>NC_142014.1:57858753-58178396 GCF_049901735.1 Notechis scutatus
AAACAAGCACTATATCAAGGATAACAACAACAATGAATACAAAGTAATAAGAAAAGGATAAAACATATAAATAAAAATTGTACTGTTTGGTATCCTTAATTTGTAAGGTCGGCATATCCCATCTTTACAAATATCAATAGCAGTTAGAATTATATACCACTTCACAGTGCTTTACAACCTTCTCTAAGCAGTTTACAGAGTCGGCGTATTGTTCCCAACAATCTGGGTCCTCATTTTACCAACCTTGGAAGGATGGAAGGCTAAGTCAACCTTGAGCCTGGTGAGATTTGAACTGCTAAACTGCAGGCAGCCGGAAGTCAACAGAAGTAGCCTGCAGTACTGCATTCCAACCACTGCATCAATGCAACTCCTCGACAAAAATAGACAAAGTAGCTACAGAATCAAAGGAATAGAATAACAGAGTTGGAAGAGAGATCTTGGAGATCTTTTAGTCCAACCCCTTGCTCAGGCAGGAAACCCTATACCATTTCACACAAATGGTTGTCCAACCCTTTGTAAAAATGCCCTTCTGGAGACAAGTTATTCCACTGATTAATTGTTCTAACTTTCAGGAAAGTTCTCCTTAGGTCTAGGTTGCTTTTCTCCTTGATTAGTTTCCATCTGTTGCTTCTTGATTTTCCTTCAGGTGCTTTGGATAATAGATTGACCCACTCTTTTTTGTGACAACCCCTAGCAGTATTGGAACATTGTTATCATGTCACCCATAGTCAAGGTTGGAAGAAGGAAATCTAATAATGTGGATGTTCCAAAATCCAGCCCAATGAGAGCAATTTCCATGGAATAGTTATTGAAAGTATCTGCAAATGCGTCTGTCATGACCAAAAAAATCTAAGCTTCCCTCCCATATGCAACCATAACCATCATCTTCATCTTTTTAGCTCCCTTCTATCCATCTTTGATAATGATAAATAATTGGAAGGAGTAGAATTGAGATTAGTAATATGGCTAGTTGGAAATATGAAGTATTCTGCATCAAAATATTTTATTACAATTTCCATTTGGTTCTGTTCTGTTTTGTGTTTCCATCCTGCTTTTCTCCCAACATGAGGAGGCTTACAAGAGCATCAGATGCCTGAAGCAACACTTTGTAAGAGTGGGCACTTAAGCTTCAAAAGCAGCAACAGATGAAAGGGATATTCTCTTACCCCACATCACCCTGGTCCACATACTGCTGTCATTTTGAGACTTTGTGGAATGAAAGAAAAACAGAAAACCGGAAACTGCAGGAAGACAGAGAAGCTCCAAGCAACAGATAAAAGGGCTTGCTGGAAGTCAGAAAGTGGAGCAAAGAATGTAGCAGACTTATTAGAACCAAGAGGAGGTCTGGGAAGGCACTGTAGGAGAGAAAAATATTGGTGTGGCAGAATTTACTGAGGAGTGCAGGGAAAGTGGGCTAGCAGAGGGGAGCAATGGATCAGTGCAAGAAAAATGAAGTACTATCATATTAAGGCCACATTTTTAACTTCAAAACTTTGTGCATGTATGTGTGTGTGTGTATGCACATGCAGGGAAGGCACAAGAGAGAGAGGGACGGGAGTGAGAGAACATGAGAGAAATTCCTACTTCAAATAATCACTCATGTCCTAGTCGCTTCAAACTTTGATTATTGCAATGCACTCTATATGGATCTACCTTTGAAAAACACCTGGAATTACAGCTGGTTCAATATGTGCTCATGTGTCACCACTGCTGTGTGAGCTGTATTGGTTGCCAATTGGCCTCCAAGTATAATTTAAGATGTTGGTTATTATCTATACAGCCCTGTATGGTATACGGCCATGATGGCGAACCTATGGCATGCAAGCCGTTGCTGTTCTGACCCAGGCTTCGTCAAACATAATTAATCACAAACTTATTTTAAAAACAAAACCTATTTTATTGCAACGCTGGGTATTGTTTCCATTCCCAGCCAGAACTAATCTTAAATAGTCCCCCAAGATAAGCACACACCTTTCAGTTCTGTGGAATGGGGCCAAAAACAGAAGTATCCAATTAACTATAAAAGAAACCAACAGAAGTACAAGAAAAAAACCAACCAAAGTACGCAGAGCTTAAGGATGACTCGGAACCGATCAAACTACTTTGCTTCCTGCAAAGGTTTCATTATCTTGGCCTGTCCTTTATACCTTATGGGAGGGGCAATCACCTCCCAGCCTTACTCCGGAGTCGCCCCTTTTGTTTCAGCTGCTCTCGCCTTCTGGCAGCTCTGCGCACACGCACACTGGGAACAGGCTCCCCTGGGTCCTCTGCCTCACTGCTGCCAGACTCCGGAGGCTCTGGAGGCAGCACCCCACTCCCAGATGGTCCTGGCCCCATCTCTGCATTGGACACAGGACCCTAGTCTGAATCCTCTCCAGATTCCCGTACTGGTCCCCGTTCTTCCCTACTATCTGATTCCGCTGCCGTCTGCACAGGCTGCCAGGGAACCACAACAGTCGCCTGGAACTAAGCCACTGTGCATGAGCCAGCATGAGCCAGGAGGAGATGCATGCGTGGGAGACTTGTGTGCATGCACAGGGGGTGGGGGGTTGTGCGTGCATTGCATTATGAGTGCAGGCACACATGTGTGTGCGCGCAGGCACGTGATGGCAAAAAGGTTAGCCATCACTGGCATAGGGCATAATGCCTGAATACTTGAGAGACTGCTTATCTCAATCATTTCTCTCCCCACAGGACGTTCCAGTACTCCTTTCCATTAAATAATATTGCTCTCTTGTGAGATCTAGCCCTCTCTCTTGCAACCCACACCCTCTGGAACAACATCTTTCCAAAGATAAGAATGGCATCCTCTCTCCTGGAGTTCTGGAAATCTTTGAAAACTTACTTGGCTTTGGTCCCAGGCCTGGGGTTGATATTTGTCATTGTTTAATGGCTTCTGTTTTGTTAGCTAAGCATTTTAGTCTGGGCTGCCTGTTGATTTATTGTTTATATCTCTTTTTATGTTTGTTTGTTTTAGTTTCCTTTGCCACCCAAAGGCTACTGAAGTTGGCAGCCAATACATTTAAATAAATAAATATTACTTGTACCATATATTTACTAAGTAACTTCTGGGGAATGAAATCCCCACTGAAGCACAAAGCTCAAATACAACTTTGGGACAGTCACTTTTCCTCAATCAATTCTACCTCAAAAGATGTGCTGTGAGGATAACTTGATGTGAACATATGCCATCCTAAACATTTGAGAGAAGGTGGGGAGAAGGTGTTGTAATAAATACCAGCACTACAAAAATTAGACTATGTTGGGTCTAGAATCAGTTGTTCTTAATCTTTTTTCCCAATTACTTTAAAGTCCATCTAACACAGCGCTGTCAAACTCACATTGTCATGGCGGTATCATGTGACATATCGACATATTTTCCCCCTTTGCTAAACTGGGCATGGGTGTGGCCAGCATGTGATTCATCCTGTCTACAGGCCGGGAGTTTGTCAGCCCTGAGCTAACATATTCAGTCACAATCAACATCAGTGGATACTACCCCAGAAGCTGAGAAATTAAATTTGGATAGCACTGATCTCACTGGATGTTCGCAGTCATCTAAAAATATCTGGAGTTGAGCTACTAACTTTATTTTAGTCAAGATGATGCAAGGGCATTAGAATCCAGAAAAAAAGTCAATAAATATTTAATTCAATTAAATACTGAATTAAATAAACTGAAATAAATTAGACTAATATTAATAAAAGCCATGTTGATACAAATAACATCTCACCAAACTGCTATTTAACATGAATCAGAGATATTCCTAAGATTCTTAGGACAGCACTGATTGAATACAAAAATGTTCATGGCAGGGGATTTCGGCAATATCTCCATATTTTCAACAAAGCTCAAGTATTATTCTGTCAAAATGCACCAGCCAAGTTAAAAGTGAAACGTAGACTAATTAATTTCCATTTAAATATCACTTCTATTCCATTGTTATGTTTTTAAACAATGAGATGAAATGCTAGGTAAGATAGCATTGAGATAAGCTAGCCAAACAGTCAGCTTGAACATTTCTCCCTGTAGGCATTGCCTGATAAATTCTTGTCCTCTTCCTCTTCTATACAGTGCCTCAATCCATCCTTTCCCTGAGAGAGAGGCTGTTCAGTACATTGCATTGTAAACAGTGAGATGAAATGACTTTGTGCAGTTAAGCAATGAGGAGTAGCAGGAAGTTATCGAATGCATATCACTCCTTCCCCATCTCTGATTTCAGAGATGAAAGTATGAATTTTCTGCTTGATTAATGGCACTCTGCTCTTTTAGGATCACAGGAAAAGCTTTCTTTTTGAGAATCGATCATGACAGCCCCCAAGATGAAATATTCTAAAGTGACCCATGTCTTCACACACAAGAGGTGGGTTTTCTCCTAATATAAGTCCAGCCACTATGGTCTATAAAATTCAGATTATGCACGCTGTACACACCCAGTTATTATAATTTATTCAATAAACCACAAGTCAACAGTCAATAACCTTTTCAAGATCTATAATCCAATTTACAAATAGAAGCACTCCTTGTTTAGCCACTACAGTTGGGGCCAGCAACCATCACTAACAAAGCAGTCACTAAGTTAAACCATTACTGTGTTTATGATTTTACTTCAGATTTTCTTTGTTTTACAGATTTGCGAAGGTTGTAAATGTAAGGATTGGTCATAAAGTTACTCTTCCATCACTGTTAAACAAGGCAGCCACTAAACAAGGCTTAGCTCTATCTTATTTATAGAAATGGACAATATCTTTTCAGATTTCTTATAAATCTCACCACTGAGGTACAGTACGCTAACGTCTTTTCACATAAGAACACTACAATCGTGTCAAGATCTTGCAACATTTGAAGGTCTCACAAGATGTCAAGCAAATATACAAAGGATGACTTGTGGGTTTCTTTGTGATCCAGGTTCACTGTGGACCTAGACTACAAACTGTGATTAAACAATTTTGTGGCTTTTAGTGTGATATGCAAATCAACCATTTTAAAAATTATTTGACATTAGCTGCTATGTCACTCCAAAGCCTCAACATTTCTTTGCAGCTTTAGTCTAAAACCAATTAATTTTCTTCCAAGTTAAGCAAATCTTTACTGTTCTAACAATACTAAATGCACCAACGTTTATAGACAAAAATCAAACCATTAGCTGATTAAAAGCTATAGATCATACTGGCTTTGACACACTCAGAACATTATGAGTACACTGTGTCAAGAAAGATTCCAACATAACCAGTGTCTCTGAAATTGCTATAGCTACAGTTAATAAAACTTCATGTTAAATAGTTTCTCAAGTTTGAAATGCCAACAGGCAAAAAATTTATGGCAGCCTTTAAAACTGTCTTTTTTGCAAATGAGTTATTGGCACCGACATTCACAAAAGAAAACCAAAGCAGAAGGCATTGTTCTAAGCGAGAAAAGTATACAGAGGACACACAGACTCTAATATACTAACATAATTAAAACATTTTAGCATATACTTTCTTAAGGGTAATGTCTCCTTCTCATCAAGTTCAACTCCTAGTGACTTTATGGACACATCTGGCTACATGGCCTGTAATGATCAACTATAAGTAATGATAATCTACTTTTATTGCAGATGTTATAAAAACCCTAATGTAAGAAAACCAGTTACTGCAAAACTCTGGGTTGGATCCCTAGGTACAAATTCTACATCTGTATCTCCCCTCACATGTCATAATGGACTGAAAGCCATTTGTCTCTCAGCTGAGAAGTAATTGATACCTATACATTATTATTGTATCAGGCCAATCTGATTGCTTGTTAAATATCTCTTAAACTGATTGATGATTGTGTTCAGTCAAATCAGTATTATCTCTTACTGATCACTTAATTTTCTACAGGAGAATCTGCCTCTAACCTTTAGATCTTCCAGATCTTGTCATTTGTGCCTCAAGGTAAAACTCAGAACTGATTACTTTGATGATCCATGTTTGTTTTCTTGGCTGACCAAGGTATTCTCAGGTCTTCTCTAAGATCAAAGTTCAAAAAAAGTCTTCCTATCTAGTTATTTCAAAGTGCAACTTTCACTTCCATCATAGGAGTATCATAGGAGAAACAACTGCCTGAACTATTCTGCCCTTAGTATAACCTGGCATCTGAATATTTTTTCCAAGTCCTTCATGGCTACCAAACGTTAGTCTATGATATACCACTCAGACTTTTATCTATCTGGACAACTACTATATTAACTGCTATAATTTTTCCTACCCATAGTTTTCCAAATCTTTAGATTCAGCCCTTCCTAATTCCCTAGCTTTCATGGATAGGAGTTGGATGATATGCCCTTGTTTTATGGCAGTCTTCCTCAACTATATAGATGTATTGAGATGGCTAGCCCTGGGAATTTGAGATGTTTTCATTCCAAATTGGAAAAGACAACCCCATTGAAATCTCTTCTTCTAGTGTTCCAGTACCTACCCAAAATGTTTCCTGCAAGTATTTAACATGTAGACTTCAGAATTTGTAATGAATATTCTTTTGTTGTCAGTGTATTTATCTATTATTTCCTGTTTTACTGTTATTTATTTAACTTATTTTGTAATGGATTTTAATGCCTTGAGCACTCTGGTTACAATGAAGGGCTGAGGCAGAGAGGGTATTCAGCAAGCTCTGACCAGTTCTGGAGAACCGGTAGCGGAAATTTTGAGTAGTTTAGAGCAGGGGTCCCCAACCACCGGGCCGTGGACCGGTCCCAGTCCGTGGAGCACTCGGTACCGGGCCGCAAAGAATTTTTTTTAAAAAAATGGCGGCTTTCTTCGCCTTCGGTGAATGCTGCTGGGATCAGGGATCAAGGACACAAATGAAAGAAGGGGAGGGAGGAAGCAACCAAAGCCTGTCCTGCTCTCTGGCTCAGCGGCTTCGGTTTCCTCCCGCCTTGTTCCTCTCTCAGTCACTCTCTCGCTCCTCCACCAGCCCAGGAAGAAACTGCTTCAAAGAAGCCGGCAGGGTGGCTTTTCCTGTCGGCGCAGCTCCTCCGAGCGCCCGTTCACCCCACTCCGCCCACCCGCGGCAGTTCAATCCAGTGCTCTGTTCTGCCTGCCTGCCTGCCTTCGTTTCTGGTTGTTTGGGAGCAGCTTGGCTGAGAATAATAACTATTTCGCCTCTTTTTATCAGCCGAAGCTGCTCCCAAACAACCAGAAACCAAGGTAAGCAGGCAGGCAGGCAGAACGGAGCACTGGATTGAACCGCGCGCGGGCGGGCGGGGTGGGGGTGAACGGGCGCTTCGGAGGAGCTGCGACGACAGGAAAAGCCACCCCCCCACCGGCTTCTTTGAAGCAGTTTCTTCCTGGGCTGGATGTTAGAGGTCCATCGTAGCTCTGAATGATCCCTAAACAAGGACTACAGGAGCTTCCTAGGGAAAACACACTGACTAAATGCTCCTCATTCAATTCCTGTTTTCACCAAACAGAGATAAGAGAAACATCTGCATGAAATTTTGTAGCTACACAGCTGAGCAAGACCTAGAACTAGAGAGACTGCAGTCAGGTGTCTTTAATGCTAGTTGTAGGGTAAACATAAAGTTTTGGGAATGGAAAATAGAATCCCCCCCCCTCCCGCTGCCGGTCCTTGAAAAAGTGTTTCTGCTTGAAACTGGTCCCTGGTACAAAAAAGGTTGGGGACCACTGGTTTAGAGAACCAGCAAATACCACCTCTGACCAGAGATTTTACAGTATGCTTCCCCTGCCACATCCACCAAGCCACACCCATAGAACTGATAGTAAAAAAATTTGAATCCCACCACCGAGGTATATATAAATAATATATATAGATGTGTGTATGTGTATATGTATATACAAAGGGAAGAAAGAAAATATTCAGTAATTAATGAATAATTTCTTTCTTCCCTTTCCTTACCTAGGATAGATTTTATAAAACTGCAGTCTTATGTCCATTTGTTTTCTTCTGCATAATTGGGAGAAAGGCATCAATATTTTAAAGTATTTTATCATAGCTATCCAACCTGTTTCTAGGGTCATGCTATCTTCTGCAGGAGATCAGACAAGGAGATGGGAGGCAGAGAAATTCAGAAAGAAATGTAATAGGATATGTGAATGTAATCCATCCCTTTGGCTGAGAGATTAGGGTCCATTCTACCTTGAATTTTCCCTTGTTATTGAGAAAATCAAACATAGAAATGCACAGTTGCTTAAGGATTCATTGTGTTTGATCAATTAGTGCTTCATATAATTTTATAATTCTAAAGTCCAGTTATAGAATATGCTGCCTCCTTTTTTTAAATGGAAAATGAATGCAGCAAAAATTATAAGGTTGATGTCAACATTTTTATGTATAAGCTTTTAACAATAAGTTAGGACAATCATATCTGGGTTATAAAATTCTGGGTAGCCGCTAGATGCAGCCCAGAATTTTTCTGTATTACTGCGAGATAATGTGGCTGATTACAGTTTTACAACTTCAATGTGGTACCTCTCAAGGTAGAATTTTCAAGATGTTGTTCAGGATAGTCTTAGCAGAATGAGACTTCCTATTATTTATTGGAACGTTTATTATTCAACATAGACCCTTTTTACCAACCAGGAGATGAATAGCATGTCTTCAACATGCACAGCTAGAAATAGATTATTTTGGGCTTCTTATTTGGATGTGCCTCATTTATTTTCATTAGCTTTCCACAAGATAGAGGAGAATAAGTTAACATTTCTTAGGAGGTGGGGCTGACTGTAGCTTTGCCAAGATTAATGCTAGATCTCTATCAAAAGATCACAAATTACTTAATGGCTAAGCTTGCCTTCCTAAAGTCCTCTGGTAAATGATAATGGCACAGTTCAGTTTTCACAAATTGTGCCATTGTAGAAATGGAATTACATGGATGACATTTTGGGATAATTAAAAACTGAATTCTATCTATTTAGGTTTCTCTGCATGGAATCAATTTATGATTCTGTAACAACACTTCCCTGCAAGGATTTGTCATATCTTTTTGTCACATATATAATTTTTGTGCCCAATAATTTAATCTTATTCTTATATTTTTTTAAGGCAAGGGATTACAAATCAACTTATAAATTAACTCTGTAAATCAGCCAAATCCTCTCTACTGAAAGCCTTTGAGTATAATCTGAAACCTTATAAATTTAAAGCTGGAAAAAATTCTAAGCAATTCACCTTGCTGTAGAAATCTGCTCATACATATTTACTTGGACAATTCTCTGAAATAATTCATACAAGTTTTCAAGTTAATCAAAGAATCAATACAAATTTGATGGAGGCAACCTGCCAGAAAACATAACACTATAACTAGGTATATAAATTACATGCAGTTGTAACTGTTATCAAAAGCAAACAACAAACAACAAAATCTGTAACAACGATCTAGTTAGGTGATTTTAGACATCAGACTTACATCTAATACAAAGTTCCATTGCTGGATCACTCTTCATAAACATTTTAAAGAACTATTCTTTGTCCTATGACACGGGTATCAAATTTGATCATGTCACATGACATCATGTGATATATTGTGATGGTTTTTGCCTTTGCACATCCGGGCTGCATGTGACTTGCAGGCCGCAAGTTTTACACCCCTGTCCTAGGAACAGCAACAATAAAAACCCATAGTAATATCTGGTAACTTTAAAGGCAATATCGACTTTATTTATAACCTCTTAAAATTTAATAGTTATGTAAGGTGAATATGTGCATGACTTTAAATTTTAGATATGCTGATTATCAGACATTTCAGGGTGCTGACCAATTTGTATCTATATAATTCTCGCCCAAAAACCTTAATTGTAGACACACTGCCATTCTACTTTAAAGTCTTCTAATTCTTTAGCACAGATTAAGACATTGGACAGATCATGCAGATCAGAGAAATGAAAATATTCCATCAACTCCTGAACTTTGTCCAAGTAAGAAGCTCTGTTGACCTTATCATATTCTTCTTCGATTCGGATGGTACAAAGCACCCTGTCTTGAGCAGGGGATTGGACTAGAAGGCTCCAAGGTCCCTTTCAGCACTATGATTCTGTGTTCTGTGTCCTCTTGTGTCATTATACTTCTGTTCCTGTCAAAATCAGCAGCTGTCAAGACCCAACTTTTACCCAAGGGAACTGAATACTGTTCTTCCTGTACTAAAAGTGAATTAGTGTTGCTTTAAGTAAAAGCTATCCTAAGACCAAGTTCCTAAAAATGGGCTCTTAAATTCTGAACATCCTGAATACCAATTAAAAGCTAGAATTTGGATAGCATATGGCAACACCAACAATAGTGTTTTAGTAGATGCCTCCTATTTGGAAGGATTCAGGCAACAGAATATTGACTTACAAACTAGTTTCCACAGTAGAGGTTTGAACTTGTTTAGACTAGCATACTTATAGTTGAGGCAACCCTTATAGTTGCAGAAGCTTCAACTGACCCAGAATGCAATGGCATGAGCAATAGTAGGTATGCTTCAGTTTGCCTATGTAATACGTCAATTTTGCAAGGTGTTTTAATTGCAAATTTGCTTTCAGATGTGATTCAAAGTGCTGCTTTTTATCTATCAAGCCTTAAATGGCACCAGGCCTGATTATTTGAGGGACCATCTATCTCCCATAACATCTGCCTCGCTCATTTGATCTTGCAGAGAAGTCGAATTTCTCTGAAGCAGATTCTCACTGAGATCCAGATAGCCCACATTCTACTCGTGTATAGAAGAGCAACATATGTTTCATTGATTCTACTGTAATTTCTTTGTTTGATTGTTGTGAGCTAGAAGACTTAGAGATTTAGAACTTAAGATTTAGAATAACTTTATTGTCACTTTAAATGTACTGGCATACATTAAAATGAAATTTTGTTGCATACAGCTCTCAAAGGGTCTCCACCTCCAATGAACACTACATAAACATGACTAAATAAATAAATAAATACAAGATTATGCATGTACCCACATATATTATATGACACGGAGAAATAACGCAGTCTAGTTCAGATGTATACATGTACATGGTGAGAAAAACAAATATTGCGAGTTTACCAGACAAATAGCATAAGCAACAAAGCTGTTACAGAATCTGGAGGTCCTGCTAGAAATACTTCAAAACCTCCTCCCAGAGGGGAGAAACAGAAACAGACTGTGAAGTGGATGTGTGGGGTCTCTAACAATGCTTTGAGCTCTAAGCACATAGCGCTTATAAGCAGTTGTCAGCTTTGGAAGCCATATTGAGATTTGATGCTCCCATGCTGCCACAATTGAGCCTGGGAAAGTGGGAAGGGGAAATTCATTTGAGTATATCTAGTTAGACAAAATAAAATACTTTCGCTGGTTCAAGGTCACGTAGTGTTGCACATAGTGAAAAGGAAGTCTTACTTTCGGACAGTGATTGGGCCGTGTGATGTGGTGATGAGTGTAGGGGATGGATTTATAGTTTTTACTTTTGCAAGGAAGCCCAAACTTTCAGATTCAGGATTCCACAGATGTACCACTTACTATCCAAATAAAAGGAACCTTTGAGAGATGTCTGTGTCAGAGTTATTGGTTGGAATGGAGGTTTGCTGGAATACTGACAGCAGTATCCTGAATAACAGGAAGCAATTTTCTCAGCCAGCCATACCACTCTCTGAAGCTACTCACAGAGGGTGAGGATTGGGAGGCATATAAGTTTAATACCTTAATAATAAGTTATTATTAAGAACTTAATAAATTTAATAATATTAATAATATTAAATGTGGTTGCACAATCAGTCACATGTTTAGACTGGATTTGGCAATTTTGTCTACTTATTGGGTCCTTCTCGAAAACCTGGGATAGGCAGATGCTATTTGATGATGTGAATGGTATTGTCACAGAATAGCGGTAATTATTATTATTCATTACTATCATTTATTCACTTATATCCTTTTATTAGAGGATGCAGTGGTTCAGTGGGTAAGACACTGAGCTTGTTGATCAGAAAGGTTGGCAGTTTGGCGGTTCTAATCCCTAGCGCCGTGTAATGGAGTGAGCTCCCGTTACGTGTTCCAGCTTCTGCCACCCTAGCAGTTCGAAAGCATGTAAAAATGCAAGTAGAAAAATAGGGACCACTTTGGTGGGAAGGTAAAAGCGTTCCATGCCCTTTGGCATTTAGTCATGCTGGCCATATGACCACAGAGACATTTTCGGACAGCGCTGGCTCTTTGGCTTTGTAACGGAAATAAACACCACCCCCTACAGCCAGAAATGTCTAGCACATATGTGTGAGGGAAACCTTTACCTTTATCCTTCTATTATTTTTACAAACAACTCAAGGTGGCTAGCATATCCAACACACTTTCTTCCTCTATTTTCCCCACAACAACAACTCTGTAAGGTGGGTTGGGCTGGGCTGACAGACAACAACTGGCCCAAAGTCACCCAACTGACTTTCATGACTAACGTGACTTGAATTCATAACCTCCCACTTTCTAGTCTGATGCTTAATCACTGGTTCAAACAGCTTGTTCCAAGTAAAGCTGCCTTTTGCAATATTGGCTGAAAGTGATTTTGTTAATCACAATGGTGTGCAAATGGTTGTTGTGACCAAGTTGGGAAATCATTTCTTTATTCTTTCCCCTTTCTTTGCTATATTATTTTTGTTCTTTTCTATTTATTAATTTTTTTTTCTTTTTTCCCTTTCTTTTCTACAGCTTCTACTCTTTATTTTTCCATTTTTCAATGTGCATTAGTCTTTACTTTTGTAATCACAATCTTTAATAAAATTATTATAAATGAACAAACAAGAATTATGTTACAGAATGGGAGAGAAGTATGTGGACTTATACTAATGCAAAATATGAAAAGGATGTTTGGTGGAATGAAATAAAAGGGCTGTGAATAGGAAATGTAATATATAAGAAAATATAAGCAGATACTACAAAATGAGATGGAGGAAACATATTGTTTAGTGTGTACAAAAAGAAAAAAGATAGTTGCAGAAATGTCAACAAAGACTAAACGTGACAGTTGCAATTCAAAGAAGCAGAATAAATGTGAAGCATTTTTATGGAAATGACACATAGTTTTGGAACTGGGTAAAGAGGACTAAACAAGGAGCCTCTAGCAGAATGAATGGCAGTGATAAACTAATTTGGGATGAAACCAAAGGGAGGAAACGCTGGAAGGGATAGTTTAATGATTTCTGGGTGAATGATATCAAAGTCTTGAATTAAAATGAGTGCTATAAATATTAGTGCCTAAACTGATGAAAAGGAAATAATTCTGTGGAAAAGTTGAAAAATTGTAATGTTGAAAGTGTGGATGAGGTAATTAAACTAATGTTAAAATACAGATATGAATTGCTTATGGAGGGACTGTGTGTGTCAACCAGGTATACCAGACAGAAAACACAACCAGATTCAGGCTACATTAACATAACCTTGCAAGTCTGAAAGTACCTCCTGTCCTGCTGTCTCTTTCTAGAGCCTGATGAGAGCTAGGAAGATTCCTTTCTAAGTTTCTTTCTCTGCCTGATACGCAGCTGCAGGCTTTCCCACTTATAACATGTTACTTTTTTACACAGGCATGAAAATTGTACCCATGTTAAAACAGTGTCATGATCGTTCCCCTATGGAAAAGAAAAAGTAACAAAAGTGAACACAAAAACTACAGGAGGCTGAGGTTAATTAACATGCCTAGAAAGATGTTTGGCAAGAATTTTGATTCAGGGACTGTATAAACTAGATTGTTACTCTTTATCAAATTTACTGAGTAATATGTGAATTTGATGAAAAAAAATTATTATAAATTTGCTTATTTAGAAAAAAATATAATAGCATGTATAACAGGGTTGTCAAACACAATTTTATTGAGGGGTGCATCAGGGTTTTGTTTAACCTTGGGTGGCCGGGGTGGGTGTGGCCAGGTGGGCATGGCCAGCTTGACAGCCCTCATAATATTGAGAGTGGCTATGCTGGCTGGAGCACTCCGCCAGCAAAAACAGGCTCCTGAGCTCTATTTTCGGCTGCAAAGGCCTCCTGCAACCCTCTGCCAGTGAAAACGGAGCTGAGGAGGGCCACCTGCAGCCCTCCCAAGCTCCATTTTCACTGGCAGAGGCACCGCGAGCTGGTTCTTCACTGATCCGGCCCCTGGGCCTTGTATAGGCTAAAAATAAGGACTGTTTTATATTAGTATGGAGTTGAAAGTTAGGTGCCGAATGAGATAAGAGTAAGAATGGAAGTGATTCACAAATAGTTCAATATGTATGCATACAGTCAGAATGTTTCATGCCTCCTTAGTTATTTAATATAATTATCATAAGGAATACTTGCAGTTATATCAGAGGTGTGTCACTTACAGATATGAACATATGCATGCTTTTATATGCAAACTATGCCATATTATTGGCTGAGAACCTGAATTAGCTGTAGCAAATTTCAGATAGATTGCATGATATTATGATGCAATCATAAAAGTGAAAAGATGAATGGGCAAAGGAATGTGTGAAATATGTATGGATGCCATAGAAATAAGGATAACTTGTAAAAATACAAATGTATGGAGATGTTGTGTGAATGATCTTGGTGTAAGATACTATGGTTATGCATTATTTTTTCCTTTCATACCTTTAATTTCTTTGGTGTACTATTTCTTACTCTTGTTCTACACTCCTTCTTCCCCCCCACCTCTCTGAAAAAAAATTACAGAATGGCTATGTATGTATGTATGTATGTATGTATGTATGTATATGTGTGTGTGTGTGTATGTACATGTATATATGTGTGTGTGTGTGTGTGCGCGCGCACACACACACATTCATAACATCAAAACAGCTACTGGATCATAATTAGTGCCTCCAAGCGTTGAAAATTAAATAAAATCTAAAATCTTGGAAGTACCAAACTTTCAAAAGATTGTGTGGTCTTGCTTTTTATTTTTATTTCAGAAACCTTCCATGGGCCATCATATAAGACCACATCCTGATAACCTTGGTGAAAAAGTACTGCTGACTCCTGCAATGATAGCAATAGCAACAACACTTAGACTTATTGTTCTGACCCAAACCCTTTTCCAATAAAACAAACATGAAGCAAAGGGAACAGAAACCTTTTAATGATTCTTATGAATCCCCTGTTAAAAGGCTGCTACAAACTAATTAACTTTGATAAGTACAAAATTGTGAGAGGCTGCCAAGAATAACACATAAGGTTACCTAGAGATATTTTACAACACAAGAGTCTTCAAAAACCAACTTAAAAATACTGCAATGTCCACGAGGCTTGAGTTTCAAAACGTCGTTGCTTCCTACAAAGAACGTCTGCTTCACAAATGGTTTTTATCTTCTTGAAGGAGAGGCCATTACCTTGCAGCCTTACTCCCGAGTCACCCATGCTGCTGCAGCTACTATTTCCTACGAGCAGCCCTGCGCACACGCACACTTGGCACAGGCCCCTTAGGAACCTCCTCATTGCTGCTGCCAGCCCCCACAATCTCTGAAGGCAGCAGTCCACTCCCTGATGGTCCTGGCCCCACATCTGAGTCCTCGCTCTCCTCAGCCATCCGCACCTACTGCCGGCTAACCACAATACTTATATACTGCTTTACAGCCCTCTCTAAGTGGTTTACAGAGTCAGCATCTTGCCCCCAACAATCTGGGTCCTCATTTTACTGACCCTGGAAGGATGGAAGGTTGAGTCAACCTTCAGCTTGGTGAGAATCAAACTGCCAAACTGCTGGCAGCATGATATTTCAGTGTGAAGGACAGCACCACTTAACATAATACATAAAACCAAAGCGAGGTCTTCTGAGGTTAGAGAAGAGGCTGTAGTATAAAATGTGTGCCTGACAAATGACATTATAACATTCTGCAAGCATAGCTTTAATAGAGAAAGAAAGATGGCTTCTATTGAGCTATGTTACTAGGAATCCAACTTCCTCCCTTAAATCTAATACTGCAATAATGTGTCATCAATTTTTTCAGCAATGAATGACTCACTAAAATACTCCCTCAGTATATCTTCCTCAAACTGCTAGATTTCTCAGAATTCTTTCTCTACAGTTACTTTAGCACTGTGTTTGAAAAGCAATCTGCAAAGCAGTCGTTGGTTAAAAGAAATACAAGCACAAGTCAAATGCCTCATTATGTCTTCAAGAAAAGTGGCTTTTTATATCTTTCAGTGTAAAACTACATATCCATTTCCTTCCTTAAACTGAATTATCATTACTATTGATCATTAAGGAGGACATTTATATGTGGCTAAAATATTGGTATTATTACTGAAAAGTCTTTAAAATGTTTCTTTTTATAATAGAATTATATTAGAACATTATTCTGGCTAGCAGTGCCACGCGTTCTCCTTTTTTTTTTTTTTTACCATACAGGATTGAAGAGCAGGATCAACCCAGCACAAGTACTGCATCAATTTTCCTCCCTTATAAGCCTTTCTTTATCTGTACCTGCCAATGGTAGAAAACAAAGACACAATTATGAATCTATTCCATCTAAAACAAAACTTCTAAAGAAAGATTTGCAAACTCTGTATATTTATTTTACATATATCCATTTTGATTGCCATTCCACCCCCCCCCCAAGGAATTTAATCTCCCAGCTAGCAGCAAGTGGTGTCTTTCTCACTTCCTAAGGGAATTCTCCAAGGCAGACCTGCCTTATTTGCCAGTTGCCTCCCTCCAGGCATTTACTGCTGGGGAGGAGAGAGAGGAAGCTGTAAAATGTAGAGGGGGTCGCTATAATGATGAGTTCCACAGTACAATCCAAGAATCTGACAGCTAATGGGACAAATACTGAGCCAAGGATTTTCAGATTGCTGTAAATCAGATTTCCAGGTGGTTTCTTTTGAGGAGAAGGAGACAGAAGCTCACTTTCCCTGTTATAGCTCATCACCTCTTCTCATTTTCAGATGTCTCATATATGGATGTA
Source organism: Notechis scutatus (assembly GCF_049901735.1). Lineage (NCBI taxonomy): Eukaryota > Metazoa > Chordata > Lepidosauria > Squamata > Elapidae > Notechis > Notechis scutatus. The sequence goes on from NC_142014.1 coordinate 57,875,611, forward strand.
GAACTGCAGTTTGAAGGCATTAAGGACAGTTGAAAAACTGTCTAAGTAGAACTGCAATGTATAATCAGTTAGATAATAACCTTCAAAGGATCACCAATTACTAAAACAGATTTTAAAATACCGTAGGTATTACTAAAAGTAAGGAGTAGGCAGAAATACAACTATGCTGGCTACAATATTTGCACATAATAATCTAAAACTAGTGTTGCTTCCATAAAGTATCATTTTATGCATGCAAATGCAAGCAATGGGTTATGAATGATCAATTATTTTAGCTCAACTGGCAAACTGCTGAATAATGATCAACCAGGAATTATAGGAATAACCACAAAAGTGTTAGAGCATCCTAAAAAGTTTAAATAGTTATTATCACATATTTTGTGATAATTTAATGAAATGCTTTTTCTGCATCTCGTTAAATTTAAATTCTATTTAAAGTGACTCCTGCAAACCCTTGAAATCAGATTATTTAATAAATCTATAACTGAAGCACAAATAAAGACAAATGTTGTTGTCATTCAGAGCCATCACTCTGTTAGAGCCGTGGTGTCGCAGTGGTTAAAATGTAGTACTTCAGGCTATTTCTGCTGACTGCCAGCTGCCGACAGTTCGATTCTCACTGGCTCAAGACTCAGCCTTTAACCCTTCTGAGCTTGATAAAATGAGGGCAAAATGTTGACTCTGTAAATTGCTTAGAGTGGGCTGTAAAGCAGGGTCCCCAACCGCGGTCCATGGACCGGTACCGTCCGCGGAACAAGCCTTACCGGGCCGCTGGTTGCTGGGCGCCGCCATCTTTTTGGTAAAAGCTTCTGGTGAGCTTTTCCGGCAGAAAGCCATTTCTACCCGAAAAGCTCACCAGAAGTGCTAAGCGCCGCCATCTTTTATGACGAAACAGCGCTTCCGGTGGCGCCACCGAAGCGCCTTTTTCATAAAAGATGGCGGCGCCAGTTGACGCTGGTACCGGGCCGCGCGCCCAGCTGATGTCGGAACCGGGCGCGCGTCGAAAAGGTTGGGGATCCCTGCTGTAAAGCACTATGAAGCGGTAAATAAGCCTAAGTGCTATTGCTATTAAGTATTGCCAGACTTCCTACTACTGAGCATTGCCAATCTTCCTACTTCACCACTATATGGCATTGAAGAATCAAAATACCTGCAGAAGAAATTGCCAAGATCTGCTGCTATGGTACCTCTTTTGGGGAGTATTTGAAATAAAGACCTTCACAAGGACAGATTTTAATGAGATCAGTCAAAAGTCATATCGTATTTTTTCCTCTTATTTTTATTATGAAGACAAGACAATGGGAATACTCAAAAGAATCACAACTAAAACAGGTCATAATTTCAATTCTCTATAACTTCTTGTTTGAGGCAGGTTGATTGCACAACCAGCATAATGAAAGGATCTAATCAACTGCACAAGTTCCTTCTTTCAATAGAATAGGTTAACTGCCCAGGAAAAGCGTATTTCTAGTACCAGAAAAACCTCTGCTGATAAATAAGATATTTGAAGGATGAGAGATGCACAGTATTTTTCTTCACACTGATAATATAGTGCAGCAGTCCATTTTGTCAAATATGTTGACTCTCTCTCTCTCTCTCTCTCTCTCTCTCTCTGTGTGTGTGTGTGTGTGTGTGTGTGTGTGTGTCTGTCTGTCTGTCTGTGTCTGTGTCTGTGTCTGCGTCTGTGTGTCTGTGTCTGTGTGTTTCCTAGTCTTAAACAAACCAAAATGAGGCATCAAAATTTACACAAGATAATTTGTTTCCACAAAATGACTCAGGAGCATTGTTCATGATGAAAGTTAATATCAATTAAATTTTTGTTAAGAGTGACAAGCTAAATATTCTGCCAGGAAAAAGGATTTTAAAGGAAAGTGAATTTCTATTGTATTCTGTACAACAATTCTCACTTTCCAAACACTTCCTAGTCATTCTGTAAATTTCCCCAAGAAAAAGTGTAGCTATTATCCTTGGCTTCTGACTCCTACTGGGAGAAATGAATAACATTCATATAACCATATTGTTGTATACATTAAAATATCTACATAACTGGGAAGAAATGTCATTGAAGTCAAGAGTGCCTCAATTCTGCATAAATATACAAAGAACTGCATAATAATGTTCTTGTACAACCAGAATAGAATATCAGAATAATACAGTTGGAAGGAACATACCCATGTTTTAAAATGTTATTGATAAGTAATAAATTATAGGAATACTTGAAGAATTAGTTTCTCATTTGTAAATACAAATTTATTCAGTGGTCATCTCTTCATGTTCCCATATAAGGGATGTACACAGCTCAATTCAGAATTTTCTAGAGCTCACAGAATTTTTTGATGGGAAATTACACCCTATGTATGTACCACATGACTAAGATATAGTAGATCAGAAGAATTTGTTAGATCACTTGAAACCAAACAGAATAAGCTATGCAGATTATATGAATCCACAGATCCTCTTGAACAGCTACATTTATAGCTAAGCAAACCCTTGTTTGATTCATATATAGTATTCACACATGGGTGAAGAGCAAACTATTTCCTGGAGGCAAAGGCTAAATTTCTGTTGGACTAGAGATCCAGTCAATAATGTTGAATGAAGTAGACGTGAAACCACATGTGACCCCAGCAGAAAGAGATACCATGAAAGAAAGCTGCTGAAGCTGCCATTACACATACGGGATAAATGAAAATCAATGCAATACAGATATTTGAGCAGCATGCAACAAGGCTTAATATTGGCACTCATTTGGAGAAATCTGGGGTCTTGGAAGGCCTGAAATAAATGCTAGTCATGGTGTTGTAGAATTTAGGTAAAAAGCAACAGCACAAAAAGTGAAACAGTATTTCCAATAATGGGGAGGGATTGGGGGAAAGGCAGTATAATCTCTTGATTTAGACTGAATTTGGAAGAAGTAAATATCTAAGTGAAGGATTATTGTGTCCATTTGAAAAAAGAAAGATAATAGAATCACTTGTAAGACACACAATATTTCAGCTTGACAAGATGACTTACCAAAAAGGCAACCTTGCTTGAGAGATGGTGAATCAAGAAATTAGCCTTGGACTCAAAGGATTTTGGGATTAATATAAGGAGAAGATGGAAAGGCTCCAAGCTGACAGCCACAATACATGGCTGGGAAGGAAGGAGGGAAGGAAGGAAGGAAGGAAGGAAGGAAGGAAGGAAGGAAGGAAGGAAGGAAGGAAGGAAGGAAGGAAGGAAGGAATACAGTAAAGTATTAGAAGAAGAGATGATCTATCTTTAAAGAAGGAAAGCTCAAGTCTCACAATTTCAAATGCCAGAGAAGGCTACAGTGTGATGGGTCTGATATTGCAAGGGCTTAAACTGCATATTGATGCAGAGTTCTGAGGGAAGAAGTCATGAAGGGAACACCTCTGGTAGTATTATCTGAATTCAGCCACCAGTATTCCTTGAGTCTTATATCTGCACCTGGAAATAGAGTGACGACCCTTACAAGATTGGCTGCCTATAGAGGAGACATCCAAAAATGGCTGAACAGCTGAACTTGCAGCCATGATCTGGCTCAATAGTTAAATGGACTCTGCCCTTCTGATCAAGAAGCACTTTTGTACTAGTATGGAGTAACAGCAATGACAGGTAAACAGCTCCTCTAATAGCATCTATCATTATCTCTATGCATTGGATAACCTGGAAGAGAAGAAAGGAATAACTTAGCTGTGCTGACCAAAAGGCAGCATTCTTGGGAGGACTTGATCAAATGGACTTGAACTATTTTATTTATTTATTTATTATTTATTTATTTTGTCAAGCACTTATAAGATAACAGGTATAAGTATAAGCATGGTTATGAATACATGAAATAGATACAAATAAAAAAGGAACAATAGGACAGGGATGGTAGGAACGCTGGTGCGCTTATGCATGCCCCCTATAGACCTCTCAGGAAAGGGGTGAGATCAATAGTAGACAGTCTAAGGTTAAAGTTTTTGGGGTTTGGGGAAGAAACCACAGACTCAGGTAGAGTATTTCAGACATTGACCACTCTGTTGCTGAAGTCGTATTCCCTGCAATCAAGTTTGGTGCGGCTTACCTTGAGTTTGTATCTATTGTGTGCTATGTGGAAAGAAAGCTGAGCACAGCAGTGTGCAATTAGGAACAGGTAATCTAAAAATGGGAACAGATAACTAGGAGGTGGGAGAATGCAGGAGGTCCTATTCATTAACAGATAAAAGATAATATACAAAATTAGTAACTAAATTCACTTACTATAATATGAAGGAAAAGGTGATTCTAGGGTATTATGGATATGTAAAAGTAAATTCGTATGCCTGAGGCATACCTCCTTCTGTGAGAAAGGATGGAATTCACAGGATCATTCTGAAGTCAAGGTACCTCAACAATTAATACGGGGTCAAGATTGAATATAACTCCGAGCTTGCCATCCTCCTCAAGAACAATACATTGCTTAGAAAAGAAACAGGAGCATAGTTTCAAAAATAAATAATGACTTTTTTGTGTGTGGAAGGAAGGAAGCCCCGTGGAGATGCCAGAAAATTAACAGAACAGTCTGGTGCCATGTTAGCTTAAAACTCAGTGTGGTATCCCTATCCTATGAAATTATCTATGGACTCTGAAACTTATTAGTGACAGAAGACATGCGCATACCTTGAAAGCAAGTTAGGCAGCCTCTGAACAAAATTGTGTAATAGAATATCAAAGTCAAAGATCGTATATGTATATATAACCTTAGCTGCCAAGTCACTTGCATGATGAATTGTATTTAATTCCTGCCTGGCAAAATATGCTTTCTCTCTGAAGAGCATGGACTATTTCTTCTTGTTCTCTGGCAAATGAAATGGGAATAGGGATATTTTTCCCCAACAAAAAAAATGTTGTTGTGCTATGCACACCAGATAATAGGTATAGGATGGAAGAGCATTCTAGAAAACACAGCTTACACTTAAATTTCTTGCCCTCCTTGTCTATTATTGACAATGGGAGCCTTACTGTCAATACCATTTCTAATAGTTTCCAAACATGACTCTGTGCAATAGGTATAACCATGGATATAAATCACAATGAAAAATAAATAATTTATTAAGCCATATTTGATGCCTTACATTTTCTACCTATCTCAGCCAAGAATACCAGATTTATTTGCTTGGAATGCGAGAGCTCTAAAGCATCTATCAGTATCTTTCATTCATCCATCTATTTAATATTTATGTAAAGCCAACAGACGAGTTCATCTTCTGGCACAGGGGAAACTATCGTCACTATGCTGATAATACACAGTTACACATCTCCACAGCTTGAAATGTCTCTCTGTGCTTGGGAGAGAGGCTGTTAGACTCTGGATAGCAAAATTGGAATCTCAGACTTAATCCCTTCTCACACCTGGGATTAGTGCACCTTGCCCTACACGAGACTACTCTTGAACACACGGAAAGTTATAGCTGGTCCACAGTGCAGTGGCCTACACAGTAAGGGGCTTGAGAAGGTCCAAGTTGCACACTTATTTCAGGAACTGGACTGATTACAGATGTGATCAAAGAATAAGTTTTTATCTTTATGACTCGGGACCTTTTAAGACTTCCTTCTCCAAGTGGAATCTGCCCATCGAGTTAGATCTAGCAGTGGATCTCCGTTTCTAGCAAACATCATCACTGGAGACCCCAAGGGCAAGTTTTTTTCTATAATGTCCTTTCACATGAAAAGAAGGACTAGGGGTGACATGATAGCACTGTTCTGATATCTCAGGGGCTGCTAGAAAGAAGACAGAGTGAAGCTACTCTCCAAAGCACCTGAGGGTAGGACAAGAAGCAATGGGTGGAAACTAATCAAGGAAAGAAGCAACTTAGAACTAAGGAGAAATTTCTTGACAGTTAGAACAATTAATCAGTGGAACAACTTGCCTCCAGAAGCTGTAAATGCTCCGATACTGGAAGTTTTTAAGAAGAGATTGGACAACCATTTGTCTAAAACGATATAGGGTTTCCTGCCTAAGCAGGGAGTTGGACTAGAAGACCTCCAAGGTTCCTTCCAACTTCTATTCTATGCTATGCTATGCTATGCTATGCTATGCTATGCTATGCTATGCTATGCTATGCTATGCTATGCTATGCTATGCTATGCTATGCTATGCTATGCTATGCTATCCCTGATGGATGTGGAGGAATTTGAAGTTTGTCAAATTGGGTGATTATGACACTGTATTGCTTTTTTCTGGTTTTATTTCCTGAAAATGTATTTTAATCTGATTATTATAATAGGGTTTGTAAGCTGCTTAGAGTTATATTTTGATTGGAGCAGCAAATAAGCTGTGATAACTAAGTAAGCAGGCATAAATAAATATTTTGGAAGCCATTATAACAGCTCTTTTTTACTGTGATCATTCCTTGAGATCTCTCAGCCATGGGCTTTCTGCACTATAGACAGTTATAGCATCTTTCCCCAAACTGTATCTTGCAGATAAAGCAGTTAAAACTTTCTCCCATAATTTTACAGGAACAAATTAAGATAATGTAAGTGTGTCCCCAGAGAGGAAATTGGACTTGTATCTCCCAGCAGATATCCTTCTAGGTAATTCTGTCAAAATTGCCTTCCATTAATGTCTCTGAGCCAACTTATATATCACTCAGCCATCCAGCTGGAAAGTTAGAAATTCAGATTTCTGGCTTCTCAGTGCAAACAAAATGGAGAACTGCTCCATTTTCGTCAGCAAAATGAAATAATCTAACAGCTCATTTTCAAGAGCCTTTCCCATTTATTTTGGAGACACCACAGCTCTGTACAGATATTCTACTGGCATTAATCCATGGATGTCTTTATACATAATACTTAATATAGGATTTTAATAAAAACGCTGTTCAAGTTCATGGTGTGTTAAACCAGCCACGGTGGCCCGATACTCATATTAGCCTAAGACATCATGGAATATTTTATAAATTGCTTTAAGACCATTGTAAGCCAAAAACAACGCTCATTCCGGCTTAAGCTTGATTTGGTGGACGAGGTCCATTCCTGAGCTTCACATATTTAATACTGGTGTCACACTATGTAGACAACTAATTTGATACAATTCGTTTTCACAAAATAGATCACTAATGTGCTAATTTTTGTGCTAATTCACAAAAATATATTTAGGGTCTGCTACAAAGAAGAAGGAATCAACTTATTTTCCAAAGCACCTGAGGGTAAGGCAAGAAGCAATGGTTGGAAACTAATCAAAGAGAGAAGCAACCTCGAATGAAGGAGAAGCTTCTTAACAGAACAATTAACCAGTGGAACAATTTGCCTTCAGAAGTTGTAGGTGCTTGATCACTGGAGATTTTTAAGAAAAGACTAGACAGTCACCTGCCTGAAATGGCATAGGGTTTCCTGCTTGAGCAGGAGGTTGGGCTAGAAGACCTCCAAAGTCCCTTCCAGCTCTATTCATATTGATTGATTGATTGATTCCTTACAAAATGTATTAAAAGATCCTGTGCCGATTTGTTCTTGAACATTCTTGCTATTCTTGTCGGGGGAAATGCCACCTGTAAAACATCTTATACAAATTTTCTTTATATGCTGTTCACATTGTCATTTTATAATTTTGAGACCACACTTTTTGCCATTTCTCTAGATCAATCCCATATCCAAAATTCTTCCCCCAAGCAATCATAGTTTCTTTAACTTGTTCTTCTTCTAGTTTAATTTCTAACAAATATCCATACAATTTTTTAATCACCTTTTCGTCAGTACCTGTCAAAATCTTATCTAAGTCAGTCAGTTTATCATAAAAACCTTCTGTTTTAGAGTCTTTATCTTACCTTCAATTGCTCAAACTGAGTAGGAAACTAACAGCCCCTGGTTCCTCAACCTCTACTTCTTCCTCTCCACCATCTGGAGGAGAGACAATGTTATGGCAAGAAAAAGAACAAGAAAAAGTGACCCTGCAGATGATTATGCAAGGAATTCAAAATATTCATACAAGAACAGAGAATATTGAAAAGAGATCCTGTGCCATAATTTGGGGGATGTGTATCTCAGGAAGTATTTGTGCATTATAAAATTTCATTTGCAGTAGTTAATATATCCATTCTTTTTGACATTTTTACTATGTAATAAAAATGGAAGTAACCGCAAATAATATAATAAACTGGAAAATAATTAAACAATACCATAAAAAGTAGGGGGAAATGGTATGGCTGATAAAAATGGGAAAGGCAGGAATATTGGCCGGGAGGGGCAAAGTATAGAAAACTCGTGTTAGAAAAACTATGAAATGTTTGCAAATTCTCTCATCTATCCAATGCATAAAATAAAGGTATAGTGAACTTTGTTATTAATGAACTTCCATCACTTTTCATTGCTGGGTTATTCTTGGTATGCTAAGAATTGTAGTCCATCATCTGGAATGTGTCGGGTCTCCTTTCCTTAATGAGTCATATAGGAAAGATGATAAAAGATATCTTGCATTACTAACAGACCTATTAAAGACTGTAACATCTGATTGTGGTAAATATAAGCAACACAGAATTGGAAAGTAATAGTTGTAAATATCTCTAGGATCTCAGAAACCATAAACCAGTATTTTTTTAAAGATAATATTCAAAGCAATACAATTGTGTTTCTCAACCTTGGCAACTTTAAGATCAGTGGGATTTTCCTCCCAGTATTCCCCAACCAGCATGGAATACTTTGTAAAGGAAGATAAAATATTTTAATGCAAAATATGAAAAATATGAATCACTGACTTCCTTCCCCAAAGCTGCAAACAATTATTGAAACGTTTAATCTAACTGACACTTGGAAATATTTACATTGTAAACATAAGAAAATATACTGTTTATTTTAGAACTTAAATTTTGCACTATTGTAAAATGAACTGTCACAGAGAGGTGGTGATCAATCTATTCTCCAAAGCACCTGAGGACAGAACAAGAAGTAACAGACAGAAGCTTGTCAAATAGTGATCCAACCTACAAATAAGAAGAAATTTCCTGACAGAACAATTAGTGGAACAGCTTGCTTCCAGAAGTTGTGGGTACTTTTATCACTGCAGATTTTCAACAAAAGATTGGATAGCAATTTGTCTGAAATGGTGTAGGGCAGGGCTGTCAAACTCCCAGCCTGCGGGTCAGATGCATCATGCATTGGCCACACCCATGCCCAGTTTAATGAAGGGGGGGAAGTCCCGATACATCACGTGATGTCATCGTGATGACATGAGTTTGAAACCCCTGGTGTAGGGTTTCCTGTTTAAGCAAGGGATTGGACTAGAAGACTTCCAAAGCCCCTTTGGACTCTGTAATTCTGTAATTGTATTTAATCTTCCAATTTCTTTTTCTTGTATTTTACTCATAAATGAAAAATGATTAAAACAATTGTCTATGGATAAGTCAACAGTTCTCAACTTCAAATATTTCTTTTTAGACGTCCATTATATAAGTGTTTGAAGTTGAGACAGAAGCTCTCTCTTAAGCTATAAGTATATATAAAATCTTACACTATATAGATGAAGAAAGTTTAAGAGAGATAGAACAGATTCAGTCCCTATACAGTTCTGTCCCCAACATTTTCCTGTCCCTCATCTTGTATTTGCTACCTATGGAAACGACCTTACTTCAGCCTATATAAGGCTGGTTCCAATTCATTCTGATTCATGATTCCTTTAATCCTGACACAGAAACTTTCTAACTCTACTTTTATCAAAGAGATCACATGGGCAAGGAAACATGATAAGGATAACAAGTCCAGAGCTGACAACAACAAATCCTTAATCACACAGGTAATATATTTCTTAAATGCTGAAATTAGGGCAATGCCTACCTTTCAAATCAACTACTATAGACTGTAATCATATCATTCAAGAAGTATTTGTAGCAATTCATTTATGCCTAAAACCAACTTTCTGCTTCAGGAAACCTTTAATGCTTATGTGCCCAAGCATAAGCTTATGTATGTAAAAGAAACACTTGTGATTGCTATATGAAATAGGCAAGCAAGAAGGACAGGTCATTAGGAATTCAGCCACAGACTTTTCCTACAATTAATTTTTGTTCCATGGACCATATTTGAACTGAAAGGCAGTTCATCATTATAAATATAGTCTCTGAGCTGATGCAAACTCTAGTCTCTGTATCCTATTCCTCTCAATATGAGCAAAAGGAGAAAGATTGTGGCAATGCACGCACCTAACTTCAGCAATCCTGAAGCACAATCAAAAACCTCCGCCATATCATCCCTCTCCTCAGTGTTAACATCATAAAGATCAATCAAGAGTTTCCCTTCAGAGACCTCAGCTGTTCAATAGTATTTCAAGGGTTTTGGTTCATACGCAGGACTGAACAGCTGAACCTGCACCAAAGGAGTATTTTCAACAGAGCTTGTGTTACTACTTATATATGGGAGGAGGGAGGACACGATGTTGCAAGTACCTGAAAGCATATAAGAAAGGGGAAGAAGTTCTTTGGATAAGAAAGTGCATCAAGGTCTTCAGCTTATTTTTCTTTTATAAAAAGGCCTTTGAACAAGCTACTGAAGAAAACAAACATTCTGTATTTCTTTAGTACTTTTCATTTAATTTCAAATTATGTATAGTTAATCTTAGAAATCCACCTCCCCTCCGCACAAAACAGGAAAAGCAATAGCAGTACTAGCACAAGCATTATGTGAGCGGAGAGACAACTTTTAAAGAAAAAGATCTGATGTTAATGAAGTATAGTGCAAGCAAACATAAAAGTTTAGTCAGTTTCAAGACATGCATCTTAATAATGTGTGATGTCAGGTTTTACTCTTTTTCAGATATGGTCATTTGCTTAATTCTGGCTAGGTTCTTCCTATAATATCTTAAATTATTTGCAGTTCATTTGCACAGATAGTAGATTTCTGTTCTCTTATAAGCTTTTATGCCCCCTCACTATCTTCCTTCTATGTATTTAAAAAATGCCATGCTTAACCTTTTTTGTATACCTTTTGTTTCCCAAGCTTTACTTTTGCAGTTTATATTATTTAATAAAAAGATTCTGATATGCCTAGGCAAATGTCTCAAAAATCTACAGTATTTTGTCATTTTACAGTACCAGAACTGAAATTATCGTTACTGACAAGGACATGTTGTTCTAAAGTGTCCATCGTTGCCAGCTAAATTCGAATTGTTTTAAAGTGAATCTTAGTTTTCAAAATAGCGAAGAACAAGATATAAAAGTGCAGAGATCTAAAAACCACAGCTTTAATGTGTTTCAATATCGGAATTAAATGCTGGTGTTTGATACTTGATAAAGGGATACCTTAAGTGATGTAATGAAAAGATTAAACATGACGGTATATCACCAATCAGAACAGAAGCTTAGTTTCCTGGCACTGATTACTGACAAGGTAAGGTCAATAGTAATAACTATTGCAATATTTTACTACCATCCATTGAACGCAAGCTCTTTGCTCATAAGTATAAATTCTGCACAAAAGTCATTTGTGTACTGTCAACATTGATTATAATCAGTGTGAAACTACTGGGGAAAAAATATCAGCATGTACAGATTTCCAATAAAGCAAGGGAGTTGATTAATCAAACAGGCACCTCAAGATCATTATAGTGAGGAATCACAATTGCCTTTGATGGGTTTGTATTTTTCATGCCATTCCTTACATATATTATAAAAAATTTCTAATTGCCACATAATGCAGAAAATAAAGCTAACTTTTCTCTGGGTTACTACATAGTTTTGTACATGCTTCTGCTTTGGTGTGGGAGAAGAAAGATTTTTAAAATGTGATGGTACTACTGAATTCTGAAATCCATTCTGGCCAAAAAATATAGAAACCAAAGTCCAACACATCTGAAGGACACAAAATGTAAAAGATTGTTAAAGTATGATGTCTTATTTCACTGCTTTCACAGACAGAAATTGCTGGTGGTCATTTAGTCATCTTAGTTTTCTGTTTGAATCCTAGCAGGGAAGAATTGTAGGGTCTGGCAGTTTAACAAGGACAATCGTGAATCTCAGAACAAAATGTTTGAACGTCATTGTTCTTGGCATGAATTCAGAACTAAATATATTATTGTTTTCCATGATAAATGACTTGGAAGACATGGCAAAAAAAATCCCATTTACTAGGTGCTTATTTAATGTTGGCATACCTACCCTATTAACTATAAAAACAAAACATAAAAGCATCCTCAGTAGGTTTGAGAAACTGCATAGGCTAAACATATTTGTGTCCCCCCTGTTCTGCAAAGCCAAATCCATGTATTTGAAGATGCAGTTAAACCCTCCTGAAACAAACTAATTAGCAAAGTGCAGCTTATGCCATGGGGGGGGAAAAGGATCTTTGAATCACAGAAGTGCCTCCCTAGGGAGGGGGGGTCTTTCTTTGGGAGATGGCTGCAATTTATACTTCGTGGTAGCTCCTTACAGAATAACTTTGGTTCTTCTAAGAGTGATACCATTTTAAAGACTTTTAAACAACCACCCGGTTAATTTTAGTCATCCAGATGCAAAAACCAAAAATCACCAAGTAATCCAAATAATCCAAGGCTGTTTCTTTCTGCTTCTTTTTTCCACTTTCTCTTCCTGGGGTTCTATTATTTTGTTACCAAGTTTCAATTAAGATGTATCTTTGAAGAATCTTGTTGAAATTTCAGTGTAAGTTCCTTTTAGTTACAGTTCCATTCCTTAGTTCCAGGCAGTCTCCTCCATTTTTCCAGATCCTGCCCTTTTATTGTTTTTTTTTTTCTCCTTTCCTGCTTTTAAAAACTTTTAAATATCCAGAAATCTTTATTATCCCTTTGACTTTTATTTTCAGCTTAGATGCCTATTAATGTCAAAGTGGACTTTTTTCAATGTCTTGCTTAAGTCTCTTAGCTGTCAGTATAAGGAAGGGAAGAAAAAAAAACTTAATCCTTTCCCTTCTCTCTCTCCTTCGCAGCTTCAAAATCTTCTTTGGGAACAATGTTATTAAATTTAAATTCCAGGGTACCTTATTTGTTGCTTTTGCTGTTTGACCCAGTCAACCAAAACTTTCTCTTCTTATCTTCCTCCTGCACATTATTTTCCGGTCAAGTTCTTCTTTGTGGTGGCCATTTCTGACCACCCCTACAACCGCCTTCGGGAAAGGGAGTAATGGCCAGCTGGGGAGGAGAGATGCGGCTCTCCTCAACCCTGCAGGCAGTCTCCCCCTTCTTCACCACCTCTATGGGGTGGCTTAGCCCCAAAACCAGCTGGCTCGGGGCGCTCCAGCAGCAAGCACGGATCGAAGCCTCGCAAAGACAAGGTTTCAGTCTGTCACCGAAGAAGCTCAAACCGGCAGCCCAGCTCCTTACAGAATAACTTTGGAAGGGGCTTTGGAGGTCTTCTAGTCTAATCCCCTACTCAGGCAGGAAATCCTATACTCATGAGGCAAACCTATTGCACGGGTACCACAGGTGGCACGCAGAGCCATTTGTGCGGGCATGCGAGCCCCAGCCAAACTTACCTGCACTGCGCGTGCATGCAACTTCCAGCTGATTTTCGGCCCATTTGAGGCCTTTTTTGCTCTCACGGAGGCTCGAGGCAAGCCTCTGCAGCTTTTGGTTTTTTGGCCTCTAAAGGCTGCAGAGGCTTCCCTCAAGCTCCTGGGGACGCAAAAATGGCTCCCTCCTTTCTGTTATTTCCAGAAAGCCCCTTTTTTGGCCTCCCAAGGCTGCAGAGGAGGGCGAAAAGGGCCTCAAACAGGCCAAAAACAGTTGGGAAGCGCGAGCATGCGCAGTGCAAGTAAGGAGGTGGGGGGTTGCACGTGCATGCACAGCGGGGCGGGGCACATTGCATTGTGGGTGCTGGCAAGCATGCGCTATCACGCACACACGCACTTTCAGCACACCACAACAAAAAGTTTCACCATCACTGTCCTATACCATTTCAGACAAATGGATGAAGCCTTCTTGAATGGAAAAGTTTCAACTAACCTCCTCCTCCCCTTTCCCCTGTGATTTTTTCCAATAATATGTTCAACTCAATATATATAATGTGTTTTATCACATGTGGTCACTTTCAGCCTAAAATTTGGGTGACGCAACCACTGATTATGAACACTTGGCCAGAAACTCCTGTTGTGCTCTCCAGATGTTCTAATCCAACATATCTGGAGAGCAGCAGCAGCAGCAGCTTGAAGAAGATTTTTTTATTCTATTCATTTGTATAATTTTGATTACTCTAATAAGGCTCATGTGGGAAATCAGCTTGGTGTAAAATTCTTATAGAATTTCAATGCAGAAATGGCCTTTGAAGGTTGTGTGTTTCCTCTCAATGACAGGCAGCTATGATCACATCCAAAGATTTGATAACAGTTCAGACAGAATTTTAATGGGTATTCGGTATTACATTGGCTACAGCCCAAATACTGCCTTTAGATGCCTCAGACTTGTATATTCATAACATCCACATTATCTCTTCTTCCCATGTTGCATTCTCAGAATCTTTCTGTAAGATCTCATGATAACTGTATAATCAAAAACACCCTCCAGCTTTGGGAAAAATAGCAAAGTGCCACTGCTTTATAAACCTAAACACCCAAATCCAAGTCATGCCCAATGACCTTGATTTTACCATAATACCCTTGGTTAAATGAGTGACAAGTAGTATTTGTTATACTGATACATACCCAGATAGATTTTTAACAGAAGTTTTTAAAAAATTAATATGCCTATTACCAACTTATTTGAAAGTATAAGGTTATTGTTAGCTATTTGGAGAAAAAAGATGTATAGCAATAGCACCTAGGCTTATATACTGCTTCATAGTGCTTTACAGCCCTCTCTAAGTGGTTTACAGAGTCAGCATATTGCCCCCAACAATCTGAGTCCTCATTATACTGACCTCGGAAGGATGGAAAGCTGAGTCAACCTTGAGCCTCTCAGAATCAAACTCCTGGAGTGAGCAGTGAGTTAGCCTGCAGTACCGCATTCTAACCATAGCATCACCACGTCTCTGTATAGAGTTTCTCTGTATAGTGCTCTCTATATAATGTTTCTAGCAGTGGTGGTATTCTACTGGTTCAGCCCGGTTCTGCCGAGCCGGTAGCACTGATGAACAGTGGAGACCAAACTCAGTTCTCTCCTATGCTCTGCTTTTGCGTCCGCCCGCCCTGGCTCCCATACTAACCTTTATGTCCTGCTTTTGAAGAGTAGCTGCTTTGCACGGCACAGCAGATTGCTGCATGGCAGCTGCTGAAGCGACAGGGAGAGTGCAGTATTGCAGGAGGTGAGTCAAAATGCCTCTGTGCCTGCACAAAGTGCATGTGCATGTGCAAAGTGCAGCCACTAAGCCATGCCCGCCAAACTGGTGGTAAAAAAATTTGAAATGCACCACTGATTTCTAGTAAAAGAAACTGTGCACTTTCAAATTCCAATTGTAGAAATTATGAGAAGGATGCTAATATCTCAAAATCAGCGGTGGACTTCCTATGGCATCTGGCTAACAAGTAGTGGATAGAATGCCGGAATAGATGGGTCCCTGGTATGATCTCACTTCTTACATTCATCTCCTCTTGGACCCTGGCTTTTATTTACTATTGCTCCCTGAGATGAAATGCACTTTCTCATTTTGAAAAATAGACTTTAGCTTCACAGATATACCCAATTCGAAGTATTTGAATATTCCAGTGTTAAAACATAAAGGAAGGGCAGGATTTCCATATTCCATTTGCTGAAGAATGCTAGAAGAAAAGTGATGCAGAACCTGCTATTCCTTTTAACTCTCTTGAGTATCTAAGCACTCCAGAACGAATTGACTGCAAGATTATTTTATCTTTCGATCAAGGCATAATACGGGTTGCAATCTGCATAACAGAAAAAGTCTTGTCCTGAAAAAAATAATCCATTTCCATTAGAGAAATTTGTGCAGTTTTTGACTGCCTTCCTAAAATGCTATTGCTGGTTCAAATTAATTACTTTATTTTAGTAAATAGCTTGGAAATGTGGTGACCATTTCATGTGATTGGTAAATCCTTTACAAATACCGTAACAGTCACTGATTCTGCCATTTGACCTCAATAATGCAGTTGTGTATTCAATAGTGCTCAAATAGCTCTCACAGATACATTTTGGGACTGCTTTTTTCTTCTGTCTTTAAAACCATGATATAGCAACAGCCAACTATTTATGCCCTATTGTCGAAAAAAACTGCATGATTGTGTTGGTGTAATCACCAGAAATTGGGCTCATCTGGAGGGTATGTTGAAACTTATTAAGACAATAACATAACCTTTCCTAATCAGGTTTTGTCTGTATGGACTGAACTTCAACTCCCAGTAACCCTAGCCAACATGGTTGAAGATTATAATGATAGAAGTCCACCATATCAGGTGATCATCAGATGGGGGTAGGCAGATGTACGAGCAGAATGCTTTAAAATCTGATTCATATTGATTTTCCCATTGTAAGTATTTGTTAGATTCAAAGAAAGATGAATGTTCATATTTTCTCTCTGTGCTGCTACCTATCGTTTAGAAAAGTATAAATGTCAAGCAGAATATCTTGCCTACTTTCATTATATCCATCTGCATTATATAACATTCATTCAAACAACATTGGCAGCATCAGTGGGACTGTATTGCTAAAAATGGATGTGAGTGAATAATGGGAAATACCAGACAGAAGGAAACAAACCCGTATGTCCATGTGTGTATATGTTTATTTCTTGAGAGGAAACTTTTTTTCTTTTTAAGAACGATGCATCTTACATTGTTTATTTACAACCCTTCCTGGTTAAATGTGAAACAAAAGACATTTCATCTTTAGATAATTGGACTAAACTCCTATTCTCAAGATCATAATCATGTGAATCAAGGATACCAGGACATGTGAATTAGCACATCCATTTCTTTCAAGTCTTCCATTTGTACCGTAGTTTGCTTTTCCTTTTGAACAGACTGTCAAGTGCAAATAATCAGAAGCATTCGTTGAGTTCAAAACCCAAAAGGGTTTATTATTACAACCTCTAATACAAACATCTAGTCAACTAATGGTCAAAGGTAAATTGACTCTAGATAAGGGTAAAAGGAATTCATGTGCTTAGATCTTTTGTGTCAATGCAATGACTCTAAACTGATGACACATTTAACCCTGCCTTATAGTTCAGCCTCTTCTTCTCCTGTGTGTGCATATATAAAATTGCTTTTTGTTTAAATAAAGATAGAGCAATTCTGCACAGAATCCCTTCTTATCCACTGCAGGATTTTAAAGCTCCTTCATGAGCGTCCTCAAGGCTTGCAAGAACTGGTTCCCAGACTGATAAAAATTCAAAAGACTATTATTAAACAGCCAGCTGCAAGCCTCTCCTTTAAAGGTGAAAGACCTCCACAACAGATCATAGGCAGATGGAAATAAAGTGAGGCAATCTCTGCCCTGATGTAGACAGGAATGAACTGATTGAACAATGGAATGTATTTTAGTCCCTTGTAGCTCCATCCGCTGATCTCAATAAATCTAGCTACAAAGAACTCAGTGAGTATTGTGACTGGCAAACAATCACTTGCAGCTGTCAAAAGATCCTGACACTGCTGCTGTTTGGGTGAGAAGGGAGAGGGCAGGAAGGCTCCCTAGTTCATCAACCAAGGGGCAGAACAATCAGCACTTCAGACAAATCCTTATCTCCATGCATATCCTCATTTCTTTACTGTGTTTGCTTCACCAAAAGGGGGGAATAATCATGGAGAAGCAACAATGCTGCTCTTTTGATTACTCGCTACCATTCATCCAGCAACTGTTCAAAGTCATGATGGCACTGAATAAGGGCTACCTGTACTTGATGTGTAATCAATTTATTGTTATGTTGAATTTAGTCAACTGTGGCTCGCTCATTCATTCATTTCAATTTATATGGCCACCCATCTCAAGCTCATGAGTTTGGGAGGCTAACAATAGGCTAACAATAACCCAATAAAACACATAACAATAAATGTAATGCACACCTGATCAGCAGCCAACATAATCAAATCAACATAGGAATTGCACAGGTTCTGCTATATGTCTGGATCCTCAAGCTTGATTACACAACCATGTCTTGAAGGCCTTACAAAAGGCCATTAGGACTGAGGCCAATCTAATCTCCAGGGGAAGAAATGATGTTCCAAAAGGGAGTGCCACAACAGAAAAGGATCTTGCTTGATGGATCTGGCTTGATGGATCTCCCAAACAAATGGGACCTAGAGTATGCCCTTCTGGACAGACCTAATGGCACGGGTAGTCATAATTGGGAAGATGTGATCCCTCAAATAACCTTGAAAGGTGTTACAGTATTGGTAACTACCAGAACCTTGATTTGAACCTCAGAAGCATAAAGTAACCAATGCCGCTTATAGATTTTGTATTTTAATGTGTAAGGATTGAGTATCACACATAATTGCCTGGGCCGCTGTGCTGCATACTATACCAGCTGCAGCTTCTGAATACTGTTTAAGGATAACTCCATGTAAAATACATTGCAGTAGTTCATTTGGAAGGTGAGCAAGGTGTCTTCATAAATCAATGTTTACCGAACTATATATTCTTAATACTAGTTTTAGTCCTGTACTTACAATGTCAAGATGTCCTACTGCATACATAGCCTTTTAGATCTCTTTCACCTGGCTAAATTTAAGTACAGGTAGACCTTAACTTACAACCATTCACGTAGTGACCATTCAAACTTACAACAGCACTGGAAAAAGTGCCTTATGACCATTTTTCACACTTACGACCATTGCAGCATCCCTATAAGTCATGTGATCAAAATTCAGATGTTTGGCAACTGATTCATATTTATGACAGTTGTAATGTCCCAGTGTCATGTGATCACCTTTTGCGATCTTCTGACAAGCTGTCATTCTGACAAGCCAGATTCAGTCAACAGCTGTGTTACTAATTGAATAGCTGCAAGTGATTCACTTAATATCTGTGGTGAGAATGGTCGTAAAATGGGGCAAAATTGACTTAACAAATGTCTCACTTAGCAACAAATATTTTGGGCTCAATTGCAGTTGTAAGTTGAAGACTACCTATAGTCCCATTGTAATTTTCCTCTTTTTCTACAAACATATGAAAACTACACAGGAGAAATAATAATGTTAATGAGTATATCTACAGAAACTCAAAGGGAGGGGAGGGGAAGCCACAGCCAGGATAATAATATAAGTATTTAATATCTGTGTGCTCTTTTTCAAAAGTCCAAAGCATTCTACAATCATTATAAAATTTCAATCCCCATAAGATCCTGGTTAACATTATCATTCACCATATTTTACTAGAATATTAATTATAGGAAAAGTACCTGATAAGGGCTTATTCTGATTCAGTATTTGAACACTAAACCTAAAGAAAAGAAGAAATGTTATGGCATGGTCTTGAGGTGAAGCACCTTGCTAGGGTAATCTGACCAATACCTTGCTTTCAAGTAGCTTAAATGCACCTGCAGTGTTGCTTACTCTGAAAAAGGTTCCACTTTTAATTTCAGAAAACCTTGAGGCAAGGTTTTCACCCAAATACTTCTGGAGATAATTACATTACAAAGCAGACTTGGTAGAAAGCAATTCACTGTGTCATTTAATTATTTATAGACATATGCTTAAAGTTTACAGAGCTGGACCATCATAAATCCTAGTTTACTACAATGTTTCTTAGGAGGACGTTCGAAACCTACTGTGAATTCATATGAATTCAGGGAACAGTGCAATGTGCAGAGAACTTTTCCATTAACAGAGGATATTTGCAAGCATTAGCACAAGTGAAGAAAATAGCATTCAGAAAAAGACATGGAGCCATTCTGTAAAACTGCATCAGCTTGAGCTGAATGTAAATAATATCAAAACAAAATACAGGCATACAGTATCTGAACCATATAGAAAAGAAACCTTGGAACGTTAGAAAAAAAGGGGATCTTTGGGAACAATTCTCAACACTGGAACCTAGAAAAATTGTAACACAAGCTCCTAAACAATGAAAGACAGAACCAGTAATAAGATTAAAATATTAGTCAAATTTTTCCCATTTGGGTATATTCAGTTGCTAGACTCCTGCTGAATTCATTTTCATTCATATTGATTTATGACATCTCATGATGGTTGTATGCCACTAGTCTTGGCCATTAATTTAGACTTGATGTATTCATTGTTTTCTTATTATTCTATTTGCAAATGCACCATTGTATACAGAGCACTTTAATATTGCATGTTGCTAGATGCAGCAACTGGTAAATATATAAAGTAAAATAGTAAAAATATAATAATATCCAGCTTTCTAATATAATTGCTAATGCAAGGAGACAAGGAAAGAATTTCCATGTGATATTATTCATCGTCCAATTCAAATGTCTGTTATTTCATAAACTCAAACTCAGAGGTCATTTTTGTTTTTGTTTTTAAAAATTACTTTAAATTGATGAGGTTATGAATGAAAATAACTGGATCAATTCTGTATCTTCTCTCTCTCTCCCCCTCCCCCCCCTGTGTGTGTGTGTGTGTGTGTGTGTGTGTGTGTGTGTGTGAGAGAGAGAGAGAGAGAGAGAGAGAGAGAGAGAGACTAGAAGAGGATCTGTTTAGATACAGGAAAAAAGGCTAAAACCAATGTAGTGAATGAAAAGAAAGGAAACATAACAAAATTATTTGTCTGCATCCATGTTTTATTCAAAAAGAAATTTTTCATAAACAATAATTTCTTAATTTTTGCTTTACTTTCACAATCTCCACCTATGGTTTCCAGTATGATGCACACAGAACAGGGCACTAAACTAACAATAATGGCAAGGGATAATGAGAGAATACATGTGAAAGACTCCAAGAAACATGTCTGGTTTTGACCTGAGGACCTTGCTTTAAAATTCTGACTAAATAATTTAGTACTTAACTTGGCTGTGGTAAACCTCTATCACCTCACTTACCACTCTTCATGTATAAAATGCAAATACAAACAGATGCGTTAATTGGAAAATAGACAAGTAGCTCATAAAACTCTGGTGGTTTAGGTGCTGCACTGCTTATCATGTGGAGTTTTGTATGTTTGTGTTATATTAAATTGAGATAAATATGTTTTCATGGTAGACTATCATGATTTCTTGGTTATAGTCAGGAAAAATCAAAGTTCAAAAGTTCATAACTGCCTGTTTGATAGAGCTTTTCACAACATAGTTGTTCAGTAGTGACACAGACATTCTTATACAAATAAGCTTATTGGTGATAATTATATATAAATCATAAGAATCAGAGTTCATAAAACAATGCAATTTATATATTAGTTACTTGTTATATTAATTTTTGGAAACTAGCATTAAAAGTTATTCAAAGACCCAGCTTTGACATAAGTATGAAGATTTGCAGTAGGTTGATGCTACGCAATGCTACAACAGTTGCATGAAAAATAATATCTTCACCTTTATAACTTTAGTTTAAATAGAGATGTTTTAGTGAATGAAACAAAAGTAATCCATGAGATCAGCTGTTTTGTTGATTTTGCTTCTCTGCACAATCACCACCATTCACTGTATACTTCTGACAACAATGGACAACTACTTGAAGACATCACAAATGAACTCCATGTTTAGGTCCTGACAGTCCTTTCCACTTCTTTATTTATTTATTTTTATTTGTTTGGTTTGTCAATTGCTTACAAGATAATAGGTATAAGTAAAAACATAGTTATGAATACATGGATACATATAAGAAAAATAAAAAAATAAAAGAAACAATAGGACAGGATCAGTAGGCATGTTGGTGCGCTTATGCACGCCCCCTACAGACCTCTTAGGAAAGGGGTGAGGTCAATAGTAGACATTCTAAGGTTAAAGTTTTTGGGGTTTGGGGAAGAAACAACAGAGTCAGGTAGAGTATTCCAGACATTGACCACTCTGTTGCTGAAGTCATATTTCCTGCAATCAAGTTTGGTGCGGTTTATCTTTAGTATGTATCTATTTAGTGCTTTTGTATTGATATGGTTGAAGCTGAAGTATTCATTGACAGGTAGGACATTGCAATGTACCGTGTTTCTCACATAATAAGGCCGGGCCTTATTTTTTTTTGACCCCCGAAAAAACGGCTAGGACGTCTTTTCGGGGTGACTTAATTCCCCCTTGCATCCTCGGGTGGGTGGGCGGGCGGCGACAGCTTGATATTCGGGAGACCTTCGGGTTCGGGCCACCGTTGCTTTCCCTTCTCCCTTGCTGCTGCGGCATTAGAGCAAAGCCGCAGCGTTTGGCGCAGCCACGTGCGGCCAGTCAGGGCTCCTCCCTGCAACCGGAGCCCTGAGGAGACACTTGGCTTCAGGCGCTCCCGTCTTCCCTTTGCTTTGAAGGTAAAGCGAATTATTTTACAAAGCCTCCCCTGCCCGAGAGGGCAGCCCAACCCCACTTGGGGAGGCTAATTTCCGGGCCTCTTCCATTCCTCCCGACCTCCCTACACTGCACGCTCTGACGCGCCGGTCCCTTCAGCCCAGCGAGCTCTTCCACCTCAAAGAAAGGCCAGGCGGGCTGCTGCAGAGCAGCAGCAGCGGGTCTGAGCCGCCGCAGCGGAAACAGCCACCACCCTTAGCCCGACGCGGGGAGAACGAGCGAGGTTAGCGCCCGCCAGCCCGTCCTTCCTGCCTTTGAGGCACCTGCACCGAGCGCCTCCGCGGCTCGGTTTCCCCTACCGCGGGCCCTCCTTTCGTGCGGAATGCGGGGAATGCGCTCACCGAGAGGATCTCTCCCTCTCTCTTCCGCAAGGTCACGTCTGCGCTGCGGAGGAGAGGGCTGCAGCCGGTTTCTCCTGCTTGCTGAGAGGTGAGGAAGCCGCGGCTCGCCCGGGTGAGATTTGAGACGAGGGGCAGGAAGAGGCACACACACACCCGCGGCTCGCTTCCCAGCTCTGCCCAGCATTTACGGCTCTGGCGTGGCCCTGGCAGGATGAGTGGAGGGTCCAGCGGGAGGCGCTCGCTGCCCGCCAGGGCCGCGCCAGAGCCGTAAATGCTGGGCAGAGCTGGGAAAGCGAGCTGCGGGTGTGTGTGTGCCTCTTCCTGCCCCTCGTTCTCAAATCTCACCGGGCGCGCAGCCGCGGCTTCCTCACCTCTCAGCAAGCAGGAGGAACCGGCTGCAGCCCTCTCCTCTGCAGCGCAGACGTTGACCTTGCGGGAAGAGAGAGGGAGAGATCCTCTCGGGCGAGCGTATTCCCCCGCAGCCCTCCGCACGAAAGGAGGGCCCGCCGGTAGGGGAAACCGAGCCGCGGAGGCGCCGGTGCAGGTGCCTCCAAAGGCAGGAAGGACGGGCTGGCGGGCGCTAACCTCGCTCGCTCTCTCCCCGCGTCAGGCTAAGGGTGGTGGCTGTTTCGCTGCGAGTGGCTCAGACCCGCTGCTGTTGCTCTGCAGCAGCCCGCCTGGCCTTTCTTTGAGGTGGAAGAGCTCGCTGGGCTGAAGGGACCGGCGCGCACAGAGGCGTGCAGTGTAGGGAGGTCGGGAAGGAACGGAAGAGGCCCCGGAAATTAGCCTCCCCACGTGGTTGGGCTGCCCTCTCGGCAGGGGAGGCTTTGCAAAATAATTCGCTTTACCTTCGAAAGCAAAGGGAAGACGGGAGCGCCTAGCCAAGTGTCTCCTCAGGGCCCGGTTGCAGGGAGGAGCCCTGACTGGCCGCACGTGGCTGCTCTAACACCGCGGCAGCAAGGGAGAAGGGGCAGCAAGGGAGAAGGAAGAAGCAACGGTGGGAGGTCTCCCGATATGAAGTGCCCCACCAACGCAGGTAGCACCATATCCGGGCATGCAACAAAAGTACTTCCTAACGGCAAGGCCCCCGCTTCCCCCATTTCGCATGTTTAATATGGGGCTTAATTTGGGGGGAGGGGCTTAATTTGATTTTATGCCAATAAAACATGGTGGGGCTTCCTATTGGTGGAGGCCGTATTGTTGGAGAAACACGGTATGATTTTATGTACTATACTTAGATTGGACCGAAGGTGACGTAGTTCTAGGTTTTCTAGGTCTAGAATTTCAAGTCTGGTGGCATAAGGTATTCTGCAATGAGTATAGGAGTAGAGAACTCTTCTTGTGAAATATTTCTGGACTTTCTCAACTGTGTTAATATCAGATACATAATGTGGGTTCCAGACTGATGAGCTGTATTTGAGTATTGGTCTAGCAAATGTTTTTTATGCTCTAGTTTAGGGGTCGCCAACCTTTTGGACCTCAGGGACCACCAAACTCATAATTTTAGATCCCAGGGACCACTAACCAGTTCTGTGGGCATGGCCTAATTTGTGGGTGTGGCTTGGAGGTCATGTGACTGGCTGGGCATGGCTTGTATATAAATATTATAAATATTTATATAAATATTAATTTTTTTATAAAAAAATAGCAACTTTTACTGAAAATCAGGCAAAGAAGGCAGGCAAATTGAGTTGCTCACAGAATCACAGATTCGTTCAAAGATCTATCTATCTCCCATTGGCTAGCTCAGTCTGTCACATAAAATTTGCTTGCAAGCAAACCTTCAGTCCTAAGGGAAGTTCGGCTGTGCTGAGCAGAAGATCTAAAGACTAGCTAAAAAGCAAGAAATCCAACCATTTCCTGCTTCCTAGCCAATCTAAATCTCCCAGCACAGCAGAACAGATGATGGTCAGAAAAAGGAAAAATAGCAATTTAGCAGGCAAGTTTACCAAGTAAGGAGTGAGTGGGAGGGGAGGGTTCCCGCGGGCCATGTGGGTGGTGCAGTCTTGTGTTTCTGCACAGCCTGGATTAATTGCTTTGTGGGGGTGCTCTGAGGGTGAGATTTCTCTGCGGCCCACCAAAATTTTCTCATGGCCCACCAGTGGGCCGCAGCCCACCGGTTGGCGACCGCTGCTCTAGTTAGTAGTGTAATATTACCAGAGAAAAAGATATGTAAGATTAGGTTAACAACTCTTAATGCCTTTTTGGCTATGTAGTTACAGTGGGCTCTAGCACTTAGATCATTAGAGATGAGTACTCCAAGGTCCTTGACAGAGTTTGGATCATCAACAAGGTCTTGACTATTCAGCCTGTATTTTATTTTCTGATATATTTTTTTTGCCAATATGTAAGATAGAGCATTTCTTTGTTGAGATTTGAAGTTGCCATTTGTTTGACCATTCTGATACATAGTCAAAGTCTTTTTGAAGGGTAGCAGTATTGTCTGTGGTGTTGAATAGTTTTACATTGTCAGCGAAGAGAACGCAGTTGCTCTTAATATGATCACAGAGGTCATTTATCTAGAGTATGAAGAGAGTTGGTCCTAGAACACTGCCTTGGGGGGACACCACTGTTGACAGGTACAGAATTTGATAGGACGCTCCCAATTCTGACCATTTCTTGTCTGTTTGACAGGAATGCTTCTATCCAGTTATGCAGGTGTCCAGAGATACCGTAAGATTTGAGTCAAACCAATGCCTTCAATTTTGGGGAAAGGTAGGATCAAGTCTGGACTGTATGTTGGATGAGGGAAATCTGTGAGATCCAACTTTGCAATTATCTTTTGATTAGTTCATAAGAGGCATTATTGTTTCACAGCAAATTTTCTTCTTGTGCTTCTGAATTCTGCTTAATCGCAGTTTCAAAGTATTGAGTCAAGCAATGTACGTACAGTAGTGTTCTAAGTTGGTATCATGCAAGGTTCAAAAGAATCCATGTAAATAATATCTTCATCCCGGGAAACATTAACCATGAGTTCTCCCACAAATCCTTAGTTTGGATTCCTCACCCACCTACAGGTGAAACCTTATGATGATATTCTGTGCTCTAATATTTGGTTTCTGGGTTATAATTATGTGTCCATATTACATTGACTGTCATGATGCTGTAAAAAATTATTCCTTCATTCTTGTAGCATGGCAAATTCCAGCTTCTAAAGTTTTCATCTCTGCTTCCCAAACGCAAAGCTTTCAACTTGCACAAACCTTTGGATATTGAAGAACATTAATAATATGATCCACATGTTCTGGTGGAATGCCAGGCTTTACATTAACTTCCCTTTGACTGCTCCATTGATTGTCTTTAATCAGTTCATCAATCCTTCTAATGTAAAACACATCAGTTGCTGTCAGAGCTTATTTACTTATTTACTTTGTTCTTAGACATTTGTTCTTAGATATTTTTTTCTGTTGGAACTTCGTTCTTAATCACATAAATAAGCACTTCCTATTTTACCATCTTGACATTTTTTGGCACAGTGATGAACAGTATTCACTGTTAGCACTGTCATAACCATAAACAAGTGGCTCTTGATAGTGACTTTCAATTAAAGGGACTCCTTTGGCAGCTAAAGGTTCAATCTTGGTGCATTACTTAAACAGCATTGATGAGTATCACTAAAGACTTCTTTTTCATAAATAGCAACACAACACTTTCTCACAGAAACTTCCTACCAACTAAACTTAAAGAACTGATGCTAAAGAACACGTTAGATTGTCATTCTCTTCTCCCTATATACCAATGACTGCATCTCAAACGATCCATCTGTTAAAATACTGAAGTTTGCTGATGACACAAAGTGATTGGTCTCATTCGAGACAACGATGAATCTACATACAGACAGGAGGTTATACAACTTGCCTCATGGTGTAACCGGAACAATCTGGAACTGAACACTCTCAAACCGTAGAAATTGGGCGTTGGTTCTTACCTGATACGCCCCTTCTCGGCGAGCCGCGAGGAGCATCCAGAGACTGGGATGTGCTTCCGAGTCCTCTTCTTGCAGGCTGAGCTTTAGATGAGGAAACGCTCCGCCCCCTCACGTGACATCGCGGAGCGCCTCCCCAGTTTTTGCGATAACGAGAAGAGAGGTTATTAATTCTTTCTAATCTACTATTGGCTCCTTGGCTGAAGAAAGAGTCCCCACCAGACGGAGAAATTAGGGTGGGGCTGGATGCTCCTTGCGGCTCGCCGAGAAGGGGCGTATCAGGTAAGAACCAACGCCCATTCTCCTTCGAGCCGCTCGGAGCATCCAGAGACTGGGACATACCAAAGCTGGGCTGTCCTACGGGTGGGACTCCGTCTGGTCCGAAGGCCCTCCGGATCACTGATGACCCTCTGTAAGACCCGTCGGCCAAAGGAGGCCTCCGCTGAGGCGTACGAATCTATTCTGTAATGTCTGATAAACGGGGACGGGGAGGTCCAGGTGGCCGCCCGACAAATGTCAGCGATGGGGGCTTGCGTGGCCCAGGCCGCCGAGGTGGCTGCACTTCTGGTGGAATGGGCGGTTATCCCACCCGGAGCGGGCAGAGAATGGGAAAGGTAGCACCTCGCAATAGTAGCCCTGATCCAGCGACTGATGGTGGAAGGAGAAACCTTAAGCCCCATTGACCTGGGTTGAAAGGATAGGAAGAGGGATTCCGACCTTCGCATGGATTGAGTGCGCTTAATATAAATACGCAAGGCCCTTCTAACATCTAGGGTGTGCCAGAGGACCTCCCTGCCCTGGAGGGCCTGGGGCAGAAATTTGGTAAAATCAGTTCCTGTGACCTATGGAAGGGAGAGTTAACTTTGGGTAGAAAGGTAGGGTCGGGACGAAGGACCACCCGGTCTCGCGTGGAACACGCATAGATCGCTCCTGACTGACAGAGCTGCTAATTCCGAAACTCGACGAGCAGAAGTAATAGCTACTAGAAAAACTACCTTGAAAGTGAGAAACTGCAGGGATGACTCCCTCAAAGGCTCGAACGGGGGACGTGTAAGAGAAACGAGGACCTTGTTGAGGTCCCATGTGGGGAACCTGTGAACGGTAGGAGGGCACAGGTTGGAGGCGCCCCTAAGGAAAGATCTAACCCTGGGGTGGTGAGAAAGGGAACCGTAGTTATCACAGGAGACCACGGTTGAGAGAGCAGAAACTTGCCGTCTCAGGGTGTTAGGTGCGAGCCCCTTGCGAAGACCCTCCTGAAGAAATTCCAGGATCTGTGCCACCGAGGGAGAGAGGGGATTAACCTGAGACCCGCTACACCACTTGCAGAACCCTTTCCAAGTGGCAGGTGGAAGGACGCCTGGCGGCCAAAATAGTGTCGATGACTTGAGTTGAAAGTTTCTCAGAAGTCAGACGGATCCGCTCAACCTCCAGACGGCTAACTGGAGCCATTGAGGCTCCGGATGCAGAAGGGGCCCCTGAGAGAGGGAGACCTTGTCCGGGGGGATCCTCCATGGGGGCGCTACTGATAAGATGCGGAGATCCGCAAACCACGGTCGCCTGGGCCAATAGGGAGCCACCAGGAGAAGTTCTGCCCTCTCCTGAATGAGTTTTTGAACTACTCTGGGAACTAACGGGAGCGGAGGGAAGGCATATAGGAGCCCTGGGGGCCATGGGCAACGCAGAGCGTTGTGATTCTCCGACCTGTGAGACGGATACCGGGAGAAGAACCGTGGAAGCTGAGTGTTGGTCGGGGAAGCGAAGAGGTCCACCACCGGAAGGCCGAATATTCTGGACGCTTCCTCGAAAAGGGATGGATGGAGACGCCATTCCGCCTGGTCCACCGTGGCCCTGCTCAGCCAGTCCGCCTGAGTATTGTCTGCTCCGGAGATGTGTTTGGCTTTTAAGGATAGGAGGTTGGATTCTGCCCAGCGGCAAAGGCGCTCGGCTTCCCTCATTAGCTGGATGGACTGGGTGCCCCCTTGCCTGTTGATATGGGCCTTGGCCGTGACGTTGTCCGTGAGCACGAGAACGTGATGTTTGCGGATCTGAGGAAAGCTGCGCAGGGCCAGAAGGACGGCGTGAAGCTCTAGCCAATTGATGCTGCACCCCTGCTCGGTCAGCGACCATTTGCCCTGTGCAGAGATCGAGTCGAGATGAGCGCCCCAACCGGATAGGCTTGCGTCCGTAGTGACGGTGAGTCGTTGAGGTTCCGCGAAGAGGTGGCCTCTGTTGATGGCGGGATTGGTCCACCAGAGAAGAGACGTGAGGACCCTTGGAGGGACCCTGACTTTGACCCTCGAGTTACTTCTTCCGGATCGTTGGAACAGGAGCAGGAACCATTGGAGGGATCTGCTGTGTAGACGGGCCCAGGGAATAATGGAGATGCATGATACCATTTTGCCCAACAATTTAGAGAGGTCCAACAAGGCCACCCTCCTTGAACGCCTGATCTGATTGACCAGGGCTTGAATGCTAAGGAACCTCTCCGGAGAGAGGAAAACTCTCTGTGACACCGAATCAATTATGGCCCCCAAGTGGTTAATTCGAGTAGAAGGGGTAAGTTGGCTCTTTTGCCAATTGACTAGAAAACCGTGTGCCCGTAAGGCGGAGAGGGTGACCCTGGTATCCCTGACTGCCTGGGATTTGGACGGGGAGAGAATAAGAATATCGTCCAAGTAGCAGTGGAGGCGGACGGAACGGTCCTGAGATGGGCCGCCAGGGCCGCCAGGACCTTGGTGAAGGTCCGGGGGGCCGAAGCCAGACCGAAGGGTAGGGCCACGTATTGATAATGAAGGTTATTATGGCAGAACCTGAGGAATTTGTAATGGGAGGGCCTGATTGGAATGTGGAGGTATGCCTCCGAAAGATCTATGGAAGATAACCAGTCTCCCCGCCTGGTGCCTAAGAGAATTGATTGCAAGGTGTGCATCTTGAATCTACGCTGGATGAGGTGACGGTTGAGCCGTTTCAAGTCTAGGATGGCTCTCCAACCCCCAGAGTGTTTGGGCACCACAAAGAGATGGGAGTAAAAACCCTTTCCCCTCTGGGCCGGAGGGACAGGTTGAATGGCCTGGATGTCAAGAAGATGATGGATGGCTGCATCCATTAGAGCCCGTTGGAGGGATCCCTTGAGGAGGGGGATGGGATGAAACAATCAGGGGGCGGACCTGAACTCCAGGGCGAGACCAAACCTGATTGTGTCCCTAACCCATGCATCGGAGGTGGATATGTCCCATTGGGCGG
This sequence comes from Notechis scutatus, assembly GCF_049901735.1. NCBI lineage: Eukaryota > Metazoa > Chordata > Lepidosauria > Squamata > Elapidae > Notechis > Notechis scutatus. Next base: position 57,905,418 of record NC_142014.1, read on the forward strand.
CGAAGTGGCTGAGGCGGCCGCCAATGGGGAGGGAGGAAGAGGATCTACCTTCTACGGTAGGGCCTTCCTCCCGATCCCGGAATGGTCTCTTGTAGCCGCCACCACGTCTGGTTCTGTCACCGGGTCCGAGCGGTCCTGAGACCGGAAGGAAGGAGGTCTAGGGTATCTGGGCGGGAAGGGGGTTGGTAGAAGGGGCGGGGGAAGCTCCTCCGAAAGGGCTGGGGGCCCCTGGTCTCCGATCTTCGAAAAAGGGAGGGCAAATACTTTCTCTTACTGCGGCCCTCGACCAGCAGTGGTTCCAAAGCTGGGCCAAACAGTTTGTCTCCCGTAATGGGAGCAGTGGCCAGCTTGACCTTATTCTTTACGTCCGCCTGCCAGTGTTTGAGCCATAGCATGCGGCGAGCCGTAACGTGCTGACGTGATGGCCCTGGAAGAAAATTTTACCGACTGGTAAGTGGCGTCAGCCGAGAACTCGGCTGCAGCCACTAACCGCTATATCCTGGTGAGCTCTCAGATTGGAAGCAGGGATGTGGTCCTTGAGCTGGCGTAGCCAGCGGATGGAAGACCTGGTGAAAAATGAGGCGGCCGTAGCCGATTTAATGGCCCAGGCGTCAGATAGGTGGGCCCTACACAGCGCCAGCTCCGCCCGCCTGTCCTCAGGCTTTAAGGCCTCTAGGGCCTCACTAGGGGTAGAAGAAGAAGCTAGACCCACAATGGGGTCATCAACCTCCGGGATATTCAGAAGGTTAGACAGAGCCGCATCGAGATTGAAGAATCTCTTGTCTTGGCTAGATGGAGCAGGAGGTGTCCCTGAGGAGGTAAGTTGCTTTGCAACCAGATCTACGAAGATGGGAGGGGATGGGATGACCTCGGCTTCCACCACTGGTTGGGTGAAAATGGAGTCTTCTGGGCCCTCTTGGACTGGGGGGTTCAGCAGGGGACTGGGGAAGAAGGCCAGATACATTCTTGGCCTTAAGGAGGAGGGACTTGAACATATGTGGTTTGAACAGCCCCCAAAGATGGGTTGGTCGGGGAAGGACCCTCGTCCTCCGACATCTCCCCTCCATGATGTCAGCCTCTAAGAGGGGTTCACTATAGCGGGAGGATCCCATCCGGGAATCCTCTTCCTCCTCCCTGAAATCCCCAAAGTCCCCTTCCTCCTCCATCTGGGCCCCAACCGGTGGAGGGCTATCCCTCTGAGAGAGTACCTGATCAGTTGGGGGACCGGTTGTGGAAGGGATCTGAGTGATAACGAATCGTGTTCAGAGGCTCATGGAGAGAAGCCTGATCTGGACACGTGTTGTAGTGCCTCTGCTATGCCCTGGCGGATGGCTGATTCCATCCAAGCCTTGATGTGAGGTGGAACCTCGGAGGTAGAGGGTTCATCCTGGCGCAGACCAGCGGCTGTGGGTGTAAAGGTGGCTTGGGGTCCGTCTAGTCGGAGGTCCGGGGGTCGGAAGACCCTGAAGCGAACTGCGCCTAGGTAGGGAAGAAGGGTCTGAGGGAGAGGTAGAGCAGAGGTAGAAGGGGTTGGATGGGGAGGTATAGGCGGCTCCGGCGGGACTCCCTTGAACGCCGGTCCGAACTCTTTTTCTAACGCTTTGTGGCGCCTCAAGGCGTCACGTTGGGCGGCCTTGGAAGGTTCCTTGTCCTGTCTGGAGCCCTTAGGTTCCTTGTCCTGCCTGCGCAAGTAGTGGGACTTTGCTTTAGCCTTCAAAGAAGGACGTTTAGAGGATTGTCGTCTGCCATGTTAGGTAACAATACTAGCAAAGGCGGTTGGCTCGCCCAGAATAGGCCTGGATGAGGCCGGGTGAAGGTGAAGCTGGCCCTCTCCCCTTTTGGAATTTGTAGTGTACAGAGATAACAGTAAGGTATCTAAATAATATAGTATGTACAGAAAAAATAGATACTCTGTTTGTTCTTTTTATCTTTTTCTCTCTTTTTTTTTTTTTTGTACCCAATATATATACAGGTTATCCGTAAATATCTATATATCTATGAAAAAAAATTATTACTGTACAAAAAAACAGAAATTATTATTATTATTATTATTATTTTGCAAATATATTCCTTTTATTCTCGAACAGTAGCAGTAACTGGGTATCTCAGTACAGGCCGGATCAGTCAAATAAACGCCTGAGGCCTATGGTAGAAGAGAGGGCCTCTGGCAGCAGGCCTCCAGACAAGAGAAAACAAAACCGGAGGGGGGGGCTGCAACTTCGCCCCGAAACGGACTGCGGGAGGCCAACTAAGATAAAAGAGCGAGCCAGGTAGAAAGAAATGGGCAGCAAAGCTTTGACCCAAGGCCTGGGGCTCTAATTCACCGCAGCTAGAACCAGAAAAAAGGCGCCCGACCACGAGGCGGAGCCAAAATGGCGACCGCGAGCTGAACCGTCGGGGACGCCTTCGGGACGGAAAAGGAGGGCTTTGCCGGTCAGCTCGGCACGCCTAGGGCCTCAGGGGCAATAACCCTCCCGGTCGGCGTTTGGGGTGGGGGGAATCCAGCAGTAAAATGAAAGGAAAACAACGCGTGCCACGAGGCAACGCGGAGGCAGCGATGCGATCTGATAAGGATGGGGGAAGCGCTAAGCGCGCTGCGAGCCCGCAGCTTCGTCTCAGGGACGAGGGAAAATTTTCCCTTAAGTACAGACCCTTTGCGCAGGAGGAGAAAGAAGGCAAACCTTATCAGAATGTGAAATAGGAAGGAAATCTGCGATCAGCCAAGGAGCTCTCTAACACACAGCCTGACTCTTGAGGCTGAGCAAAAGACTGGGAGGCGCTCCGCGATGTCACGTGAGGGGCCGGAGCGTTTCCTCATCTAAAGCTCAGCCTGCAAGAAGAGGACTCGGAAGCACATCCCAGTCTCTGGATGCTCCGAGCGGCTCGAAGGAGAAGGTGGTAGACTTTAGAAGAAACCCTCCCATACTACCACCTCTTACAATACTAGACAACACAGTATCAACAGTAGAGACCTTCAAATTTCTAGGTTCTACTATATCACATGATCTAAAATGGACACCTATCATCAAAAACGTCATCAAAAAGCACAACAAAGAATGTTCTTTCTGTGCCAACTCAGAAAGCTCAAACTGCCCAAGGAGCTGCTGATACAGTTCTACAGAGGAATTATTGAGTCTATCATCTGCACCTCTATAACTGTCTGGTTTGGTTCTGCAACCCAACAGGACAGACACAGATTTCAGAGGATAATTAGGACTGCAGAAAAAACAATTACTACCCACCTGCCTTCAATGGAGGACCTGTATATTGCATGAGTCAAAAAGAGGGCTGTGAAAATATTTACAGAACCCTCACATCCCGGACATAAACTGTTTCAACTCCTTCCCTCAAAACAATGCTATAGAGCCCTGCACACCAGAACAACTAGACACAAGAACAGTTTTTTACTGAAAGCCATCACTCTGCTAAACAAATATTTCCCTCAACACTGTTCAACTACTACAAAGTCTGCACTACTATTACTGTTAATCTTCTCATCACTCCTTATCACCCATTATGGTGGTTTGACATTTGGAATGAGACACAGGGAACTGTCTCTGAGAAAAATGCCAACCCTGAGAGAACTCAGGTAGCAGTATTTATTGAGAAAAAACACAAGCAAAATACAGTATGCATATTCAGAAAACAATGACCTCAACAGGAGATTACTTCACCAGCATGAGAACACACAATCTTGGAAAGTCCCAGATGTTACCTTGCTAGGATGAGATCATACAGCCACAGAAAGTCTCATGGGAAAGTTTGGAAAGTCCCATGAGAAAGCACAACTGTGTATCTTGTACCTTGAACTTTCACCCATTTTCCTATTCCTTCTAAACTGGCAGAATCAAAACAGAATGAGGCACTCTGAGCAAAGATACTCCTACCCCCACCAAGAATGCCCACATCTTCCTAGACTTACTGCTAGTTATACAAAGGCCTTACAGAAAATGATAAAATGATCAATAGATTATATTACCACATTCCCTCCTTTTTTATTTATTCAAAGATAGGGGGTGTTTTAGTGGCATAGTACACAGTTCCCTCATGACCTGATCCCTCACGCCGGAAGACTGATGTACACATTTGTAATAGATTAGGAATACATTGAATAAAACAACATAATAAGATACATATAGCAATAATAATAACAACCCCTTGCAATAAGGAGCGAAACCATGATCCATCAGGAAGCCAGGACCACAGACTGTCCCAGAATGATGCATTAAACCCATCGGCTCCAGATTGATGCTGAGCAATACGATCTTCCATGTCCTGAACAGTCTTTGTAATATTTGGCTCATAATTATGTATAAAAATACAACAATGCGAATGAATTAAAGCACAAACTCCTCCTTGAGCAGCTAACATAATATCTAAAGCATATCGATTTTGCAAAGTAACTGTACGAATTTCAGACATTTCTACATTAATCATCTTAATATTCTTTATAGTATCATTAAACATAGCAACAGTAAAATTATTTAAAATATGAATATCCCTATAGTTCATAGCAATTCCCAAAGGTGGGATAAGACCTCGAGAAATTTGTGTCCATAGATTACCTCCCATGGTTAGACCCGAATCCAATTCCCGGCGATTTCGGATCCGAACCTCAGGAGGTAATGTATCTAACTTATAGATAACCGAATGACAAACCCCAAAGTACATGTCCCTGACCAATTTGCAGGGATTTGTCGATATGCCCACAGTCCACATAAAAACCAAAACCCTTCCAGCTGTACATAACCTTGTTGACTTGCCGCTTGCATCAGCTGTTTCATGTCTAGATATTGATACTGGCCAAATGCGTCAGACTCATTTTTCCCATTTACCCAAGTTATGTTGTTCTCTGAACCATTTGTCCACTTAATAGTGTAATTGCAGACACTATGATTCCCCAAGAATTGTGAGTTTGTAATGTTTTGGAAACATAAATGTGCTGGAGACTGCAGTGCAGTCTTCACCTTGACCGTGAAGTTCATGGCATATGAAATGTTATGCTTTCCGGTCTGCAAAGTAGACCGATTAAATGGAACTCCATGTAGAGTCAGTCCTTCTCCCACTCTCCCAGGAAGGTGCATACACAACCAACAATTGGTGATGTTCAAGTTTTTGGCGAGTTGTGCGCAAATCTTTAATGTAATTATTATCGGTCCACAAATCATCGCCCAAATCTCCGGCACGCTGAACATGCTGTCGCTGCTCTCTCCGCACCCGAGCAGCCCAGGACAGATTAGGCAGAATCAACAGGATCAGGAACCACAGATGCACCATCCTGCTCCTCCGAAACTTCCTTCACAGGTGCCTGCGAATGATCAGGTCGAACGCACCGACCAGGAACCCAACGAATTTGACCAAGATGTTCAACTGCTGCATAACCACGTCCCCACGTTATCAGCTCAGCAGGAACCCATGCCGGATCCGGAAGGAACCGCACCAACACCCGAGGTCTCACTGCATCTGTAGAAGGAGAAGAAAAATGCCTGCTGGCCGCGCTCGCAGGGGGTTACCAGACAAATTTAAAAATTTAAAGTATATAAAGCTAGATTTAATTGATCTTGAATCGCGGAAGCCCCAGGAGCTTCCCTCCTTTTTTATTTAATTTAGTCAACATGGTCTTGAGCGTGGAATTTGAGCAACAAAACACACATTCACACGCTGCTCCAAACATCCTTGTAACAGCAAAAGCAATCTTAAAATATCAGGTGATATTCCAGGAGACAAATAAGAACCTGCTACAAAGGGTAACAAATTATACACATACAATGAATCCACTATTAAATTAAAATCCTGATTGTGAAAATTTTGAAAAGCCAAAACTACAGCAGCAAGTTCTGCCTGCTGGGCAGACTTCTGCTCTGATGTCACTTTTGTATGCCAAATTCCAGATTTATCTTTCCAAACACAAGCACCAAAACTTTCCCTCCATCAGTAAAAACTGTAGGAGCATCTGATATGCCCAATGGTATCCTTTCTTACATTTTGGGCACACTGATTTAGGACGAACACCCTGTCCCATTGATCTCTTATTCTGCTGACTTTGACCTCCTCCAGGAGCCCGACATTGCGCTTTAAAATGTCCAGGCTTCCCACAATTGAAACAATTCCCCTTTTGAACATGTCCTGTTTGTAAAGCCAGAGCTAAAGTTTCCATGTTAAAAGACTGACTCCCAACCTTCCTACATGCATTAATCAAATCTGCGATTTCTCTCTCTCCACTTGCTACCAGTGGATTTAAAATCTTTGCAATCTGTGTTAGCTTGTTCTACTGCTAACTTAAAAAGCAACTCTTTCTGGGCGAATTGATTATCAATTTGTCTTTCAATAGCCAATTTCAGTCTGCTAATGAAATTTTCATAGGGTTCATTGTTCCCTTGTTTGATGTTAGTAAAGGTCTTCTCACCACCTTCGCCATCAGGGAGAGACCCTATGGCTTGAAAAATTATTTGTGGGAGAAGAATGAACCCTTCCTCAGGCATACCATCTCTCTGTTGTTCCACTGTTGTAAAATTACCAGCTCCGTAAAGCTGATCTGGGGTAACATTTGCTGTTCCCCTCTGGACTGCCAGCTGTCTCCATTTCTGATCTAACACCAAATATTGAGCTGGAGTTAAAATCATATTCAACAGAGCTTTCCAGTCAGCCGGAATCATTTTATTTCCATAACCAACTGCTTCTAACAATGCCTGAGTATATGGCGTTCTAACACCATATTCTTTTGCTGCTTGCTTAACTTCCCTCAAAATTCTGAGCTGTAAAGGCTTCCACTCCCGCTGCGGATTTAATGCAGCATCCATGACAATTTCCACTGGATTAAGTTGAACTTCTACTCCAAACTCCACCAAATCATCTCCTGATAATTCCCCTCTATTCTTTGCTTCTTGAATAGCTGCAGTAACAGCATCCACCTGAACCCTTAAAGGTAAACTCTTATCCTCTGACAAAGTATTTCTAGCGCCGGACAGTCCCCAGATTTATCTGGAGGTGCCGTCGGCGGCAAACAAACGTACCGCATGGTAAAGCGGCAAACCTTCTTCGGGGGTGATAGGAGCGGTTGTTCATAAGTAGCTAATGCATCCATAATCACCCTCCAGGTTAACAAAATTGAAGAAGGGGCACGAGGCTCCTCGTGCAAAAATTTCCCTATCTTTTTCCAGGACTCTACTTTAATACTACCTCCCTCCGGATATGACTTAATATTTTTCCAAACATACTGTAGTAAGTCCTCAATTTCTTTCTTTCCTACAGCACAACCCCTACTGCCAATTCCAAACCCAAAACTATTCCCAATGATCCCTCTCAATTCCCTGATGTGCTCTTTCTGAGCCTTCGAGAGATCTCCCCCATACTCACGAAAAGAATCTATCTTCGTCCAGCGAAGAAGATGAGGGCCCAGTCGACGTCCGCGACGATGAGTATAGGATGCGGGAAACGTATAGCCTTCCAAGCTATCACGTCGGGGTCACCATTTATGGTGGTTTGACATTTGGAATGAGACACAGGGAACTGTCTCTGAGAAAAATGCCAACCCTGAGAGAACTCAGGTAGCAGTATTTATTGAGAAAAAACACAAGCAAAATATACAGTATGCATATTCAGAAAACAATGACCTCAACAGGAGATTACTTCACCAGCATGAGAACACACAATCTTGGAAAGTCCCAGATGTTACCTTGCTAGGATGAGATCATACAGCCACAGAAAGTCTCATGGGAAAGTTTGGAAAGTCCCATGAGAAAGCACAACTGTGTATCTTGTACCTTGAACTTTCACCCATTTTCCTATTCCTTCTAAACTGGCAGAATCAAAACAGAATGAGGCACTCTGAGCAAAGATACTCCTACCCCCACCAAGAATGCCCACATCTTCCTAGACTTACTGCTAGTTATACAAAGGCCTTACAGAAAATGATAAAATGATCAATAGATTATATTACCACACCCATCCCCTCCCACTTGTGATTGTAGGACTGTAACTTTGTCACTTGTATCCTTACGATTTATATTGACTGTTTCCTAGTACGATTGTATCCTTACGATTTATAGACAAATTCCTTATGTGTCCAATCACACTTGGCCAATAAAATATTCTATTCTATTCTATTCTGTTCTGTTCTGTTCTATTCTATTCTATGTGTCCATTTATTTGTTTATTAATCCACTTTTGCTGTTAAGCAACAAACATAAAAGCAGGTATAAAATATAAAAATCCATATTAATAAATATAATAAAACCAATTAAAGCCAACTACTATTTCTTAAGTACAACTTGACTGTACCACAATCAATAAGAAAGGTCTCACTCCGAAATATGAGCTATGAAAGCCAGAAGTATGGTGAATGCTATGAGAATCCTGAATGACTATGGTAGTTATCAGAAATATATTTGCTTAGCAAAGGCTGGAGGACTAGCTGCTTCACTTTCCGGGGGTGAATCTGACCAGAACAAGCCATTGAGTACTTATTGTATTTTTAAATCAATTTGATGATTTAGGCATTCCTGGATTTTTTTTTTCAGAGTTTTTGGAATTCTCATCTTTTAGAAATCATAACAATTTTAAATGAACATCACTGGCTTCCAGCTTAATCAAAACACTATTTCTTATGTGCAAAGTCTTAAACAACTTGTAGCCAGATAATTTGAACGACAATTTATCCTTATGTGAATCTACTAAAAACTTGCATTAATCAATTTAGAGCACGGATGTTAAACTTGCGGTGTTACGTAGCTGTCACGTGATGTATTATGACTTTTTTTTTCCTTTCGCAGAGCTGGGGTAGGCGTGGCCTGCGCGTGACACATCCGCCCCATGGGCCGCCAGTTTGACACCCCTGATTTAGAACATGCAGACTCCAGTTCCCCAAAGCCTGGTGTCCAGCCCTTTGAAGTCCTTTCCAAATGTAATCTTCAGTATTTTGAAAATTAATAAATACACAGGAAGTAAATTCTACTGGCGGTAATTAATTTTCATTTACATTCCGCTTCAATTAAATTAAACAAGAATTAGATTTTGTTCTTCCTTACCCTAACATATTGCTCAAGATTCAACTTCAGCCATCGGCACAACAGAGTTGTACATCACAATCTTAAACAAGAGTTGATTGTTTCATACTCAACAGAGGTATTTCACATTTAACTCCAAGGGGATTTGGCTAACATGCTGTGCATCATTTTGCATAGCTTTGCAAAATTAATAACACTTTCTAATTTTTACAATACATTCCTACTTATTATGCAAGAAATTATTCAGCTTATTATACTTCATGCATTTTCATTATTTGTACTTTGCCTACAGTAGTCATTGACTGGAAGAGCAATGTCAGATTATTTTAAATAAATGAATACATTCCTCTGTGCTAAAAATGTGCAGATAATAAAAAGTTGTGAATGTAGGGAGAGAGAAGTTACCTTGAGATAATTAAAAATATACTTATTAATCCTTGAAATCTCCCTTGAGGCAAAAATACTTCCCTTCTAATGATTCTGTGCTCTGAATCTGAAAGGGAACATCAATTATTTTAGTTGGCTTTGTTTTGTATTGATTTTAGAAAGATGTTGAACATTTCAATTAATGATTGATGTATGAGTTGATTTAATAAAATTACATTTTGGTCTTCAGCATAAAAGATTTTCAGGATGAATTATAAATCAGCAATAAAATTAAATTCATGGAATAATGAAAATAACATCAGAGTAACGCCAACCTAATTAAAAGCATGTTCATAATCTGCTGCCATCAAAGTGGGCTTGTAAAAAAGAATTTAGAACTGACTTTGGAGAAGGTAGGGAAGAGCCATTATAATGGGAAAGACAAAGTAAATTGCTAAGAGAGGACTTGCTGAAAAATAAGGCACCAAGCTAGAAATTGGAAGACTGTGAGTGCAAGCTCCGCCTTAGTCATGAAAACCAGCTAGGTGACTTTGAGCTAGTTACTCTTACTCAATCCAGCCCACCTCACATGATTATTGTTGTGGGCAAAATAGGTATGCTGGATATATTCAACATAATAATTAGGTAGGTAGGTAGGTAGGTGGATGGATGGATAGATGGATGGATGGATGGATGGATAGATAGATAGATAGATAGATAGATAGATAGATAGATAGATAGATAGATAGATAGATAGATAGATAGATAGATGGATGATGGATGGGTGGGTAGGTAGGTACTGTAGGTAGGTAAGTAGATGATAGACAGACAGACAGACAGACAGACAGACAGAAGGACAGATTTTGTATGTGTGTTGGAAGCGCTGAAGCGGCAAAAGGATTTTTGGGTGATATCACCATTGCCAAGGGGACACCCAGTTGGAGGCTCTTTTAATGTCTCCATGAAGTTGCCCACCAAAGTGGTACTCATTGATCAGCTCGTAGCCATCTGGATCAGCATGTGACAGAAGCTCATCCCACCCCGTGGCAACTGGTCTTGAATGCGAGCCTGCCAAGTTACTGCAGTCCCAAATAGATATACAGATGGACAAACAGGCAAAAAATAGAGGGATGTGTGAGAATGAAACTCAGAGCAACCTTGATTTTACCTATGGAGATTCTCAGATCATCCAGATCATGATTGTTCCAAAGGTGTTTTTTCAAAAGGCAACTGGGCTTTCTTGGGGATTTTTTCCTTGAAAATATTTTGCTTCTCATCCAAGAAGTTTCTTCAGTTCTAACTGAATGGTAGGAAATGGAAGGATTTATATTCTTTGCAATCATCTGGTCATCAGCACTCTAAAGTTCAGCTGAGGCCACTTGGGGGTTTCCTGTATCCTCAGAGCCACCTGAATCAATGCAAACGGGTGTGAAACCTTCTAAGGCAAGCATGTCAAACTCAAGGCCCGCGAGCTGGGTCCAGCCTGCGATGTGGTTGGATCCAGCCTGCAGAACCGGCCCAGTCTACTCAATGCAAAGAGGAAACATGCAGGCAGTTTGGGGAGTGACATCAAGCTGGCCATGCCCACCTAAGTCAGCCACACCCCCACCCAGTCAGCCACACCCCGGCTCCCCGAGGTCAACCACAGCCCTGATACAGCCCTCAATGAAATTGACACCCCTGTTCTAAGAACTATTGAAAAGACAGCATTTTAAACAGGGTATAGTTGTTGTTGTATCCGTCTCCCTCTGTTGAGAGAGGGCTGTTCAATTTTAACCTAGATTCCTCTTTGTCCCCTCTTTCAAACCCATGATCTTTTCTGTCCAGAATCTGAACTTTGCTGTCTTTAAAAGGGTTTGAACTTCCATCTACATGAACTCTCAGAAAGCTAACTACCAAGTGCTAACAGCCAGATGGCTGCAAAGAATATAAATCAAGATAGTTACCATTTGGAGATTTTTATTTTACCTTGATTTTATTTACTATAACATGGGACAGAAAGACACTTGGATATGTTTCCAAGATTCTGTTATTCTACCATTTTACAATAAAGAGCATTCCTGGGATTTCTGACACTCCAATTTCTTGACCTGATCTACCTGGAAAGACTGACAAGGCAACAAGCAAATTTCCCTTGACAGAGATTAGTGTAACATACAGAAATGTGAGTTGTCTGCTTTCCTGTAAAGAACAGGCAGCAGTATGACAGCAAAAATAATATTAATTTATTTTAGTCAGAATAAAGTCATCTGGATTATATACTGCAATCTATAGAATTCAGATGCATGTAACATATATGAGAATAATTTCTCAATAAAGAATATTTGTAGCTCAGAATTGAAATAAGGGATTGGTGCTCTCTGAGCTAAGTTGTTTTCTTGCAGATGTTTCATTACCCAAACCTCTCAGATTAATTTATTTTACTCTGAATGAACTCAACTGGAATATACTGCATAATATAGATGCGGAAATATTAAGAATTATATTCTCTACAAGCATATAGTAAAAGAGTAGGAAACTAAATGCCAACTATATTTTTAAAAATGGTCAAGTGTTTTACAAGACTTCAGAGAACCCCAAGAAAGGAAATAAAATTTAAAATATGGATAAAGGAGATGAATGTACAATTTTGCCATGATTTAGCACCTACACATTATAAAGAAGATAAATGTACTTCTTGCTTATGTAAGGAATCCCTTGTCAGTCTGACATGGCAAAAAAAACAGGTCTCAGATATCATTTTTAAGCTGTTGTGAGCTGTAGCTCACTTCATCAGATGTATGGAGTGGCTAGGCTAATGAAAATTTAAACTGGGGTGGAGGGAAGAAAGAAGAGAGAGAAGGCAGGTTGGCGACACAGACGCAATTTATGTGAGATAAAATGCAAGAATCTTATCAATTAACAACTCTAATGGGTTAAAAACCCTGTGTTTGTTGAGTCTTTCTGAGATTGCCTGAAACCTTTTGATGTATGTGACTTGGACAATTTCTAACTCAATTGTGTTGTTAAAGTTCTATTTTTTAAAAAACAGTTACTCTGAAGTAGTATCCCAGAGATTGAAATGCTCAGATAATACTATGCCTTTGTTTTGAATCCTGATATCAATCTTGTGTCCATTAACACAAGTTGTCCATAAGAATATGGATAAACCTTTACACAAAGTTTCTCCATTTGTCCTATGTAGAACCTGCAGAGGCATTGGAAGCAGTGGATATGACAAACACCACATTGGAGGAACAGCTTGTTCGCATGGTAGAGATGCAGGAGCAAAGTAGAGATCTGAGTTTCTTGCAAGATCTGGTTCCCATATTGGCATCATTGTCCTATTGTTTCTTGTTGCTTGTGAGAAGCTACTTGAGGTTGGGGTGACTTGTTTGTACACAAATATGGACCTGCTATCTAGTGCCTGATGCTATTATTCAATATGGTTGAAGCTTATTAATAATGCATTTGAGTGGTGGAACAGTGTGATGGAATATAGTAAACCGGTGGATGTCCAGGAGGGAAGGAGCACATTCCAGAGGAATAAAAGACAACTCAATCCAGATATGGTGTGTGACAATACGAAGGTCATAGAGTATAATGTAGATACAAAAGTGTGTACAGTCAAGGCTATGGTTTTCCCAGTTGCAGTGTATGGCTGTGAAAATTGGACCATAAGGAAGGCTGAGTGCCAAAGAATTGAGGCCTTTGAACTATGGTGCTGGAGAAGACTCCTGCAAGTCCCTTGGACTGGCAGGACTGGCAAGGAGATCAAACCAGGGGTGGGATTCTACCAGTTTGCACCTATTCACTAGAACCGGTTGTTAGAAGAAATTACTGGCCCAATCATGTCAGGAAGGCAGGAAGGAAACATTCTGGTGTTGCTTACAGAAACTGCCTCTCCGTTAACCCTTATTACATTCTAGGCAAGACTAGACTTCCTGTCTCAGGATCATCTCTGGAGTTTTTTTTTCCCCTCCTTTGCTGGTACTTTGCTTGTGTGGAGTGACCATTCAAAGTTACAATGGCACTGAAAAAAGTGATTTATGACCATTTTTCACACTTACGACTGTTGCAGCATCCCCACAGTCATGAGAGGCCAGGCGAGGAGATGCGTGCCTCGATGTGAGTGATATTGAGTTGGCCACATCCAGCCAATAATATGACCACCAAGCCATGTCCACCCAGTCACATGACTACCAAGCCACGTTCACCACCTAAGCCATGCCCACAGAACCAGTTGTTAAAAATTTTGAATCCCACCCCTGGATCAAACCGGTCAGTCCTAGAGGAGATCAACCCTGACTGCTCTTTAGAATGCCAGATCCTGAAGATGAAACTCAAATACTTTGGCCACCTAATGAGAGGAAGAGCCTAATGCTGAGAAAGATTGAGAGCAAAAGAAGAAGGGGACGACAGAGAATAAGGTGGCTGGATGGAGTCACTGAAGCAGTAGGTGTGAACTTAAGTGGACTCTGGAGGATGGTAGAGGACAGGAAGGCCTAGAGGAACATTGTCCATGGGGTTGTGATGGGTCGAACATGACTTCATAACTAACAACAAAACATATAGTTCTCAAGTTAGAACCATTTGTTTAATGACTGTTTAAAGTTACAATTTATTTATTTATTTATTTGATTTGCCAATTGTTTACAAGATAATAAGTATAAGTGTATACATAGTTGTGAATACATGAAATGGGTACATATAAGAAAAATAAAAGAAGAATAAGAGAAACAATAGGACAGGGACGGTAGGCACGTTGGTGCGCTTATGCACGCCCCTACAGACCTCTTAGGAAAGGGGTGAGGTCAATAGTAGACAGTCTAAGGTTAAAGTTTTTGGGGTTTGGGGAAGAAACTACAGAGTCGGGTAGAGTATTCCAGACATTGACCACTCTATTGCTGAAGTCGTATTTCCTGCAATCAAGTTTGGTGCGGTTAACTTTGAGTTTGTATCTATTGTGTGCTCTTGTGTTGTTATGGTTGAAGCTGAAGTATTCATTGAAAGGTAGGACATTGCAATGTATGATTTTGTATACCATGCTTAAGTCAGACCGAAGACAGCGTAATTCAAGGTTTTCTAGTTCTAGAATTTCAAGTCTGGTGGCATAAGGTATTCTACAACGAGTAGAGGAGTGGAGAACTCTTCTTGTGAAATATTTCTGGACTTTCTCAATTGTGCTAATATCAGATACGTAATGTGGGTTCCAGACTGATGAACTGTATTCGAGTATTGGTCTAGCAAATGTTTTGTATGCTCTGGTTAGTAGTGTGATATTACCAGAGAAAAAGCTACGTAGGATTAGGTTAACAACTCTTAATGCCTTTTTGGCTATGTAGTTGCAGTGGGCTCTAGCACTTAGATCATTAGAGGTGAGTATTCCAAGGTCCTTTACAGAGCTTGGGTCATCAACAAGATCTTGACTATTCAGCTTGTATTTTATTTTCTGATTTTTTTGCCAATATGCAAGACAGAGCATTTATTTGTTGAGATTTGAAGTTGCCATTTGTTTGACCATTCTGATACATAGTCAAGATCTTTTTGTAGGGTAGCAGTATTGTCTGTGGTATTGAACAGCTTTACATCATCAGCGAAGAGAACGCAATTGCTCTTAATATATGGCACTGAAAAAGGTGGTTTATGACTGGTCACTTACAATCACTGCAGCGTCCCCATGGTCACATAATCAAAATTCAAGTGCTTGGAGACCGGCATGTATTTATAATGATTACAGCATCCTGGGGTCATGTGATCACCATTTGCAACCTCCCCAACTGGCTTCTGACAACCAAAGTCAATCAGAGAAACCAGATGTATTGCCTGTCTGCATGATTCGTTTAACAACTGTAATGATTCACTTCTGCGGTGATTCACCTCATTATCATAGCAAAAAAAACCTTCCTAAAATTGTGCACAACTCCCTTAACAACTGCCTTGCTTATTAACAGAAATTCTGGTTCCAACTGTGGTTGTACGTTGAGGATGACCTGTAAAGTGCTCAGTCTGGCAAGGTTTTGGCTATAGGTGTGAAACAATAAAGAACTCAGCTTGGAAGTATCACTGTATCTTTCTTGATCTGGAACCTGACATGACAAGCTGTGAGCTATAAGTGACAATCAGTAATTGTTCAGTGTCTGTCTTTTAATAGATCCTTGGCTGGGAACTTATCTGGTTCTATTGATTTCTCTACTGATCTTTTGGGGTAAATAGTTCAATATCCTGAATGCCTGGTTTAACTCCACCAGTTGAGCATTCCTGCCAAATGGGTCAGAAGAAGTTTAGTTGTAACACAGAGACTGGCTATAGATTATAAATTTGCTGGCGCATTCTGGGTGGATGTTGGATGTATACAGGCGTACATGACAATCAATACATTTCCTTTTATAAATATGATGTTTATTTGTCCATTGTGAAGTTTTATTGTGACATGAGAGGTGAACTTGTTCCATAGGCCACAGGTATCAAACACGAGTGCATTCGTGTGACCTATTGTGACATATCGTGACATTTTTTGGCTTTTGCAGAGTCAGGGTGGGTGTGGCCTGTGCGTGACACATCCAGCCTGCAGGGCACCAGTTTGACAGGCCTGATCTAGGCTAAGGCTGATAATGATGAGGAAGTTGTTTAAGACACTCATGATGAAATTTGACCAGAGATGACTTTCCATAAAGTTGATTATTTTGGAACAACAGGTCAATAACAGCTCATTAGTACTGGAATAGCACATTCAGGAACAGAGGAGTCAAGCTAAAATATATGGATAAGAAGTATAGCAAAACATGAATAGCCTGGCCAGCATAACAGGCAAAAATGCCATTAAATAACAAATTCAAGTGGCTTTATTGTTGCTGTTTGACGTACAAGATGTACTGCTTAAATTGCATTTGCTGCTTTTATCATATTCCACATGTAACTGCATGATTGACTCATTTATGGAGGTAAAAAAAATCTGTTCCTAAAAACAGCTTCCTCCGGTCATCTTGACTTTAAAAAGAAACTACTAAACAGCATAATAATTGAAACTGGAGAGACTGAAGAATCCCCAAGAAAAAAAAAAGAATATTTTCTATGACAACAGTCATACATTTTCCAAATAAATTGAAACTTCAGGAAATGCTGAAAATTGTGGTCCCAATACATTTGAAGGACTTCAAGTTTGGGGAAGACTGATATAAAACATGAGCAGCTCAGGTGACCCCTGCTATTTTTCTCCATAATTCAGCTCATGGTGTTCAGGATGATGAGCAGCAGAATCAAGAACCTTCTTCTCCTGTCCACCAGCTATTCTCTCAATGACTGACACAGAAAGTATTATCAAAATAGGGCATTGGTAGGATAGGGCCTAGAAAAGAGAAATAACTGAGATATACAGACTGCCTTCTTTTGATAGGAATGGAGTCACCAACAAATATAGGACTTTGGTATGTAACACTTAGCCAAGAATAATTTCCTATAACTTTTATCCTGCTTTGATTCCTATCACAGAATCCACAGTAGTGCCAATACAATTCCTACCTAGAGATTTACTCAATCCCAGTCTCACTTATTTCAGCCAAGTGGCTCTTCGAAACTATTTGGAACCAAAAAAAAATAAAAGGCACCTGGGCAGATACCATTGCGCTGCTGTATTTAATGCTGATTTATTCCAACAATTCTTGTACAGTATTGGGGTGTACAATTAGCATTTTTTCTAAGACTGCTCCCTGTTGCATCAGATTAAAAGAACTTTATTTGACAATCAGTATCATTTATAATAAAGCCTTATTTTTCCGCAAAAGTGGGGATACTTTTGTAAACTTTATTTTTACATTATATTTTGTTTAATGTTTAAGCCTCAATTTGTAAGGTGGCAGCATTTCTATTGTGTTTCATTATCAACACACACACCCATCTCCTACCTCAATAAAAAGGCCCTTGATTAGCAATTTAGATAATGCAGTTATATTTGGGTGTTTCTTGAAAAATAAAATCCTCTAATGAGAGAAACATGAGCTACGAGTTACGGTGTACAAATCTACATTTTGACAATCCTTCCCTCACACTAATTACTCTGAAACTTCATCCAACAGTTCAATGCATATTTAATAGTATCAGGAGCTTTTCCTGTGTGTGACAATCATCAGCTGAAAGAGCAAATTATTAATTGTATCAAACAATTCTTCTGTGGAATATATTCACGAGGCTGAAGGTCGTGATTTCTTTGGGGGGTCCTCCCTCTCTCCCATTGAAATCAGGTTCTGGGCTTTTCACTTTGCATTTTTTTTTCTTTTTATGATCCTCTAGTACTCTGCCTGAATTTTCTACAGTGTACTACCAGGAGATCACTGCTCTGTTTGAGATGAAGCCTCAAGAAAGGATATGGTTGCTTCATATCACCCCGCAAGAGCCTTAAATTAAATTGCATCTGATGCTGTTCTCAGGGTCAGAATGGTTTTCCCAATATCATGCTTAATTTCATAGTTAATCATGTCTTGTCATCCTCCTCCTCCTCATAGGACACTTTTCTTCTAAAAGTCCATATTAGTTCATATTAGTAATATGGCTCAGAAACACACTTTCTAATAGCTATTTCTGTTTTGCTATGCTGGCTGGGGAATTCTGGGAATTGAAGTCTGCAGGACTTAAAGTTGCCACAGTTGGACACCCCTGGTTCAGATTCTTAACCCATATCCTCTGCTCTACAGAAGATTCATTCACTTCTTATTGTCCAGGTCACTAACACTAACAGGTAGAATATTTATTCATTGTTCTGGAAGGCTATTTTCCCAGTAGCTTTTATTAGCACACCTAGACTTTCACATTCAGAATCTATCTTTAATTCTTTAAGTGCCAAAACTAGCTCATGTGCTCAACAGTGCTCCCTTCTGCTGATGACAAAGGAATGCAAAAATTAGAAGATACTCAACACTCTTAACCCTGCATTACATTTCTTTCATAGTGACGAAAAGGGTACCACAGCTCTTTAACCCCAACAGGAAGGAGAAAAAGCTGAAGAACCAGAGGGTGGGGTGATCTAGAAGTACATTGCAGTAAAAAAATACCTTCCAGTATGTTCTAGCAGCTGCATGTTGTTGTAAAACTGCATTTGCTGTCAGAACTTCATCCAGAGCAAAGCATTTACATTTTAAAAATGTATTCCACTCTCAGGAGCAAACAGCAGAAGATCGAAATATTGTTTGTATTGCAGATACCAAAACCCCAAAGATAACAAAGATGACTACTACAAAATCAAGCAATTAAAACTTTTATTTAAAGATCCCTAGCTCGGTTTCTTCCACCCTTATGAAATAACGGAGTTCTTGCCACTAATTTCTCAACTTTTAATATGAATGGTGCAAATTTACATGGACCTTTAATCCATTTATAACTTTCTTAGATAAAAATCATATTTAGCTTCTTAGCTGATTATTTCAAATTCTTTAACCTTGTAATTAATTTTTCTTTTGTTCAGAGTCAAAGGTGAATTCACCCAATAATGATTTTTCAAAAATTTCCAATAGCTTTAGAATAGTTAATAGGCCATTTCCAAAAGTGATTAGAAAGTGTGGTTTGCAAATTTAGTATGCCTTAAAAGTCTGTTTCCAGAGTGAGCAAGATGGCTGATCCCTTCATCTCCTGGCACTCAGACCTGCAGAAAACCACTGTCCTGCAATCTTCTGAAAAGCAACCATTCAGACCACATGTGGACAATCTCGTGTCTCCTCCTTATCTGGTGTTCAAGGAACCAGTTTACTCAGCAGTTCCTTGGTCTTTGACATGGATGTTTGGTCCACTTTCATAGAAAGATATGAAACCTTACTTTTGCTGCAATTTGTGCATGCTTCATGTAAGCCAAAATTAACTGGGTCACCTGACAAATGGCAACAACCATGTGTGATCACGTGAACACTGAGCCAATCTGGATATAGATAACCTCTTATGTTTAACAGCAGCTTGCTATTATCAGCTTTTCACTACTGGAACTTTGCTGGGTGAAACACCTGGACAAATAAAATCCAGATGTTATCTGTAAAAAAAAAGTTCCTGAGTTGAGTGCAAAGTCTCTCAAAGGTTTTGTTTGACTTGGAACCATTCCACAATTTGATCTCCTGATTAACCTTGATCAAGGAATGATCTATATGATGGATGATCTATGATAAATTTCTTCCCACAATACTCCCATTAATTTCCATAACTGGAAATGATAAGGCAAGGTCATATATGCGATATTTCATCACATGTTCTCCTTTCTTTGCAGTGGAAAACACTGGTAAGGAATAGCGTGATCGGTTCCTGGATGTTGAAGAAGAAAATCCAGAGAAGTTGTCCCATACTACTGTCAACAACAAATGAAATACATTTCATCTTATTTAATTTCTTTGCCATTGTTTAAACAAGATGCAACTCTCAAATGCTTTAAATTGTGAAAAAATGCAATTAAAATATCAGGCAATAATAAATCAGAGAAAATAACAAATAAATTAAAATATTTATTCATGCAGAAGGACAAGAAAAACCTTTCAGCTGGATTTCTAGTACTGCATATTTTACATTCCTATTTGAAGTAAATTCTATTATATTTAGTGTGATTTCTGAATGTCTGTGACTCTGTTGCAGCCTTCCTAAAAAGAAACAGACCAACAAGTCACGTGCCTTGCCTACTGAAAAACCACAAAAAATAACAGTATAAAATATTTGTAAATATATGTAAATATCACCAGTCGTATACCATATAACAGCATTGAAGATCTGAATTTAAATATTTTCTCAATAATTGCTGATACCCTGAAGCAAATTGTTCTCTTTTAGCCTAACCTGCTTTACAGGATCTTGCGAACTAAGCATTATAAAATATTCTGAATGCTGAACACTTGATACAAGTGTAACAGAGAGACAAAAGTTTGCTAGCACCCAAGTTAATTATCACACTAAAAACATGGCATGCCTAAAATACCAGAAAAACAGCAATATGGCAATTCTGCCTTCCCCAATTTCATATCATTCAAATGTGTATGGATCCATACCTAGCCAACAAGACCAATCATTTCACCAGATGGTACATAGTTCTATGAACCAGCATAGCTGGAAGATATAGTTTCTTTATTTGCAATGTTTATAACCTACTTTTCACTGAAACAAATAAAGCCAACAAGTTCCACATTTTTTCAATTCATTTCTAATGTTCCAACCTCAGATCTTGGGTTCATGGCTCCAAGGGAGATGGGTGATTAAGAAGCATGAAACATAAATATAAATAAATAAATATTAACCATTTGAAGATGCAACATTTTGTTATTTGTTGTAATGATTGCACCCTTTTGCTTTTATTTATTTATTAGAGTTACAGGCTGCTTGACTTAATGCTAATGGATTCCAATTTACTCTCTTAAAGCCAAATCCCTCCTCATCTAAACAGATGATTAATTATGTAATATTATAAAGAAATCCTTTTCAAAAATTCCCTCTACTACCTTAAATCAAAACCTTTGATCATTGCATGACACAAAAACAAAGAATTCCTGTTTGTTTGTTGCTCCATTCATATGTTTGATGGAAATCTCCAATAATCTCTTAATACCAAAAGATAACAACCCTGTTCTTTACATGATCACTTTCTTCTGAGGTGAAAGAAAGAGGAATTAGTAGCTCCTGGTTTTACCAGTTGCCTCTTTCAGTTTAGCTTCTGCTTTCCTATTGATGTAAAAGCAAAAAAGTTTAGGGAATGTTTGGGACAGCAAATCTACTTAGAAAATCTTCAGGACTGCATCTCTCTGCTGGAGTTAGCAGCTGTTATGCCCCATTTAGGAGGGAGATGGAAGTTTGGGAGTGGGGCTGAAACCAAGAATCATTGTTTTTATATATGATTATAGAACCCAGATCTCTGGATTGGATTGGGTTCCTATTAGAAGTCCAATTGATCCAATTTTAGTTGTCTTCCGGAAACAGCTAAAATGGTGCTTTTCTGGCAGGTATTTGGGATCAATCCCAGATTCTGCTTGGGTTGTAAAATTTAGTATTCCTGTTTTTCATTATTATATATTGTTCCATTGTATGCTGTGAGCCACAGTCTATTCATGTTTCTGGTGGGATACAAATGTGATAAATGAGGAAATAAAAAAACACTTACAGAAAATGGTGTCAGCTTCAGGCTAACTTCTCATTGTTTCACACCCCAAATTAATGCCGTAGTATCTTATTTTAGATAAAATATATTTAATGCTCTTCAGTGTCATTTTTGAAAGATATAGGCATTCTTTACAAGTTCATTAGCATCTTGTAATGAGGGAGGGAGGGAGGGAGAGGGGGAGAGAGAAAGAGAGAGAGAGAGAGAGAATTCTTGCTTATGTGCTTCTTGATTGAGAAGATAACCAATTCAAGTAGATGGTACTGGACTGCACAGACTAATAAATTGACTCATTAAAAGCAAGTTGTTATATTTTTATGAACAGAAGGCCAAATCTGCAGTACGATTAACCATTCAGCTCTTCAAAAGAACACATGGCAGTCAAATCCAGTCCACTATTTTATCACCAGCTCATTTTGTGTGGCATTTTTAAAAAAAATTATAATTCTAATTCTCTTCCTCTAGGATTGTGACATCTTTGAATATACAATTATAGGCCATTCAAATATTCTGTGTTATCTATGGTACACAAAGAAATATTTTAATAACTGATGATCTAATATTGAAGTTTTCACTATTTTCAAAACTATTTATTGAGCTTTGAAAAGATGTGCTGCCGGAGAATAATAAGCAGCCCTTCCTTGCACTGACATTTAGAATATTTATTTCTTCAAATGTTTTGAACTCTCTAAAGGTTTAGAACCACTGTCAAGCCATTGATTTAGATTTGTACATGAATATAATTAGTTTCTACATTTTTGCAGTCTGAATTTAGTTCTAAAACAGTCTCCTCCAACTTGGCATCTTCCAGATATGTTCACTGGATGTATTCACAACATCCAATGCATCTCAAGTGTGCCAAATTGGACAAGGTTAACAGTGGTGTGCATGCTGTGAGCATACACACATACATATGCTACTGCAGTGACATATAGAAATTATACAACTTTTAAAAAAGGAAAAGGGGAATTGGATTCACCCTTATCATTAATTAGCCCTCCTCTTTGTCCCTATCTCTAATGGCAAGATAAATTTTAAGGATGAACTAGACTGATACAATCCACTTCTGTGAAGAACTTGGGTTGCCACCATATTTTCTTCCAATTCCCTGAAACAGGAGTAGAAAGAATTTTAACGTTGGAAAAAGATGGATCCCCAGATTTAACTTTTTTTCCCATTTAGCATAATATTTAATCTGTTGAAGCCCGCTATCTGGAAACCTCACTGGGGAACCACTTGGAGGCTCTCAAATTTGATTTACATCTGAAGGGTCCTGGGTGCTCTCTGAGCTTGGTTGTTTTCTTGCAGAAGTTGCATTACCCAAACTAGGTTACATCATCAACACTGGGAAATGGGGAAAAATGTGCCTGTAGTCATACTTTCACCAAAGAACAATTTTTCATTCTGCATGAATATTTATTGACAACATGCCCTACCTACCAGTGTCAAATGCTAACCTCCAATAAACTGCACAGCTGGATGGAAGATAACCCAATAAGGTAGGCAAAAAATTACATGGCTCATGATCACAGATGCACAGCTCAGATGAAACAAATATCAGCAGGCCATGGCAAATCTCCAGGAAAAGCTGGAACAAACTATCATTAGCACTGATGATGTTATCTAGTTTGGGTAATGAAACATCTGCAAAAAAACAGCCAAGGTCAGAGAGCATCAAGAACCTCTTATTTCAACCCTGGGCTAGAAATAGTCTCCAATATCAGTGAGTTACATCTGGTTTACACCACTGGAACCAGACTGCCTTTGGAAGGAAGAGAAAAATAAATGATAAATCAGGCAAAAAAAAAACCTACTACTTTTTTCCCCCAGAAAATCCTGTTTCAAAGCAGAAGATAATTTTGAAGAAATTCTCATTGGCAGAGTGTGGCATTATGGCATCTGTTTAATTACTAAGCAGCCAAGAGATGGATGTGAACATCTCTCATTAACCTAACCATCATCTCTACATTCATCTGCAACCTCTCTGACTTCTCATGCTTTTATTAAATCCCAAAGGAAGATCTCAACAGGCAATTGATTTATTTGAGTTCTTTCCCCTACTAGGGGGGAAAAGCTGCTCTTGAGGAATTGCTGGTAAATTTCTCCTTTCCTGAGGAAATTCTGAGAAGCTACCTATCCAATTTCTCTGGCTATAATTGGATGAATATGTTTAGAAAGCTATATGTGCTTTACTCTTTTTTTAAAAAAAAAAAGAGCCTAAACACTTTATAACTAAGCATAGCCAATCAGAGTGGAAGCTGTGCATAAGCTGATTATCTCTCCAGAACCACAACAGTAATCACTGAAAAGATGGTTCTGCAATGACAACAGTTGAGCATGGATACAAGCAATTTCCACCAGCAGAATGCTCCTCCTTATGCCTTATCCCTTCTCCTAGCTTCCCTCCCTCTTCCATGCTGAAGTCCAAACACCTAGTTGCAATTAAACTGCTTCTCACGTTTCCAAATGAACAGAATAATGGTTTTCATATAGACATTGGCCATTTTCTTCCTAAATATACCAACTGCGGATGAGATAGCTCATGGCATTGGTCAGATGCCAATTTCTGTATTATTCCATCAATCCACTGAAGTAGTGTATGTCAACTCGGCCATCACTCTTTTCACATCTAGAGAAGGGACAGCATATTTGTGTTGCTCCAAGTGGATTGGTTAAGATTTGGGGATGATCTGAAGTTCACTAAATTACCAATGTGTTAAATTGTCATAAGGGAAAAATTGCTTCTCTAATATGGTCTTGTTTTTAAATGTTTCCTTCTGCCTATTATGGGGTTGTTGCTTCTCTTAGGAATGTACTGCCAAAAGTTAACTCCCTTAGTGAAAGAAAGAAAAATATCTTCCTAGAAGGGTGTGTGAGGAATGTTAGTCAGATGATGCTGATAAAAGATGACTAAGTCACTTAATGAGGAACTGTGTTTTGATAGCATACACCAAGAAACTTTCTGCAAATTAAATCTGATATAGGCAACTTCATCTGACGTAAAACTAAAATCCCATTTTTTATGTATCAACAAAGACCCATTGCAAAATCATAAAATAATCTAAGGAGCTAATATTTCACTATTTTTAAAAATCTGAATGATTTCTTATTGTACAGCAATAGGGAACTATGTGCATAGAACAATTGGTTTGAATATTTGCCCACAGACAATAACACTTTATATTTAGTTTTGTAAAGGAAATAAGCAGGTTATTCATAGGCTACTGTAAAGATCAAAACATTTCAATTCTCCCAGTTAGGGCTAGAAGAGTGTAATACAACATCCAGAAAATTCTATGAATGTGGAAGCAAGGAAGAGATCCACCTTGATAAGATTTCATCCCAATATTTTAAAATCAGCTACCTCAGCTAAGGACTGTTTTCCCAACTGCTATTTTTCCAAGGTAATTTTGTTGTTTGTTGTGTTCTAGTGGCAATTTTGCACCTGGGTCACATAGCAGTTACAAAAGGGAGATTTTGACTAGAACCAAAGCATGTTCAACCTTTTCTCCACCCTTGCAAGGCTCCAAATCTCCTCTCCCAGACAAGGGTGGGTGGGGCAAGGAAGCCAAAGCAGCTTAGTAGTTCAAAAATAATATTTAAAATCACCCATGAGTCATCTGCCTAACATCATGTCTAAGTCTGGCCCCAAGTATCTTGAGCAATATGCTCAAACAATTTTTCTGTGACTACAATGTTGTGATGTCAAGACACATACTAGAAATGCCTTATGGCCAAAATGCAAACAGCATATTAGTAGAGCCAAACATACTTTAATTTCAGGAACATAATTTTTTAAAAATATCAAAATGTATTTGGGGCAATGCATATGATAAGAAGAAAATTTTCAACAAACAATGGTGGTTGCCAGTGCAGTTGACCCTTTAATCCCTTTATTCGGGGTGGAGTTGGGGCGACTGAATGTAGTTGAGCGTTTACTGGCCAGATACCCTTCCTGATGCCTACAGAGAGTTCACAGCACATGTTTTCTCTTTACGCCCTGATAGAAAAACATCTGCTGCTGCCTAGAATTGAGCTCTCAATCTTCTGAGTAGATGAGCATCTTCACCTCTAGACCATCATGCTGCTCTGCCAATGGATTTAATACTGATTTGAAATCAGAATCATGTTTATCTGTCAGCACAACAAAACAAAAACGGAACAGGTTTCAGCTTTTCTAAAGTATCTTCTAGTATATATGTTATAATATAAATTAATACAGACTGTATTCAGTGCTGCTTTGGTGAATGCAGGGACATGTCACCAACGGCAACTGCACAGGCTCCATCATTTGTAATTCAAAGATCAAAATTTTCTCCTTTCATTAGATAACCATAAACTGAAATGCCATTTAACTTCACCTTTAAGTACAGCACATTGGATAAATATGTCAGGACACTGACTGAACATACAGAGGCAGCCCTTAAAACAGTGTATGATTTGGAAGCCCAATCAGACCTGATTTTCATACTTAAAAAGGGCTTCTTTGGGGGTGGGGAGGGCAGTCACTTTTTTTCAAGCCAAATAGATTCTATGCAATGATTCTGAAATTAAGAAAATTCCTAACCTTAACAAGATTTAGTGCCCTCTGACAGCTGCTCCTAAGCAAAAATTATGGAGTATTCTATTTGAACAACTTTGGCCCTGGGATGAAAGAGTTCCTGAAACATTAACCTACTTTCTAAACTGTGTTTCTCAACCACTTGAAGAGAGGAGGACTTCAACTCCTAGAATTCCCCAGCCAGCACAGTTGCATCTAATAATACATCCACTCAGATTTTCAAGTCAGCAGATCCATTTTATTTACAGCTGTTACTGGCCAATCAATGGAATTGTATTTCTCTTATAGTGACTGTTTTGTAGAATACCTCGCCTACACCAGTTTTATCATTATTGTCTCACATTCTGTTTTCTTTTTTCTAAATTGGTTGATAACTGTAATTTTAAAAATCTATCCATTCATCTATCTATTTGTAATGCAGTATTATAGCACAAGAAAGCAAAGAATTGATAGGATCATTGGATCTAATTCAAAATCTTATGGCAGCAATATTCATTCAGATTAATGAATACCCTTCTGATTCAGATGGGTACTTTAAGGAAAGGGAGATTTCCAAATGAATGTGTACATATGCACAAACACAATTATTGAACCTAATTCCTATTCGTTCAATCAGCTTTTAACAGCTAACATCAGCCTGTCACAAAAGTGAAGTTTTGCAATTTAATTATGTAATAATGCAGAAATCTGATTAAAATTAGTTGTTCAAGACAGCCCATGAAAATCATATTTTGATACACCTTTTCAAGGCTCTTTTATATAGAGAAACGTCTTGCTTTGTATTATTTTATATTGATGCCTTCTTGCTTACAGCTGGCTACTTCACTGGTTTTTACTGGACTCTAGAGTCCCAGCCAAAATGTTGAAGGAATACATCTGGCCTAGAAGCTCCATATTATAAACTTTATCAAAGATCTTTAATGATACAGAAATGTTATTAATGGAAACCAGCTATGTCACTGGAGATTTTTCTCTTCCTGGAAAGTTTTTCAAAACTAAGAGTAGAATTTCAATGACCACATAAATAAAATATATGTACCTCCAATTCATGGATAGATTACATGTATTCATTTATAAATCTGTTTCATCCCATTTAAATCTCAGTCTGTATATTTAAGACACAAGTTTATTTTGTTTTCTTACAATAACCACTCTGTATGCAATTCCCCCTAAAATAATGTATTCTCAGGCAATGTAAACATTTCGTTTACATTTTCGAGTAAGAAATGTACTGCAAAATTTGGAAAAGCAAAGAACCCAAAAGGTACCTGCATTCCAGCCAGTCTATCAGTGTGGAAAACACACATTAGATTTCCTTGCTGAAAACTGCAAACCAAATGAAATTTGCCATCCCATACACATTTAGCACCGTCTGAATAATATAGTATCAAGAGAAGTTTATAATTAACTCCTGAAAGCAGTTGGTAAATTAACCACAAACATTAACTTTACAGACAGGTTCTATAAGAATGTGGTATTGGTAACAGAAAATAAGGTACTGCTCAACAGGAAAAAATAGCCATGTCAGGAAATGCAAAGATTTCTGCTAAAGAAATGATATTTCTTTTCATACCTCTTTCACTTTCCCTGCTGCACAGTAATTACCATTAAACTGTGGTGTGCTTTTTTGTTCACATTGCAAAGGAACATTACCCAACAAATAAGTAAGTGGAAACTCCAGTTTCTTGCTATTCAGATAATGAAAGGGCTCCTGTTATAATATTTTTTTCAGAAAATAATTAAGGAAAGCCATAAACTTTTAGAGCACCAACTCTTCAAAATTAATCTGTTTTTGACTTTCTACTGTGGACATACTGTGGTAACTTACAAACATGGCAGAATTATACAGCTTAATTGTTTATTTTCTATTTAGTTTTTTTTTTCCTTCCTTCAAAATGAATGTTGAAAATTAATAGTGGCAGCCTAGAAATGCCTCACAGTCCTACCCAGCAGCTACTTCTAGAGAAGATTAAGGGCACTGACACATACTGTTCAGACTATACTTCCCTCAGTGTATTTCAGGCAGGGGAGGATGTATATGTTTTCTTAATTAAAATTATCATTCATGCCTTCCAGAGTGCTATAAAAACTTGACTTCTACCTGGAATCCAACTTTTCCCCTGGTTTATTTGCCTGCTTAATCTTAGCTGATAATAATGACTATAATGCTTTTGAAGTAGGATTATGTTCTGCTTTCTATCTGCAAATATTGAATTTAGATTTCAGGTTAATGTATTGAAGCCTGATTAACCTTAAAAATCCAAAAACCCTCTCAAATAGCTTTGTTATTTTTTATTATTATTACTGTTCTATAATAGAACACCTCAAAGAGATGCATGAAAAACATAACTATATTTCACTCTTTGGAGATGGGGGGGTTGGTTGACAGGATAGCCTACAGCAGGGGTGTCAATCTGGCGGCCTGTTGGCCGAATGCATCACACGCAGGCCACGCCCACCCCAGCTCCGCAAATCTGAAAAATGTCAAGAAACGTCACAATGGCAATGTGACGCTGTGGGTTTGACACCTGTGACCTACAGTTTCATCCTACTGAACCAGAATATCTAATAATGCCAAGCATTCAAACTGTTTGCCTTAACAGAACAGAAGTTTACCTGGTCAGTAAAAGGATAGGAAAAAAATCATTATTTCTAATTTTTGACCTGTTTATTAACTATTCCCATATTCTAGAGTCAGACTCCACTTTTCAGGAATGTTTGTTGGCTACAGTTCTAAGTGGTCTACCCCTTTGGTTGAGTCACTTATGTTTTATATACCACAAATGTACCATTGAAAGAACATCCATACCTAGAGCAAGTTGGCAGAGAGGCAGGCAACCTGTGTAATACTCCAGCAACTTGGCATATAGCATTTCTTTGTTTCATGTGATGCATGCTGGTGCCATTATGACTGCATTGCAGCAGAACAAATGAAGCAATGGGTGAGCAGTACTGAGTACTACAAGACACTCCTGTTTATGTCATTGGCTTGTCTTGCTTCCCTTAAGTTAGCCAGCTTCTTTCAAGTAGCATAGGATGCTCTTTCAGTTCCAGCAGTGTAGTAAATGGGCACCATCACATCCTGCACTTTAAGCAGCAGGATTGCACTTATATGCATGCCTAATGCACTGTGCTCTAACTCAAAGCTGTGTATCTCTAAGCTCATCCCTCCTGCAAGTGTCTGGTTTTATACATTCCAGACGAGCTTTTGCTTCTCTGCTGCCACAATAGAAGCACGTCCCATTCCAGGTTGTTCTTCATTTGCTACCTTTGCCTATCATCTTTTCAACTCAGTTGTTTAAGCAAATGCCTTACATTTTACCCTTGTGTTATGATCTACTTTGTATTGTACATTTATCTAATGAAATAGGATGCTATTTGAATTTGCCCAATTCCCTTAGATTCTCAGGCCAGTTTGTCTTTTTAGTTTCTGTGTCACTACATCAGCAGATCCCCATAGCTTTAGCCGTAAACCTGATCTATAAACCTGATCAAAGAACAGTCTACTTTATCTTCTTGGCTATTAGTGAAGGCATTGAGTAAAAGCTCTGCCAAGTGAGCAACTCCCTCTGGTTCTTATCTTCTTATGCTCTGAAGCTATATAGGTAAGATCCTGGAGGAATATTAACCAGACAATGTCTAGGATAGTGAGGAATTTATTTTCATAATTCTAAGTTCATGCTCGGCTGGAAGTTGGAGTAAATACTTGCTGTAATTGCATGGTGTTTGCTGAGCTGAGCTGAGCTTCTAACTCTTTGAGAACTACAACTTCCGTCATTTAATGTAAACATCTAACTATGCTGACTTCCAGATTGGGTTTTCATAGTATGCAGTGCATCCATAATATTTGTTCAGTTTTGGTTAAGTGGGTGTGCCTTTTTGATTGTAAGCCAGTCATTTTAACACGTGTGATTCTACTGCTCATCTACTCATATCATGCTGTAAACCAGGGGTGTCAAACTCAATTTCATTGAGAGCCATATCAGGGTTGTGTCTGACCTTGGGATGGGTGTGGCCAGGGTGGGTGTGGCCAGCTTAATGACCCTTGTATCAGGGGCGCATGTGTTGGCCCAAGCACTCTGCCAGCAAAAATGGGCTCTCCATCTCCATTTTTGCTGGCAGAGGGCTGCAGGAGGCATATAATATATGAGCTCCATTTTCGCTGTCATTGCAGGCCAGTCCTTCGTTGTTTCCAGGGTGGCCCCATGGGCCGGATCTAAGTATTCCATGGGCCGGATGCGGCCCCATGTCTTGAGTTTGACATCCTTGCTCTAAACTAAGCTTAAATTGATTTGAGTAGTTCTTGGAAATCAGCCATTGTCTTGACATGTGTTGGAAACCATGTTGTTGCATTGCTATATTTTTTTATATTTGGGCAAGGAATGTACTACTTGTCTTTATTATTATGAATGTACTACTTGCCTTTATTAAACTTGGTTTATGGTATAATTTTTTGTGAATCTGCTCTTTATTATTTGCTGCTGATTGTGATGGGGATCCAGCATAGCTACTGGGGAATTCTGGGAGTTAAAGTCCACACATTTTAAAGTTGTTAAGGTTGAGAAACATTGATATAGATGCCTTGAGCAGCTGAGAACACATTGTCTTGATCTCAGCAAGGTTTTTAAATAAACCTGTATAGAATTGCACCATCAAGCTAAGAAGGTATTTTATAGTGAAATTCTGGATAGGTTTATTTAGAAATAAATCTCACTGCATATGGCTGCTTCACTTCCTAATAATTGGGTATAGGATTGAGGCACAGTAGGATAATTTTATATGCTTTATATGAATAGTAAATCCCATTCAGTTCAGTGGAGTTTAGTTCAGGGACAAAAGAACTGAACAAAGCACACCAGACGCAATGTCTAAAGCATTATTAGAATCTCAACAGGATCTTAATATTCTGCCATCCTTCCTTGCTCTTTTCAGATCAGATACAGTAATTTCTTATATATATATTTGCATTGTCTGTTTCTCATTACATTCTTCCTATTGCTCTAATACTATATGTTTTTTCCTCACATGAATTTACATCATTTTTTTGAATGTGTTCTTTCAAAAAAATCAGTGTATTATGTTTACTGTACTCATTGTATTACATTTTGTCTCTATGGAAGCTCTTGTGAGAATGTCATCTTTTCTCTGTGGAATTCTGGAATGATAGCTGATGGTCTGAGACAGTACTCTAAACTTTCCTGACCCACCCACCCCAAAATGAATCCAAAAAAACAAAAACAAAAACCAGCATCTAGGAAATTACCGGTATTGAGTTCAATTATTTTTACTTTACTTTTACTTTTTATTTTGACTGGCTGCTACATTCCAGGTTTTTCCAGCCCTATCAGGGAATTGTTCCTGCTTCAGTAGATCCTTTTATTTTTTATTTGAATAAAATAAATATAAAATAAAACTTTCTGTTTTGAAGATACGAGATGGAGAGTGGTAAACTAAATATATTAATATGAATCAAGTGGATGCCATAGAGCTACAAGAAATGCCATAGAGCTACCAGGAGCTAATTGTATATGGGTCAGTTCATCCATTGTATCATGTAGGTATGTCATTTATTTTATCTGAGATTCACTGTGGAGACGAAATTGGCTCATTACCTTCAAACAGTCATTCTGACAGTTACCTGTTGCCAATTATTTTCCTTAGTCTTATGAAGGTGATAAATTGTAACTGGTCTGAGAATTGCATATTTACCCCTCAATCTTGTGATTACTGGCTCTTCAAGGTTAGGAGAAAGATGAAGAGATCCTGTTTATATTTGCAAATGCTGTCTTGTCCATTTCACATTCTTTTGGGTAATGCTAAGAAAATTTGCAATGTGGCAGCTTTCGATGTGACTACAGTGCCCTGTTTCCTAGAAAAGAAGAACTGATTGGTGCAGCAGTTATAGATTTTTCTTTAGCAGAGTATCAGAGGGACACATCCTGAACTGGCCTTCACCTTTAAGAAGAAGAATAAAACAAAGTAGACAGCACAGCAGCCTTTTCGAAATTGGGTAACATCATGTTCTAAGAACCAGCTACAATTCCCCCCACCCCTTTCCCTTCCACAGTGGAATTACAACTATCTAAGTAAGACCTCTGGTGCCTCAAATGGTTAAGTGAAGCACTGCAAGCACACAGCCTGGAGTTTGATCCTGACTCAGCCTTCCATCCTTCCAAGGTTGATAAAATGAGGACCCAGATTGTTGGAGGCAATATGCAAATAATGCTTCTTCATTGTAAACCCACCCAGAGAGTGCTGTGAAACACTTTGGAGTGTCAACATATAAGCCTAAATGCTACTTCAGTACATATACCATAATCCTCCCTAAACAAAATCAATTTGCTCTTATTCTCTCTTCCCTCCACTCCAAAGCAGTGAAGGTTTGTTACATTGCTTACTCTATCTTTCCCTATCCCTTCCCATATTTAATGGCTGAAAACACTTTTGGAAGATAATAAACTCAATTACTCTGAGATGTACAACATAAGATATTATTTAGGAAGAAGAGGTATGATAAAAATTAACAAGTGGTTCTGATGAACTGGATGGGCTAAATCGGTGTTTCTCAACTATGTCAGCTTAAAGATTTGTGGACTTCAAGCCCCAGAATTCTCCAGCCAGTCTCTTAAAGTTGCTGAAGCTGAAAAATATGGGGCTAGAATTGCATATTTAGAATTGCACATTTAAATCCTTGAGCCAGCACCATGAAGGATTGTACTTTGCTCTACTGTGCCATGTTCCAGTTTCTGCAATCTGAGATTGCAACTTTCTCAGAACACTGGGATAATAGCTCCTAGAGGAAGCTATTTATGATTAAGGAGGGTATAAAGCTACGTATTCTGTGAACTGGCTTCAGAAAGCCACACATGGAAAGACATTTCAGAATTAAGGTTGAAATTTCCAAATGAGAATACAAGATGATGATGATGATGATAATGATGATGATAGACAGGGTAGATTTGATTTAAATCAAGTCGACTTAAATCATGATTTAAATCATGATTTAAATAACTAGTAAAAAAACTTGATTTAAATCAACTTGATTTAAATCATAATTTTTAAAGAGCAATTGTCATCTCTGTCCCGCAGCGGCTCCTCCTCTCACCCGCTGTTGACTCACCAACACTTCCATTCACTTTAATGGGATGGCTGGTGATGCTGTAGTGACACTACAAGGTGAGGGACTTGGCGGGCAGCAGGTGAGTGGATGCCCGCTAACAGGCACTGCCATGATGGATCTGAAATGACAGGTGCTCTTTAAATGTAAGGACTCATTCTTGCTGATACTTAGAATCTTTAATATTATTATTTGCAAATAAAATGAAAGTTTCTTATTTAGCTTGCAGAGCTTGGATTCATTGAATGAGTTTACCAAAAATATAAATATTGCAGAATATTCAACCTCATGCTACATAACTAAGCTCCGTTTCATGCTGAATAAACTAAATTATTAATGTATCTTAAATAGAAAACTATCTTTAGATAGATTTTTACTCCAAAAGCATTTTATTAAAATAAATTCGATAAAAAATTTGATAAAAAATCCAATTTATTTATTTTTTAAAATCATCAATTTTTATCCATCCTGATGATAGGCCAAATATTTCTCCTCACCTCTTTTATATGTGACTCACCTCCTTAAAAATGAACAAATACGCAAAAAAATTTCAGGAAAAGGTGGTAGGTTTTCAGATGAGCCTTATTACGTTGGCATGATTATCAGTTTCTTGCAGAGCTCAAATGATAGCAATTCATAACAAAAATTCTTAAATAATCATGCTGTCTGAGAGCCTATTAGAAAGTAGCATTGCTTTGAAAAAGTTTGCCATTAATCAAGCTCCTGTTTTTATTTTGTTACCATTTAAACATGACAAGTGTGTGAAGAAAAGCATTATTAATAAAATGCAGTACGTCAACATAAAACAGCGCATATGTATTGTAAAGAAAGTTTCTCCTTATTTCCAGGTTAAATCTCTCCTTGTTCAAGGAATAATGGATGGAAACTGAACAAGGAGAGATTTAACCTGGAAACAAGGAGAAACTTTCTGACAGTGAGAACAATCAACCAATGGAACAGCTTGCCCTTGGAAGTTGTGGGAGCACCATCACTTGAGACTTTCAAGAAGAGATTGGACTGCCATCTGTCAGAAATGGTGTAGGGTCTCCCGCTTTGGCGGGGGTTTGGACTGGATGACCTACAAGCTCCCTTCCAACTCTGTTTATCTGTTAAATCTGTATAGTTAGACAATATATGTGCCTATGTGTGAAGTAATAATTTTGGGGACTATTCTGGATGACTTCTTGTCCTGAGGGTCAAAACAGTTCATAGATATAGTTTCAGACAGTTTAATACATTTAGCTACGCTATTATGGATTGAATATATGTTTTGTCAGAGCTTAAGTTTAGCATGAAAACATTGGTCTGACACATTATCTATCTCATCTTTTACTCCCATTTACTTGCTTTCCAAAAACATCTACAACTTTTAGCTCCCAGCCTGGCTAATTTTATCTGCAATTGCTTGCATTCCTGAGACTAGAGCATTGCTAGACATTTGAAAGATTGGGAAAATGTGCGTATACACACATTTAGTTGAGGAAAATGGCTTTTCCATCAGGGCTTCCAAAGCTTTCTTTTTCAAAATTGTCTTCATCACACATATCACTATGTTATTTTATTTCTTTATTTGCTGTATAAACAGGACTGCAGAAGTGATTGTATTTAAGCCCC
Source organism: Notechis scutatus (assembly GCF_049901735.1). Classification (NCBI taxonomy): domain Eukaryota; kingdom Metazoa; phylum Chordata; class Lepidosauria; order Squamata; family Elapidae; genus Notechis; species Notechis scutatus. The sequence continues at coordinate 57,940,169 of NC_142014.1, forward strand.
TAGAAAGCCAAGTTGCATCTCTGCTATGCAACAGTTGACTTAGTGTGTCGTAAGTTGCAGATTTAAAATGTGTCATTTCAACGCACTTCCCTGCCATAACACTAATTAGGTTTTTGCTGAATGGCACACACCATGTTTTAATATTTCTGTATGAATCATACTGTTGTGGAACTCTTAATACCTTTTACCACCTTCTTATTCACGGGATCTGCTATTTTTGAACACATATTACAATCAGTGGATTTATTTTTCTTAAGGAATTCATTTCCTTTCCAGACCCACACTTAACAAAGGCAGCATTATCAGATTAGAGTGGAAGGAGACAAGGCTACGCTAGCCTCTTCCATACCAAACCAGAAAAGCATTTTCTCTGCATCTACCAAGTTATGTGTGCATTAACAATATTTGTAGCAATGTCTTTGTAATTCTGCTGTCTGAATATGAACAAGTAGAAAGAGACTGTTGATACCTAAGACATTGGCTTATGTCTTTGCAGATTTAAATAAAATTATAATAAAAATCAATATACCCATCAAGTTTATTAAATTAACTCCTGTTTTTAAAGTATTCTTTGACTACTAGTAAGTTCAATATTTGTACAAAAGAGGTACAACCATAAATTACAATTACCCTCTCCCTAAGGGAATATTAGATAATAATTTGCATTTTTGTCGGATCGAACTTTTTTTAGGCCAGCAGAAGTTGTTCAAATGTATTTTTCAATCTTATCCAATTGTTTGTGGAAAGGAAGACGCAGGGTAATTGCCACATTGATGCTATTAGTTAATTAATATTAGGTTGTTGGATTTATTTTATTTTCTTCTTTTTGTATTTTGTTTTATTTTATTCAGAAAGTTAAAATACAAATTCCCAAAAAATAATAAAAACAGAAAAAAACATTAAAAATGTGTATTAAAAAGGACATTTATTGATTTAATACTATATAGCTTTATATAGCTGTCCATCTATATGAATCTGGGCAGCTTTATATAGCTGTCCAACTGACTCTGGGCAGCTTACAAGCAGAACAACAATTAAAACCATAATAATCACAACATAAAAACATGAGATATAAATAACAACAACAATAAAAACATAAAAAATGCATAAAAATGCATAAAAGAACCCCAATATAGTGTGAGGACAACCATCATTCTGCCTCATTCATTTTCTTTGCAGTAGATTTCCAGAGTTGATGGAAGAAATTTTTAAGAGTTTCTTGAAGGCTAAAATAGTTGGGGCTAACCTTACCTCAGTGTAATAATGGCTGATGTAGAGGGTGGGGTTTACAGCAGAAAACTATAAACTGTGTCTCCTGAGTCCCTCCTTAGCAGATAAGACTTGGAGCATACTTCTTCTACTGGATCTGATGGGATAAGTAGATGTAAGTGAGAAAACACAGTCCCCCTCAAATGACCTGGTTCAATTTCATGTAGGGCTTTAAAGAAAAAAACCAGCACTTTGAATTGCATCCAAAAGCAGAATTACAACTTATGTACTTGCTGAACATATCCATAACATGTGCCATCCTAGAGGCACACATAACTGTCTGTGCTTTCACATTCCGTGCCAGTTGAAGCTTTTGGATGTTCCTCAAGAGTAGACCCATGTAGAGAGATAGGGAGCAGGTGATGAGGGCAAGAGTATTATCAGTGAGTTAGAGCCACCTGGTCCAAGAAGGGGTGCAACATAAGAAGAAGGGTCATGGTTATATTTGTAGTCTCTATTGCCCATCGCATTTTAACCATTATAAGACTAGACTGACATCTAGACTAAAGTTTGTATAGGAGAGCTAGTTATTAATTATATCGTATCATTTTACATTCAGTAGACCTCTCCAATAGGACAAAAAATTTAAAAAGTTGCATTTAAACCAGGAAAGCTGGGATAGATTTTGAAGTATCTTCTCTCTGCTATAAAGTCATGTAGGGCTACTTTATATAATCTCTGAAGTTTTGATTGCAGCTGAAAAAGTATTTCTAGGGCTTATAAGAAGAGATCCAGATTGAGGTTGCTTCCCAGTGCAAACACAGAGTTGGATTATGGCCTCTAAAGTGCCGCCAAAGATATCTTCATAACTTTAACAGATTTAACAGATAATCAGAGTTGGAAGGGACCTTGTAAGTCATCTAGTCCAACCCACCGCCCAAGCGGGAGATCCTACACCATTTCTGACAAATGGCAGTCCAATCTCTTCTTGAAAGTCTCAAGTGATGGCACTCCCACAACTTCCAAGGGCAAGCTGTTCCATTGGTTGATTGTTCTCACTGTCAGAAAGTTTCTCCTCATTTCCAGGTTAAATATCTCCTTGTTCAGTTTCCATCCATTATTCCTTGCCTGGCCTACAGGCACTTTAGAAAACAGATTGACCCCTTCCTCTCTGTGGCAGCCCCTCAGATATTGGAAGACTGCTATCATGTCTCCCCTCATCCTTCTCTTTACTAGACTAGCCAAGCCCAGTTCCTGCAACCGTTCATTTTATGTTTTAGCCTCCAGTCCCCTAATCATCCTGGTTGCTCTTCTCTGTACCCTCTCCAGAGTCTCAACATCTTTTTTGTAATGTGGTGGCCAAAACTGGATGCAGTACTTCAGGTGTGATCTTACTTAAGGCTTTATAGAGTGATATTAGTACTTCCCTTGATCTTGATTGTATCCCTCTGTTAATACAACTTAGGATTGCATTAGCTTTTTTGGCGGCGGCTGCACACTGCTGGCTCATATTTAGCTGGTTGTCCACTAAGACTCTAAGATCCTTCTCACAGTTACTGCTACTGAGCCTGGTTTCACCCAGTCTATATGTGTACTTTTGGTTTTTCTTGCCTAAGTGTAGGACTTTACTTTTGTCTACATTGAATTTCATTTTGTTAGATATGGCCCAGTGTTCTAGTCTGTCAAGTTCCATTGGGATCTTGAGCCTATCTTCTTGGGTGTTAGCTATTCCTGCCAGCTTAGTATCATCTGCAAATTTGGTAAGTTCCCCTTCTATTCCCTCATCTAAGTCGTTAATGAAGATATTGAAGAGTACTGGGCCTAAGACGGAACGTTGTGGCACCCCACTGCTTACTTTCCTCCATGTAGACTTAGACCCATTAAGGACTACTCATTGAGTACAGTTTGTCAGCCAGTTGTGAGTCCATCTAGTGGTGGTGCTATCTATTCCACTTTTTTCTAGCTTACTAAGAAGTAGGTTGTGGACTACTTTGTCGAATGCTTTGCTGAAATCTAAATATATTATGTCCACAGTATTTTGCTGGTCTACTAATTTAGTCACTTTGTTGAAGAATGAAATAAGATTGGTTTGGCATGATCTGTTTTTAACAAACCCGTGCTGACTGCTAGTTATTGCTTTACTAGTTTCTAGATGTTGACAGATGTTTTTTTATTATCTTTTCCAGTATCTTCCCGGGTATTGATGTTTGGCTGATTGGTCTATAGTTTCCTGGGTCTGTTTTTTTTTCTTTTTTGAAGATGGGAACCACATCAGCTCTTTTCCAGTCCTCTGGTAGTTCCCCGGTACTCCAGGATTTTTGAAAGATATGGTGCAGTGGTTCTGAGATGACCTCTGCCAGCTCCTTTAAAACTCTGGGATATAATCCATCAGGCCCCAGTGATTTGTTTTCATCAAGATCAGACAGGTATTCCCTTACTATTTTTTTGCTTATTTTAACTTTTATTTCTGGTCTGTCTTTTACAGTTATGTTTTTGGTGGGTTGAGCTATAGTTTCTTTTTGCATGAAGACAGATGCAAAGAATGAGTTAAGCAGTTCTGCTTTCTCTCTGTTGCCTGTTACTTCCTTGCCATCTTCTCTCTTTAGTGGATCGACTGTTTCCTTGATTTTTTTCTTGTTATTTATATGTTGGAAGAAACTTTTTTTTATTATCTTTGACTTTTGTTGCAAGTCTTGGTTCGTTCTGAGCCTTTGCTATCCTGACTTTGTCTTTGCAGATTCTGGCTATCTGCTGATATTCTGCCTTAGTTGTATGACCTTCTTTCCATTTTTTGTATTTGTCCTTTTTTTCTTTCAATTTGCCAGAGAGATTTCTGTGCAGCCATGCTGGTTTCTTTCTTGTTTTTCTTTCTCAGTGGTATTGTGCTGGTCTGGGCTTCTATGATCATACTTTTTAGAGTTTCCCAAGATTCTTGAGTTGTTTTCCCCTTTAGGATTTTCATCCATGGAATATTTCCCAAGTTCTCTCTGAGTTTATTGAAATCAGCTCTTTTAAAATCGAAGACTCTGGTGTCATTATGTTCTGTTGCTTGTGTTTGTGTTATGTTGAATTCTAGTATGACATAGTCACTCTCACCCAAGGTTCCTGCAGTTTCAACTCCCTCTATCACTTCTTCTCTGTTTGTAAGAATTAAGTCTAGTATGGCTGTCCCTCTAGTTTCACCCTCTACCTTTTGGACAACAAAGTTGTCGGCTAGGTTGGTCAGGAACTTATTTGATGTATCACTTGGTGTAGAATTAGTTTTCCAATTGATATCAGGATAATTGAAGTCTCCCATTACTATTGTTGTGTGTTTCCTGCATATGTTTGTTAGTTCGCTGGCAAAAAGGACATCTATATTTTCTGCTTGATTGGGTGGCCTATAATATATACCTATGGCCATGTCATTCTTTTTTTTCTTTTATATTGACCCATATGCATTCTAGGAGGTTTTCATCTTTGGTTTCATGCATTTCTGTAGCAATATAGTGGTCCTTTACATACAGTGCAACTTCACCTCCTTTTTTATGGGGTCTGGTTTTTTTGAATAGTTTGTATCCTTCTACCAGTATGTTCCAGTCATGGGTTTCATCCCACCAAGTTTCCGTTATTCCAGCTATATCAGATTTACCTTCATGTATTCGTAGTTCGAGTTCATCCTGCTACAAGGAACCCTGCTACAACTTGCTACAAGGAACTTGCAAAATCCTTTTGGTCATATTGGTAGTATGTGCAGCTGTAAAAAACTGATGACTGGGTGGGGGCAGAATTAAGAAGAAGTGATAACGACTCTTCTCTTCCACTGATGTTTTTCAACATTTAACAATACAACATGTCAGGTTAGTCCTATTATTATGCAAAGTGAGACTGTTATCTCAGGCAGCAGATGCCAGGAGACAAGAAATGGTCAGAATTATGTGTGAGATACAAAAGTTGCTCTGTGCTGCTAAGCTTGACTCCTGTCCTTGGGTGTTGGGAAAAACATTCTCAAAATAAAATTTAACTGTAGGTCTGTTTACCTTTTGCATATAAAATCGTAAGTCTTTTGCCAAATGGCAATATGTCTTCTGCCCCCCTGGACAAATCTACAATTTCTTCAAGGCAGTGCTTTAGTAACTGCAGGGGTAGGTCAGTTGGGAGCTTCTTCCTTTGAAGCCGATCTTAAAGCTGGCACAGTCCATAATGATATTCTCAAAAGGAAGAAGAGTTTATGTTAAAAACAACAACCTATCTCTGGGGTTTTGTTTGCTTTGTGCAGGAATAGGTAATTGTGGAATTTATCCAAGGATGATTGTTTTCCATGATTTTCTTATTTACACCAATTCAGGAATACTGTGCAAATTTTTTAAAAAACCCTAAGATGTGGCTCACTAAATTCCAGAAAGCTCACTAGAGAATCCCCAAGGTGCTTTCTCAAAAGGCAACGGACTTTCTTTGTTTTTATTGTAATAATACCACCCTCCAAAACTCTGAGGGTTTGTTTGTGTTACATGTATTAATAAATAAATTGTGGCTTCCTCCTGAACATATTGTTTCCAGCTCATAAAAGGTTATTTTAAAACTCTCACATGAGAACAATGTTTCACAGATCTTTTTAGGGGATGTTAATCTGATTGCTCATTAAATTTAATGTGCAAATCAGGTTATGAAATGTCTTTTGGGTGCTTTAGAAAATAGCCATCAATTATATCTACCTATTATAGTATATTTCTATGTGAACAGTTAGCTTAGTTGCCATTTTTACATAAATTAATAATTTATGGGCAACAATGTACCTAAGGAATTTGCAATACCAAATACGTACAAAAGGAGAAGACATATTTGCTACACAAATTCTTGTTTAGACTTGTGCACCACGTGCCTTCCTCATGTCTTTATCAGAATAATTCATCACATAACCCAAACAGGGTTGTATATTTTGTTGCAGCTTTATTTACTCTAATCCTTTCCTCAAAATGTTACCTAGTGTGGTATGTACGTGTATGGGTATTTTGTTTTGTTTAAGAATCCCCTTCCACATTTTTCCACAAAGGTTTGCAACCTTCAGTTTCATCTGAGGTCCTTCAAACAAATTATACATATTTACAGAATTGACATTTGCTTAATTTATGTCATGTTATTTTCAGAATTCAGGGTGAATGGTTAATGGTGGCAAAGCAAAAGCAAAAAGCAGGAAAAAAAATTGCTGAGCTTAAAGTATTTTGTTAGGTTTAAACAATTTAAGTAACTTATTACATTGGTGATACAGAAAAGAGAACGTTGAAAGCAAAATCTCAGCCTATTAGACATGGTCTGAAGCTTTCTGAAACATCCTTTCCAAGGTTGAGTAGCTCTAGGTTTGATCAGTGATCGTTACTTAGGAAGACCTGAGGAAAACCTTAGGAAGACAGAAACAGTGAAAGCTTTGTTCCTTGGTTCTATATGAATTTTCAATATGTATGAACAGATTCGGGTCATCCTTGACTTACAACCACAGCTGAGCCCAAAATTTCCATTACTAAGCAAGACAATGGTTTGCCCCATTTTCTTGCCACAGTTCTTAAGTGAATCACTGCAGTTGTTAAGTTAGTAACATGACTGTTAAGTAAATCTGGCTTCCCCATTGACTTTGCTTGTCACAAAGTCACAAAAGATGATCCCATGACCATGGGACACTGCAACCGTCATAAATACACACCTGTTGCTAAGCACCTGAATTTTGATCATGGGAATGCTGCAATGGTCGTAAGTGTGAAAAACAGCCATAGCTCATTTTTTTTCAGTGCCGTTGTAACTTTAAATTGCAATAGCACTAGCACTTAGACTTATATACTGCTTCACAGTGCTTTACAGCCTTCTCTAAGTGATTTTACAGAGTCAGCATATTGCCCCCAACAATCTGGGTCCTCAGTTTACTCACCTCGGAAGAAGGAGGGGAGGCTGAGTCAACCTTGAGCCTGGTGAGATTCGATCTGCCAAATTGCAGTCAGCCGGCAGTACCCTGCAGTACTGCACTCTAACCACTGTGGCTCTTGGTCACTGAATGAATGTTTGTAAATCAAGGATTACCTGTACAAAATATTGGCTATTCTAAGCTCAATCAAGTGCCCATTTTGGAGAGTAAGTTTTACAGTCTCTCAATTTTTATTGCTGCTAAAGCAAAGTTGCCAGGAGTGCCAATTAAAAAAAAAACTGATTGTCAGGGGCAACAATTTATTCCTGTGACATGACCTATTTCCAGCTGCTGCTTCTGCCATGCAAAACATTTTGTTGGAAAGATTTGTTAATGTACTTCATTTGGTAATGTGCAGAGCCTTTTTTTCCTTTTTTTTATGATTGGTCCTATTTAACAAATTATCCTGCCATTGTGATTTTTAAACACTCCATCCATTTCCAAACATTCTGCTTAAAACTCTACAATATTACCTTCATTGGTAAAATAAATTAATGATCTTGCTGATACAACTTTCTTTTGCAAAATTCACATTTGCAATAAAAGAGCTTTTAATTGTTCTTGTCTGGGTTCACTGCTTTCATCTTCTATTATGGTCACTGGAAATTAACAAGGCTATGCCGACTTCCGGTTTGTCGGCTTCGGCAGCGGCAGGGATTCGCGATCCTGCGCGATCCCTGTTGTGCTAGCCGTCTTGGTGCCTCCGATCCGGATGGGCTTGGAGGCTAAGGTTGCCCCGTAGAGGCAGCCGAAGATAGGAGGGATCCGGACAGGGGGTTGGGGTTTTCGCAGACCCCTTCCCCACCCGGCTTAACCCTCTTTTCTCAAGGCGGTGGAGCGGCGGTCAGCAATGGCCGCCACAAAGAAGCTGACAGCTGGATAAGATTGTGCTGGAGGAAGAAGGAGAAAGTTCCGAAGCGAAAGTTTTTGGCTGAACTGGGACTATAAGATACAAGTAATATCCTGAAAATCCTGATTTTTTGAGAGATACTTTGTTTCCAGAAGAGATTTACAAGCGGCGAGTGAAAGTGCTTAAAGAGAAAGTTTACTCTCCTTCCACATGGATTTAACAAATGGATATTGAAAATCCTGCTATTTTACAGAAGGTAAAAATTTAAAGCTTTCTGTTATAAGTGGGAAGGGAGAGGACAAAAGGAAAATTTTTATTAAGATTTTGTTGGAGGAGATGCCTGGAAGATTTTGAGATTGGAAGTTAATTGCAATAAGACTTTAAAATACAGATTGGGGTTTTTTTCCCTTGCCAATTGATATTACCCCAGGAAGAAAAAGTGTGAAGAACTTTGTGCTCTGTTTGGATTGTTTGATGACTTTGGGATTTTGGGGAATTGTTTCAAGCTTTGAATTATCTTGGTTGTTTTAAGAAGAAGAAGAAGAGAAAAAGAAGAAGAAAAGGTTTATAATGGCTTTATCTGTTGATGAACTGAGAGAGGAATATGGTAAAATAAAAAAAGAAGGTAAAGACGGTGTGAGAGAAATTTTTCGCTTTTTAGAAATGGCGCTTGCCACTTATCAACAAACACAACAATTAATGGAGGAGGAGGAGGAGGAGGAGGAGGAGGAGGAGGAGGAGGAGGAGGAGGAAGAAGAAGAAGAAGAAGAAGAAGAAGAAGAAGAAGAAGAAGAAGAAGAAGAAGAAGAAGAAGAAGAAGAAGAAGAAGAAGAAGAAGAAGAAGAAGCCATCTTTAACGAGTCTACAAAGTTGATTAAAAAGGACATAAGACTTAAAAAAACATCCAAAAAGAGAAAAATAAGATGCAAAATCAATACAATGTTAGAAAGCAAAAGAAAAGAGAAATACAACAGAGAGGGGAAGCTAAGGGGGGTAAAAAGACCAGATGGGATAAGATAGGAAGGAAGAAGGGGGGGGAAAGCCACAAAGGTATGAAACAAGATGTGGAAAAGAAATCTTTTTTTAGGGATAATGGGTAATGCATAACTTTGTTCCAAAATGTTTCTGCAAGGTACATGATAGTATTGTAGTATTTGTATTAGAAATAGAAAATAGAAAATTTTATAAGACTTAAGTAAAGATTAAAACATTAAAGGTTTAATAATGATAGATTTTAAGATTTAATAAAATATTAAAAGGAATGTTTAAAATATTTAGTTTAAGTATAGAGTTTAATTGACTATTGTGTGGATGTTTGTATGAACTTATTATTATGGTATTTGTTTTTGAAATAGATAATTGGAATGCTATGAGATTTAATGTTTAATTATATATTTAATTACTTTATGGATTTACTATTTTAGTAAGTAGAATGTACTAAGCAGAATTAGATAGGGAACTAGGTGTTACCTTAAATGTAAATTTAGGGGAGCGATGGAAAGGCATCATACTTCGATTAGTGATTTCAGGAGAAATCTTTTTTTTTTCTAATATGAATGAGTTAAATGGATAATTGGAAAAGAATGGACAAAAGATACAAATATAATGATTTGGAAAGCGGGGAGAAGTTATAATGAAGATATAGAAGGGTAATAAGATAGGTAATGGCATATAAGTTGAACATGAATTTAATTGAAGTCCATACAAAGAGAGGTAATCCGGGGCCAAGCTACTTTTTAAAAAGAAGTTTTATGTTTTTATGTTTTGTGTGTGTATGTTTGATTGAGATTTAATAAAACCTTGGGAGAAAGCGAGAAGAATATTTGTAAACAAGGCAGAGGGAAATATGAATATGATGAGTATAAAATGGATAAATATAGAAGAAATGTAATTGAATAAGAGCAAAGAGAAATAATAAGAAATCTGCTAAAAATATTTAAGTGGAAATGGGATATATTAGAATTATATTGTATAAAACAATGTTTTATATGCCTTGTAAAAATTTATAATGGAAAGAGGTTTAATGTCTTTAATGTCTAATGATGCTTTGTTTGTCTTCAAAATTAATAAAATTTGTTTCAAAAAAACAACAACAAGGCTATGCCCACACATTATTGAAAATGATTCACACCATTTTTAGGAAGTAGGTAAATTAAACAATTGGAGTATTCATATTGTTTCCCAAAATAGTCCCCCTCCTCCAAATGCCACATTTGATAATGAACGTTTTTAATGTTGTATGGAAACTTGTGAAGTAGATAACTAGGACTCTTGTGTCACTTATTTTGGGAACAGGGACAAAATGAGGGGATATGATTAGTTACATATCTGATTGAATGTGCAGAAAATAAAGTCTGAAATTGCATCAAAGTGATTTCTTTGAAGCAAAGACTCTAGATCATTTTCGGCTATGGTTGAATATGATTCCTGTGAACTAGCTTCATCTGTACATCAAAAATGTCTTCACACAGGTTAATAGCCTTCTTTACCTCCTCATTTTATAATGGGTTGCGGTTTCTGAATCTCTCTGTCCTAGTAAAAATAGTCTACTCTTCCTTGTCTGTATTTTGGGTGTTTATAGAATGCTCAAAAAGTGGGGGAAACTTGGAGAAAAGCAGAATATCTTAAAAGGATGCTTCTCAGGAATTGTAGCCAGCGCAAATTACAGTACTAGTTCTATTCACCATGTGGACTGTGGTATCCTTGACTATACACTGATTGGCAAAGCAGATATCAACAAGACTTTATAAGTTTAAAAGAAGGATTGGGGTGACATGATAGCAGTGTTCTGATATCTCAGGGGCTGCCACAAAGAAGAGGGAGTTTAGCTATTCTGCAAAGCACCTGAGGGCAGGATAAGAAGCAATGGGTGGAAAATAATCAAGGACAAAAGCAACCTAGAACTAATGAGAAATTTCCTGAGAGTTACAACAATTAATCAGTGGAACAACTTGCCTCCAGAAGTGGATTTTTGTTCTAACACTAAAAACTTTTTTAAATATATTTTTTCTTCACAATTATACCATCTTCCTGTCTTTTCATTTGAAAAGAAGTCATCGCACTGCTAATGTAAAAACTCTAAGATTAAATGTAGGAATCCCTAGATTTAACAAGTGGTGACTGCAACTAACTGCAACTAAAACAAGGGGACATCAAATTGAAGTGTCATCAGAAATTAAAAAGTTTCTTCTAGACTCAATCTAACTTCTGAGATGTCCCTTGCCATAGTATGGGAGGCCAGCAAAGGATTCATAAAACGCTTTGTTTGTTCCCCTTACATCAAACAGAAAGAAAACCATGCAGAAATGAAAATACATATGACTGAATAGTTTGAAACAAGTAGAAATAACTCGTTCCTTGTTCCTTTATTCTTTTTTTATTTCTATTAACACTAGAAACATCAGCAATTCAAGTATGTCAACAAAATAAGAATCTGAGGAGCTAAATCAATTACACAAGAAGGTTAATTTAAATTACTTGCTGATGATATAGTATTCCCAAATACTCAACCCAGAGAACCTTTAACATTGTTGATAGAATGTAGACATTAGTAGGGTTTGGTGTCAGGCTTCCAAATTAATAAAAAGAAAGCTCAAATAGGATAAAAAAACACATTATGTCTATCAAGAAACAAGTTCAACATGACTGCTGAGAAGGCAAAATAAGGCTTTTTTTAAACCGAAAATAATACAGATAAAAGAATAATTCTTATCAACCTGGGTAACAAAACCATCAGCAGACCTTTCCAGATGGAAAAAAAATTGTATCTGACTAAGTTGGGAAGAACTGTAACTTACAAAATGACTATCCTACCAAGACTAATGTTTCTTTTTTACATGATTCTAGTATTTAAAATAAGTTATTAAACATTTGACACAGAAAAAAATAATTATATTAGTTCCAACAAAAAGCCAAGAATGAAATTTAAAAATTTGCAGAACACAAGAGAATGAGGTGCTTTGACAACATCAAACTGTAAACTGTTTAAAAAGAATTTCTAGTTGTTTTATTGATTTAGAACAGAATTTCCTGTGGAGCTGCTTTCTGATTTAGTCTATCTAATAGAGCTGACATCAGTGCTCCTCCACATTTAATTAGTTTCATTATCTTCAGATACCCAGGAAAAGAATTACAGAAATTCAATCAAAGCTTGACCGAATTTGATAATCTCATAAAATGTAGTACAGTACTGGCAATTGGATAGTATGATATATAAATTATTAATCAAGTATGACTAGAATTTGAACAAGCTATACTGTATGATAAAATACATGGAGAACAGAAATATAGTTCTGGTGATACAACAGTGGAAATTTCATGGAAGCATATTAAATTTATTTTGAACATTACACTCAAACAGAATTGATATAGTATATAAGCTTTTATCATTGGTATATCAATCCAGTCATGATTGCAAAATGAATAATAATTTTCCCCAAATAAATTTCATTTGGTGGCAATGCTGTAAAATCCAACAATATTGAAAAGTATGTAAAATGAAACAAATTTTGAAACATGCAATCCCACTACAACCAGATATATTTTTATACAATTTTGCCAACCATATATCCCTTCAAAATGTACTGAATTGGAGTTATATGTTAATAGCTACAAAGATTTCTAAGACTTTCATTGAAAAAAAAATCTTTGATTCCCTCTTTGGAAGAATAGCTAACTAAATTGTGGAATTATATCTCAATGTCCAAAACCACATTGTTTATTTTAAATAAATCTGTTGCAGAAGTTAATTATATGGAGGACATTTTTGGAATACAATATTTTAAATGGAATTGTGCCACATGCAAAATTTGGTTTTTAGAGATACTTTAATTTTTGTATATATAGTATTAGTAGAATGCATTTTACTACAATTTTCTTTTAATAATTTGAACAAAATTAACATATTTCATAATATTGCCATAATATAATGATATATTGGAATATATTAGTTTTATGATATTTCAGATTTGTTTATTATCCCATATTTTGATATCTATATCAATTTTCTTCTTTGAGCTACTTCTTTTCTTTCAAAATATATAATAAAAGATTGGGGAGGAAACGCCATTGCACTGCTGCTTGTCAAAGGCATATATGAGCTGAAGCATCTTTTTTAAAAGAAAAGACATATAGACAGTTTCTCCTGAGAAATTATAATATGTGTAAAAGTTTAGGCAGCCCCATCAAACTGTATGCTTCAATGAAGCTCTAAGTAAACAGAAGCTGACACATCTATTGGATCTGAATGCATAGCAATTATTTATGAGCAGTTGTTTTTTGAATATGGTGGAAAAGTTTGTATATATATCTGTCAATATTTTATAAACCCCATTTTGCAGAAATAAATAATTTCCATTTTCTGTAGCAAAGTAAGAGTCTTTCTATTCTTTCTTTTTTATTTTTTCCCACTCTTTCTTTCAGAATGCTTCTGGCTCAGAAATATTCTTAGCCTACCTTGCAGGCACTGCTTATTTGAAATCTCATCCAAATTTCTTCATGTCTGCAAACTATGAAAACCATTCCAAAATCTTTTTTTTTAATCTGAAAGTACCTTTTACATGATTTGGAAATATGTTTCCGATCATTATCTTCCTGGAATCTCCAAAAACTTTGAAAGTTTCCAATGGCCCATTTCCTCCTCCTCCTTGGCCACAACAAAAGTTTTTTTTAGCACTGTACTGCACAAATTACTATTAACTTGCTTCCAAAGTGACTGCTGCTAAGTTTCTCCCACAATTTAATATGTACAGTAGGTTTCAATATATATCAGAGGGCGGTCTTCTTTGTTAATGGAAGTTTTCAATAACATCAACAAATTAAATGAGGAAAAAGCAGAAGAACGAGTCATGGCAAACTCCCTATATCGATGGTACATCTTGTCTTTCAAACTTGGATTACTTTATTTTTATGTTGGTGAAACCAGGTCTGGGAAATAAGCCTTTCCATCTGCTACATCCTGGGCAGGTGAAACATTGCTCTTCCACAAAGATTTTGGAGAGCGAATGTTAATATTATTTCTGAACTCCATGTGTTCTCCAATGAGTTTTATGAGAGATTCTATGTTGCAATTATTTTGTTTCTGGTACTCATTATTAACCTATTCGTTTAATAATCACTGAATAGTCATCAGACAGTGGTTAAAAAATCAAGATGGCGGCTGCAATTGCATTCCACTTTCATATACATGTCAACATTGCGATTTAAGTAAAAAGGAAGGAGGATTTCTATGTGAAATCCTACTTCCTTTTTACTTACATCACAATATTCACATGCATATGAAAGTGGCATGCAATTGCAGCTGCCATCTTGACTTTTTTGACACCTCCTTTAAAGATGTGTTACTATGGCCAAAACTGACTCCATGCATTTTTTCCCATTTTTCAAAAGGGATACTGCAACATTACCTAAGAATATTTTTACAAAACAACCCTTCAACTGCCAGGCCAAAAAACACTCTTTGCCTCAGCCAAGTTTTCCCCTGAAAGTATCGAAACACAAAATGCAAAATTCCCTATACAAAATTTATCCAAGACAAACCACCTCACAGATATTGCAAACAAAATTTTCAATCACCTCCAGTGCTGGCATACAGTATTTCCCATCTTTTACCCTTCTAAGAAAGAAGCCATGATAATATTTGCATCACCCGAGCAGGGGGTTGGACTAGATGACCTCCAAGGTCCCTTCCAACTCTGTTATTGTTTAATGAGAGCAAGCTGCTCAAGCAATTGCCAGCCCCTGGGCTGCTTTTGTCCCTTCTCTTTAAACCAGGGGTCTTCAAACCTGATAGCTTTAAGATTTGTGGACTTCAACTCCCAGAATTCCTCCTCCAGCCATGTTACCTCAGGAATTCTGGGAGTTAAAGTCCAAAAATTTTAAACTTGCCAAGTTTGAAGACCCTTGCTTTAAGCACTCTCCCCCCAATGTCAGCATGGCAGAGTTGCCTATAAAAGCTTTGCCTGAAACAGCCCAGTTTGTGCGAGTGAACTAAAATAGGCAGAAAGTGATGTTTTTGTTTAAAGAGGCAGACCTAACAAGGCAGCAGGAATCAGAACCGTGTTTGGATTTAGGAGGTAGCTTGCAGACCTCAGCCATGTCAGGGTCCTTATTTTGTTTGCGAAGAGTCCAGAGCCCACTTTACTCATAAGGAATAAGTAGTATGTGAATGCTTGTGAATGTGATCTAGAGACTGGTGCTACTTTTGGCTCTTTTGTGTCTTGAGCTCACCAAATTGGGTATAGTTTAAAAGAACCCATGACACTAGTTGGAATCTTTAATTAAAAAAAATAATAATACAAATCCACATACATTCCAGTATCTATCCATCTTCCTTCTCTCCTGCCTATGATCAAAGTTGTGAACTGACACAATAAAAATGACTACTTTCACAGCCCATTCAACAACAGAAAATAAGACTATGGTATACAGTAGGGACAAATGTCACTACCTGCTAAAGCAGCGGTCGACAACCGGTGGGCTGCGGCCCACTGATGGGCTGTGAGAAAATTTTGGTGGGCCACAGAGAAATCTCACCCACAGAGCACCCCCACAAAGCAATTAATTCAGGCTGCACAGAAACACAAAGCTGCGCCACCCACATGGCCCGCGGGAACCGTCCCCGCCCACTCACTCCTTATCCGGTAAACTTGCCTGCTAAATTGCTATTTTTCCTTTTTCCGACCATCATCTGTTCTGCTGTGCCGGGAGATTTAGATTAGCTAGGAAGCAGGAAATGGTTGGATTTCTTGCTTTCTAGCTAGTCTTTAGATCTTCGGCTCTGCTCTTAAGCACAGCCAAACCTCCCTTAGGACTGAAGGTTTGCTTGCAAGCAAATTCAGTGCAGACTCACGGCAAGCAAATTTGAGAGACTGAGCTAGCCGATGGCAGATAGATCAATCAATGATTCTGTGAGCAACTCAATCTGCCTGCTTTGCCTGATTTTGGGTAAAAGTTGATCTTTTTTTTATAAAAAATTCAATATTTACATGCATGGTGTGTTGTGAGTTAATTTTGTGAGTTTGCTTGCAAGCAAATTTTATGTGACAGACTGAGCTAGCCAATGGCAGATAGATAGATCTCTGAATGAATCTGTGATTCTGTGAGCAACTCAATCTGCCTGCCTGCTTTGCCTGATTTTGGGTAAAAGTTGCTCTTTTTTATTAAAAATTCAATATTTATATAAATATTTATAATATTTACATACAAGCCATGCCCAGCCAGTCAGGTGACCACCAAGCCACACCCACAAATTAGGCCATGCCCACAGAACTGGTTAGTGGTCCCTGGGATCTAAAATTATGAGTTTGGTGGTCCCTGAGGTCCAAAAGATTGGCGACCGTTGTGCTAAAGTCTGCAGGCTGAACTGATGAGTAATAGAGAAACAAGAACTGGTTTAAAAAAGAAAAGAAAAACAACTATCCCTGTGATAAGACAGCTTTTGTGTAGAAATGCCAGAGCCTCCCTGGGATCAAGTTGATGAATCACAGGTTAGATGTTAGTAATTTTCCACACCCAAGTCTGCATATTGTTCAAAGGGACAAAAAGACTGAGCAGGGTTAGGTGGTAGATAAAGACAAAAGGCTTACATTTCAAGTTAATGCTTCCTCTAAGGAACTCATCCTGAAAGTATATTTTATGAGATTTTCACAATCTGAATTTGGCAAGGAGAATAATAGCAAATTGAAAGACAGATTGTATACAATGGTTAGGGGGGGTAGGTGTCCATAAGTCACTGACCGTCAGTCTTGATTCCTTGTGACTCCTTGGATAAATCCATCCAGTTTCACTGGCAACATTTGAGGAGTAGTTTGCCATTGCCTCCTTTCTAGGGCTGAGAGAGAATGACTGACCCAACATCACCCCGCTAGCTTCATGCCTAAGGCAGGGTCAGAATTTAAATTAGAATTCTAGCCTGTGCTTTAACCACTACATGAAACTGGCTCTTAGAATGGTATTACATGTTGGCACATCCATGTTTTTGACAATGCTACAAATAAGCATCAAAATGATTTTCTGTGTTCTCTATCTTTAGAAAATCTCAGCAAAGATGAAACCAATTGCAATAATGGTTAATACAAAAATGTACTATATATAAATAAAGCAGAATTACAGACATAAGCAGATAATGTTGAAATCATCTTTAAGAATGGATAAGATCCTCTATTTATAGTAGAAAAAAATGTTTAACTTGGAAGAGTCAGAGAAATTAATGAATTATAGTTGAACGAAACCTGGGCCATTCATTTTCCTTGCCAGATTTCTAGAGTAATGCACTGTTAAAAAGTTAAAACTGGAAAGGTTACCTACCTAACGTTTGCAAAACTTCCATTAAGCAGAAAGATTTGGATTAGAATACTGGAAAATAATTTTCCACTCTGGCATCTGTATCAATCCTTTATTTTTACAGAAATTAGTTGTACAGTATCTTGACTGAAATTCTGTATGCCCACATTCAGGAGTCCTTGAAGTTAGTAGCCTGGCAACCTCCTGGTATCATCTTGGAAAGAACTCCAGATGAAGATTTGATTTGATTTGATTTTTATTTAGTTTCAGAATATTAATTTATTTGCCACCCATCTCGCAGTTAAGGTGGAGAATAACTGCAAGAAACAGCTACACAGAAGGAAAAGAGGGGGATTCCCACATCTCAGCTCCAACTTCATTCAGGGAACAGTCCAGCAATTTCCCAAGGCTAAAAGAGAATATTTCTTTCTCCTGCAGTTTTTTCTTGCATAAAACAACTGAAGCAAACAGTGTTTAATTTCCATTTGGTTTCCATTATCCGCTCTGCTCCAGCACTCGGGAATCTGGTTTTTCTCTTAGTGCAAAACAGTACAATAAATTGCCACAATAAAGTAAATTGATCCAAGGTTTCCCAGTATCAAGAGAGTAGTGGCATATTATCATGCTTTTCATTTGTTGCTCAGATAGCCTAATTTTACATTTAAGTAATTATTTAGCAGAGGCATCATTGCATAGATACTGCGTACTACCACCTGAATCAGCTACATTCAGATTCAGCACTTGTCCATATGCTGATAAGGTCAGAGACTGCATCAGATTAAGCGTCCAAAAACTTCTTTAATGGATACATGCAAAAGCAAAGTAGGGAAACACTGTTTTTAAAGACAAGATTTGCAAAGTCTGGGAGGTCAAATCAGAATGGTCATTCCAGTTTATGAATGACATTTTGCCAAAGGAAATAGGCATGGACCAAATTTGAAAAGCCACAATAGCATAAAATGTGTTTTGATTATTTTAATATATTTGATAGTGTCTCAGTCAACATCAGACTCTTTGGCTAATAACAAAAAACACAGTAAACATAATACCCACCTAACAAGGAAGGCCTACCACCAACAGTCTTCTGATTTGTCACCTGGTGCCTAACTGGCTCTCATAGTAATAGTGATTAAGAACAACCAAAAATAAATGTATGTTCATGGAGCAAAGCACAACAATAACTGTCATAGCAAAATGGACATGACCAATACCCAGATCCAATGCTCTTGGATTAGTATCAGGAACAAACATACACAGCTGTTTATAAAACCCAAGTTCGGTCATACATTGTCACGCTCTTCAGTGACCTTCCTTTCCCCGATTCAGTTTGACACAATCTGACCATAATTAAACATTGATGCTTTCCTCGTTTTAAATATAGATACCACCTACCATAAACATGATGGCTGGCCTACATTGCTTTATGACTACCTCCTGATTCATTTCTGCTAAGGATAAGTAAGTTACTGCTTAGCAGTCAGTGAGTTCATACACTGCATAGATCATAGGTTCATTACTTGGATTTTGTCAAAGCATAATGTGGGATTTCAGCACTGGTTTTTTTTTCTAAACCAAGCTTTATGGCTTGCAACATTGTTACACGTAAACCACAATTCCCTAGTATGTTCAACAAATTAAGCAAAGCAAATAGCCCACACCAGCCTGAATTCTTTCCTTTTCTTTCTTTGCTGCTCTTTTCAACATCTTCAGTCTCTGATTGAACTGACTGAAAAAATGGTAAATTTCTATAGGTAACATTTTTTCTTTCCCCACTCCCCTCTTTTTTCAAAGTTTTGATGAAATTGACAGAAGATGGGGAATTCTTTACAGCTCTAATCAGTGCAAGCATTTTCAAAAGTGTCAGACTTTTGCTCTGGCGCCTTAAAAAAATGCAGTATTCGCAACCCCAGTCGTCTAAGTGAGAGGTGGGGAACTATGGATCCTTTATGACAGGGGTGTCCAACCTTGGCAACTTTAAGACTTGTGGACTTCAACTCCCAGAATTCCTCAGCCAGCTTTGCTGAGGAATTCTGGGAGTTGAAGTCCACAAGTCTTAAAGTTGCCAAGGTTGGACACCCCTGCTTTATGACTTGTGGACTTCAACTCTCATAATTCCTGAAACAGCCATGCTGGCTCAAGGATTCTGGGAGTTGAAGTCCATAGTCATAAAAGAGCCATAGCCTCTCTCTCTCTCTCTCCCTTCCCCGCCTTGTCTAAGTACTGGGCCTCATTTGTCAGCCCAGTAAGGTAGATTAGACTAAGAAATCAATGTGTTGTAGGTCTAGAACTATTTTTATTGAAAAATAACATAGTAACAGAATCTTGCAAGTTGAATGTGCTTTCCCCCTTCCACGTTTTATCTTTAAGGGAGAGGCTTGTCTGAAATGTTTTCTCAAATTAATTTCTTAAATGGGCTGAAGCCCTGCTTAACTGATTGCAGCCTGCATTAGCAGCACTTCCTCTTGTCCTTCCAGAACATTCTGTATGTTGTCTACATCTACTTTTGCAGGAGAAATCACCTGATGGGAGGCTGGTGTGCTTGGGGTGGCAACAGAGGCTTAGCACCAGGAAAAGGCCTTGAAAGAGCTACTCTTAGAAGAGTGGGAAGGTGAAACTAAGCAAGAGCACTTCGATTTGGGCCAGGTCATCTTAGGAAGCATACTAAGTATATTAGGGCTGGTACAAGAACAAGCACCATCCAAGAAAAATCCTGGCAATGGATACCATACATGGTCCACTCTTGTTTCAGAAGATGGGTGAAGGCCACCTACATCCAGTCAGAGTGGAAGTGAGTGCAAGTCCCCCTTACATTTTCTCACTACACCCAAAGGAACTACTAGCCATCATTTGAGAATCCTTGTATTAAGGATAGTTATACCTTTTAATGTTGAAATCTTGATGTGTTATATATGACCATGATCATGAAACTGGAAAAAGAATCAGAAAAGTCAACTGGACCACATCTGTGATTAAATAATATGGTACTACTGTATGAAGAAAACTGGTGAAAATTCTCTTCCTACAACTACTCTTCTGAGGTGTAAAATGTTGTGGCTCACTTTGCACAACACATTTAACTGTTAATTAGGGTTAAAGAGGTCTGGAAATGCCAAAGATGGATTAATTGACCTAGATAAATTCTAGGAGATTAAATTTAACTCAGACATGCAGAATTAAATTAACTCATTTCTGTTGAAACAATACCTTATCCAGTCATTTTATTCTAGTCCTCCAAGAGGAACTGCAGAAAAACAGCAACTGAAAAAGCAAGACTCTCCATTACAGAACTCACTGCCAGGACTTGGCAGCACAGAAATATCTCCAAAATACTAATAATGGGTAGCATGATTTGCCAAGGCACACCGAAGGCTGCCTGCCTAGACCAGTGAATCTTAACCTCAGCAACCTGCTTATACCAGTCTTTGTTAGGCTCAACAAATTTGACTTCAACTTCCAGAGTCCCCTAAATCTTAATTTTACTAAGTTAATTACTAAATTTAGTAAATATTTAGTCAATCTTAAATTGGCTAAATTCCATTGATGTATGTAGACAATGGAATGGTCATGGACATGAAGCCTTGTCAATACTTTTCTTGAAGCCAAGTCTCATTGGATATAAGCACTTCCTGTAGAAAATGGGTAGGAATTGTGTTTTTCCAAACGGTGATACCAGACCCAATTAATGTGACTGGGAGCTGCCATGTCAGTTGTAAGGAGAGCTGGCGGGATCAGTGGCTGAGAAATTAAAGTGTTCTAGGAAAAAAGCTCATAAGAAAACTTTAAAAAGAAAGAGATTCCCGTGAATAGACTACAAAAGAAAGGTAATGGAATTAAGAACTTGAAGTATGGAGCACTAGCATCTTGGATACAGCGTAACTAGTCAAATAATTCAGCCCTCTAACCTCTATTGTGTTGTCTCTGGAATTGGCTATTTAAAAAAAGGAATGTGTGGAAATGTAAAGTAGATTATTTGCTCATATGTTTGATATTTTATTATGCTTTGCTAACATAGAAGAGTATATACCCTCTTTCCTTTCTTATACAAAGAATATTACTAAATTCAGACTGATAGAATTCGCTGATAATTAATTTTGGTTTAAAACAAATCCCAATTCTTCTCCTAATAACAAATAGGCTGAAAATATTGACCGCATCTTCTGATGACACTATCTGTGCCCAGCCTTGCTCTTTTTGTCATCAGAAACTAAGGGATTTCTGTTTATGTGATTAGAGAATGTCCCTGAGTCAACAGATTTTTTTTATGTGCCAATGCATACATAAAATATTCCTATTAATTTCAATGGAGAAAGGACCTCTGGCTACACACAAAAATAATCTGTTTTTCAACTATCTCCCACAGACACAACTCTAGGTTAAAATGCCAGACAAAACTGGGGAGAGCACAGTTCACAGCCCACTTAATCAGGTCACTTACTTAGTGAAAATAAGTATTCTGCTTTTCTCCTAAGTAGCTTAGTACTGATCTAAATAGAATAAATGTAATAAAACTGTATTGAGTGCATGTATGACAGTTCCTTTGTTTATCTGTTAGTTTGCTAAATGGCACAGCCCAAGAAGATAACAATATCAGTGGAAACTTTGCTGGAATTGAGGAAAAGAAAGGCATGTAAACAGTTGGGTTTCATACCTGACATGCACATCAGAGACCAAATATGGTATGAGTCAGACCAGCAGAGTAGTAGAGATTGGCACAACCTCAGAAAGACTACATACTTTGGAATTAAAGCAGAGGTCATGAAGGTACAACAACAAATAAATAAATAGTCTAATATTAGACCATTTCCTTATTACAATATGGAAAATCTAGTTCCATTTATTTCACATACTGCAATTTCTTGCATATGTTTTCTGCATGTCAAATGCAAGGAGGTACATTTCATTCTTTTTTAGGCTGTGCAAAGCAGCTATTCTTTGCTTTTGGAAAGTTTCTCTGTCACAGGAGCAGTATAATTCTACTTAGAGAGATAAGGAGATGATGTGATTCTCCTCCTGAAGACACTGGGGCTTCCTGTCTAACAATTCCAAAAGCAAAAAAAAAAAAGAGTATTTTGAATATACCCAACTTTTGCCCAGAAACCTCTTCTAAGGCTTTCAGAAGCTGGCTAGAACAGGAAGAAGATGTTTTGCTCATGCCCAATAGAGTACAGAATGGAAGTCTCTTTGGGCTATTAAAATTCCAGAATGTGAGGCAAGTAAAGCACTGTAATAATATCTATGGAAATTCTCAATCATCCAGGATATGGTTTTCCAAAGATTTTTCAAGAGGCAACTCGACTTTCTTTGTTTTTCCTTGAAGACGTTTTGCTTGAGTCAGAACTGAAGAAGTTTCTTGGATGAGAAGCGAAACATCTTCAATGAAAAGCAAAGGAAGTCCAGTTGTCTCTTGAAAAAACACCTTTGCAAAAGCACTTGAAAAAGCAGACCAGCACTGCAGTAGTTTTATTTCATTTTCTGAAGAAAAAGGAGGGAAGAGTTGCCTTGTTTTGCTAACTTCGAAGGGTTGTCTTACACAAACCTTCATCAAAGGAAAACCCCTCTTCAGATATTTCTATCATCCTTCATTCATTCCTATATTATTTGTATGACCATTCTTACTTTCTTTCCTTCTGTTTTTATGGTTAGAAGAAGAAACTTAAGTCGGGAAATAAGCATCTGATCCAAAGAAAGCCCCTGAAACTTATGCTAAGAGGTTGTTGTGTACCAAACAGAGGAGGGGGAAAAAAACCCTATCCTACATAATGTAACTAAGTGTGTCACTCTTGCTTTCAAATTAAATTTAAAAACCTAAAACTCAAGCTACTGAAATCAGCATCAAAGAAAGAAAAAAAGACTTTTTTCCTCCAAGAGATTTGTGACACTTGGATTCTCTTTGAAAGTGACTGCTCTGTTTTCAAAGTGCAATTTTAAAAAGGGTCATCACAAACCATTGTGTTACAAAAGTATTCAAAGTCACTTCTTTATTCAAGCTGGGAATGCAAAAGATATCTTAGGGCAATCAGCATGGGTTTTGCCCAGTTAAATTTAAAAATCTAATTCTTGATGCCACCCTGAGGTATCAATATCACATTAAGAGATTTCACAGTTAAGTCTGTGCAAGGCAGACTGAATGAATTAGTGAGATATAAAACATGTGCCCATATCATTCCTGATCAAAGCTAAGAGGCGCATATAGCTTAACTGTGCCTAACTGTTTAGTAAATGAAAACATGAGACCCAAAGTAAAAAAATAAAAAAGCACTGATCTTCTACAGACTGCAGTTGTTTCTGCTTCCAGCCATGCAGTATCCAAGAGGGAGATAAAATTCTGATGCTTTGCCATAGCCAAACAACCCCAACTTCTTCTCTCTCCCAAACTGCTATACATTTCTGCTACTTATCCCAACTATGGTAGAAACGCTACAGCTGCAAGCAAGACTGAACGTTCTAACAGGTTTTCATCACTGTGTCCCTGGGAATGGCACTTAGCCCTTGTTTTCTCTTCACGTTGCTTGCTTTGCCTTTCTTTCCCTTTCCGACGGCTAGAAAAATGAAGCAAAAAGAAGTTGATTTTCTACAAACTCCAGATGCCCTTCAGATGCCTGTTGCAACAGTGTTTCCTAACTAATTTGGGGAAAATCTTTCAACCTGGAAAAGATACTCAAGACAATTCTTTATCTACCCCATCTTTTAATGTAAATGGATTTTTGTACTATTGGGATATGGGAAATTGATTTGAAATGAATCATATAATAGACACTGTGCAGGCATATGTCCCTCAGTGATGTTCAGTCACATCAACCATAGATGTTATCCTTAAACCTAATAGGTACGCAGTATTATTGTGTCCACAAGTGCAAATGTAATTGTGATGATTCTTATTTGGTAAAACAATTTTAACTTTATTAAATACCCATAGATACCTTTCTTAGCATCCAATAGATTTTGAACCATAAGAAGAAGAAACAGTAATAGCAGCGGGATATAATGTATTTCTGGATTGCATTAAATGAAGCATTTTATTGAAGCCCTTCCATCTACTCTACACTGTGAGACTATCTCTAGAATGCAATATACAGTTCTGGGCACTATATTTCTAGAAGGGTATTGACATGTAACAACAAGTTCGGGAAGGCAACAAAGAAGATACAGAAACATGACCTGTAATAGATATGTTGAGGTGCTTAGGTGTAAGGTTTGTGCTGCGTTCTCCCAAAATAACGCCGGGTCTTATATTAATTTTTGCTCCAAAAGATGCATTAGGGCTTATTTTCTGGGACTAAATGAATCCATCTGGCCAATGATCTTAAATGGGGCTTATTTGGGGAGTAAGGCTTATATTATGAGCACCCTGAAAAATCATGCTAGGGCTTATTTTCCAGTTGGGTAGAACATGGTAGAACAGGGGGACATTCTACCTACAAAGGACTTGTGTGTTCTCCATTTCTGGAAATCTTTAAGAAAAGCATGGTTATCCATCTCTCAAGGATGAATTTCCTGCAGATAGCAGACGGTTGGAAAACACTGTTGCGTTATCTTCTGATTCCACAACTCTGTGATTCTATGCTGCAAAACAAAGTATCAACTTCTAAACTTGCAAGAATTCTTGTGATTTTATATAGGATTTTCAATTTGATTTCTAAAAGAGAAAAGTAAGCTACTATGGTAACGAATGTTTTAGGGACTTAAAACTCCTATCTTCTGATTACTCTTTTCTATCTTGTTTTTACTTCACAAACATCCATTTTAGACTTTTTAGCTTTGTGATGCCATGTAAAATTTTGGCAAATTCTCAGCAAAAGAAGAGTTGCCCAATGCCAGCCAGCTTATTTTCCATCCCCCTCTGGATTGCACTGCAAGTGGCTCAGCAGGTTTTTATTTTAATTGCTAATTATCCACTTTTTATTTTTTTAGATCTGTTAAAAGCACAGAAGTAACATTATGCTACCTTTAAACAAAGCCAGATATGGTTGAATAGGGATTTAAACTTATTGTTATTGCTACCATTATTACTATTTACTTCTTCATCTGCTATCAGCATGGCTTAATCTAAAAAGGACTTAGAAATAACTCATTTTCTTTCTTTTTAAGTCACACAAGGAGTTATCCAAGAGTGTCTTTGTAAATCCCCTCATAGTAAATTTGTCCAGGAGTCATTATCTACCTTATTTCCTTTGAACGATCAAATCAGGTAACAAAAAATAAATAAATATAACATTATCCTTATTGGAAAAAGCAAGGCAGGAAGAATATTGACACTTTGGAACTTTGGTGTTGTAGAAGATTCCTGAGAATACTGTGTAGAGCCAAGAAAACAAGCAAATGCATGATCAAACACATCAACCCAGAGTTCTCACTTAAGGCACAAATGACCAAGCTCAAATTATTTGACTTCTGACATATTATGTCAGTGTTTCTCAACCTCAGCAATTTTAAGATGTTTGGACTTCAGCTCCCAGAATTCCCCAGCCATCAAAGTGAAGGTGATGATGATGATGATTAGCAGTATGGTAGCTGGATTTATTTAGAGTGGTGATGAGTACACAATTGGAAGTCCTAAAAGACCGATAGATAAAACAACAGTAACATCCTTTTCTTTCCACCTTCAGTAGATTTCAATCCTATTTTCCTTAACCTGGTGTCCTCCTATTGTGTTGGGACTGCAATGTCTTGAAATCCAACTTAGCAGAGTCAATGAGAATTCTGGGAGTTGTAGTTCCAGAATATCTGGAGATTATTAAGTTAGAAAAAGTTGCAACCAGCAAAATAGTAAATGTTACTGAATGCCAGGGGTAGGATTCTACTGGTTCTCACCTATTCGCTAGAACCTGTTATTAACTTTCTAAGCAGTTCGGAGAACCAGTTGTTGGAAGAAATCTCCTTTTGTTTTTTCCCACTTTACAGGACTAATCCTGTAAGGAAGGCAGGAAACATTCTGGTGTTGTTTCTAGCCTAAATTTTATTGCCCTGCTTACAGAAACTGCCTCTCAGTTAACCTTGATTACATTCTTAGCAATACACCTAGACTTCCTGTCGCCTGAGCTTCTCCTGAGTTTTTTTTTTTTCTTTGCCGGTACTTTGCTGGGCTTGACTTTCTTAAAGGGCAAGGGCTGTTTTAAGCTTTTTACACTGCTGTTGGGAGGAAATATTCCCCTGTTGGAGTTCTTCCAGCCGGGACGCAACGATTAGCACTTTGAAGAAATAATTGAATAAAGAAGTAGAGCTGCTGGAAAGAAGCTTTTAATGACAAGGAACCAAGATGAGTGACATTCAGCAAGGCTTCTTCACTAGCTAGAAAGATTGACAATCAAACGTGAGTTTACATACCCTTTCTGAGTTTTGGTCTAAAACTGGTTTTTGGTGAAGTTTAATTCTGTCCTTGGTGATGTTTAATCCTGTGTTTATTGATGGGATAATTTTCCCTATTCAGCTTTGTTTGGATGAAAAAAGGTTAATCTCTGTTTCTGAAAAGAAACAGAGTTGTTGAGAAATCTGGCTAGTTCCTTTGTCTATTTCGTCTGGTTTAACAAGCAATAGCTACTGTTGTGATTTAATTTTTATGTTTGAATTTTTTCCTGCCTCATGGTTTCTTTTTATATCTGGGGAGGGGTTCTTCCTTCACTGCTTTATTGGTTCCTGGCACTGTCCTTTTGGGGTGTACTTCTAAGAGGCAGGATGCAAGATTTTCTACTACCTTTCTGGGGGGAATGTGATCTTTCCTTAAATCTGGATTATTTCCTTAGGATATCTTGTGAGGTGAGTGAGACCAGCTGGTATCTTTAAGTGATGCAAATGGATCTAAGGATTGTTTCTCCTGGCTGTGCTCTTTCTGGAGAGCTTAAATGACCTCTCTGCTAAAGGGTTTCACTTTATGAGCAAGAGTTGGCTGCTGATAGTTATCATTGCATTTTAACTATTTTAATTCCTGAAGGTGCTCTGGCATCCTGCCTGATTTGTAACTCCGTCTTGCAGGTATTTTTATTCTAATGATTGGTATTTAGGGCAACTTTTTGCAAGCAAAGAAGCTTTTTGTATTTTTGTACAGGTAATCCTTGACTTGCAACAGTTCATTTAGTGACCATTCAAAGTTACAATGGCACTGAAAAAAGTGATTTATGACCGTTTTTCACACTTACAACCATTGCAGCATCCCCACAGTCATGAGAGGCCAGGCGAGGAGAGGCGCCTCTCAATGTGAGCTACATCGAGTTGGCCACACCCACCCAGTCACATGACGACCCAGCCATGCCTACCCCCATTAGAGCAGAAAACCAGTTGTTAAATTATTTGAATCCCACCACTGCTGAATGCGTCTGAGTTCTAGGTTTCCTACCATCCATACATTGATGTTATTATACATTCTACTGAAAAATTACCAAAAAAAGAGACTTTTTACATCTTTATTTTCAGATAGGCAGCTTCAGAAAACTGGCCAGCTTGAGTTATTGAACTATAATGCTTCTGGTATTCTAGTGATTCTAGTCTCCAATCTATCCTCATATTTTAAAGTATCCATAGTGTCCACATACAAATTATTCTACCTGTCCAGCTGAAGTCCTTTTTTTTATTTATGGCACTACCTTTTGTCATATTGTCTCCAAAATTAGGAAGGAACTATCACCCTTGATTGTTGTCCTTTTCTGATTAAAACAAAGACATCAACAGATGGATACAGGGATATATACACACACAGGCAAGTGGCTTTACACTTCCCTCTTGGCCATATTAAATTTTAAATTTAGAATTTAAGTGGCACTAATATCATATGTTTTCCAAGATTCCAATTTTTAACCTTTGGTTAGGGTCACAGTTATAGTTTTAAATAATATGATTATAGCTTTAGAATTACAGCTTTAGTTTTAATGTTATTCCTTCAAAATATTATACTGTATTTTTATATCTGGGATATTGTAGGAAAAAGACTAGCAGAGCCAAGAGAAGGAGTGAAAAGAGAGCTCAGCCTAGAATTGTTATGTAGCAATAAATAAGTTAAGTTGAACCTTCAGTGTGGACCTGGTCTTTCATGCATGACAGATACCACCTGGGATGGTTGCAAAACAAATGCCACAGTCATTAAGCAAACATCGCAATTGTCAAATGAACCCAGCAATTGCAATGAGTATTTTTTGAGAGAAGTTAATGCCACTTTTCAGCAAAAGAAATTGTAAATTGTGGTCCTGTGACTGAAAGGATGCTGCAAACAAACATAAAAAGTGAGCCAGTTGCTGAGCATCCAAAATGCAATCATATGACTGGGAGGGCAGCCATTGCAACTTTGCATCTGGGCCAAAAATAGCCTGGGGGTAACAAAGCACCTGATCAGAAGTTGAGGACTACCTGTAAATAAGCAGAGAAAAAAAAACTTAGAATGGATTTGCCTAACTTATCTGGAAGTTTAAAAAAAAAATAGCAGGAGATGTGAATTTTCAGACTTGCAAGATTCTGTTAATGTAGCCTTACAATAAAATAGAATTAGCTCATCGTGTCATGTTTTCTACCTGGTCTACTTGGGAAGCTAACACTCTCCTCAGAGGTCTTTCCCTCATGAGAGGAAAGTCCTCTCTCTCTCTCTTGGGTATGGGTATGTCTAGTTCAGGAGTATCAAACTCACATCATCAGGGCATTATCACGTAACATATCGTGACTTTTTCCCCCTTTGCTAAACCGGGCATGGGCGTGGCCAGCGCGTGATGCATCCGGCCCGTGGGTTGGTGTTATGGTTAAGGGCTTGACAGCCCTGGTCTAGTTTAATGAAAAGAAGGACTGGGGTGACATGATAGCAGTGTTCCAATATCTCTTTACCACAAACAAGAATGAACCAAGATCATCTGCAAAGCACCTGAAGGCAGGACAAGAAGCAATTGATGAAAACTAATCAAGGAGAGAAGCAATCTAGAACTAAGGAGAAATTTCCTGAGAGTTAGAACAATTAATCAGTGGAACAATTTGCCTCCAGAAATTGTGGGTGGCCCAACACTGGAAGTTTTAAAGAAGAGATTGGACAACCATTTGTCTGAAATGGTATACTGTAGGGTTTCCAACTTGAGCAGGGGGGGTTGGACTAGAAGACCTCCAAGATCCCTTCCAACTCTGTTATTGTTATTCTATCTATCTATCTATCTATCTATCTATCTATCTACATATTTAACTATCTATTTATCCATCCATCTTTTTTTTCTCTCTCTCTCTCTCTTAAGTCTTTCTGCCTGCCCTATCCTTCTCTCACACTTTCTCTCATGCCATCTCTCTCTTGCATGAACTCTCTATGCAGTCACTCACTCTGTCATGCTTGCTCTCTCTTGTTGATCTGTAACTTACAGGAAAGATAAAGTTTAATATTTTAAAAACGTATTTTAAGAATGGGATATAAGTTTATAACATCCCAAAGTAACAGAAACAGTTTACAAGAGCTTTACACAGCTTTCAGGTATGCTAGTATCCCAAGCCACATTCCACTAAATCTCTAGGAAGTAAGCTAATCTACATGTATCAGAAGAGCACTTAAAATTCCTTCCCTAGATGACTTTTCAATCTGAAAAACCCAAAGACAAAAAACCCATGTCTTTCCACTCCCCCAAAATATACATTTATCAATGAGGGAACAAAAATACCCATCCCAAAAGCAAAAATCAACACATGGTTTTTGTTTATAGAAAGAAAACTAAGTGTTAACCCATTAACCCAAAATAGTATTTATTTCCTTTATTTCAGTGTGTGTTCTGCAATAGAATTTGCACAAAAACGTAACAGGGAAGGTGAGAGGATAGGTTTATGCATCTATTTTAGCGAAATATTTCACAAATAAATCAGGGATCCTGAGAATTCATGTATAAGGGAGCATCTCAGTGTTCTCAGGCAGTGGTTTTTTGAAAATTGAACAGATGGAAAATATTTAAGATTATTGGGTATATTAATGGTTTGAACTTTTTTCAGGTCAGCCATGATTCCAATGAGAATAGCTTTGAAGGCAGAACTGCTTTATATAGTTTTCCCCAAACCATCATTTCTCTGGTTTATTCAATGATGACAGCAACTGCATTCTTGCTTCTTGCTTATGTTACGTGGAAGCAGAGATTTTAAAATTTAAAACAGATTTTTCTAATTTTCTATCCCATGGTTTGCATGGAAAAAGCTAAAGCAACTTAAATACTTTTCCTTCTTCAACCATGAATATTTTAAAAAGAAAAAGTCCCATCACCTCTAAATGTCAGTAAATCAGACTATTTTTCTTTTGAGATGGCCTGTCCTAAATTCCTTCCTCAAATGTGTTCATCGCACCAGGAAGAACCCTGTTCCTCCTAACCTAGCATATAATTTTTCACAGTAGAAAAATGCAGTAGAAGCAGACCACTTTTGCCAAGCAATAGATGGTCTGCCAGAGGACTTAACAGCTTTTGGACGGACCAAAGCTACTGTGACTCAACCAGCACACAAGTAAATAATTTAACAGGATTCATTTATAGAAAAATCTTCTATATATAATAATAATATACAGTACGATGCATGTATACAATACCCATGCAGCAGAAGTCAGAACCAGAACTCAGAATCCAGAAGTCATATCACAGAAGCAATATATTAAAGAGGCAATATATATTACAGAGGCAATACAATATTTGTATATCTTATATACAAATCAGTCAAGCTAAGTCACGCCCAAGCTCTGAGCTGTCTGGGTCACCAAAGAGTCCCCATTGGCTGACCTATTACCATGTCTATTCCAATTCATGAACTCTCATACACTGACATACTCTTATATTCCAAACCTGTGCTTCACTAAGAAACTATGTGGTAGGGTTTAGTTATTTGGGAGGAAAATAAGAGGGGAAAAATTCTGCCTCTGCCTACCAGCAATCCATTGGTATTCATCTGGATAGTGTCCTGTCAATGTGTGAGAGAGTTGAGGGCTGTTTAGAAATTGAAACAGCATTTGCTATGTGAGCAAGGAGACAGCAAGGAGCCTGGGTGTGGCTTAGCTCAAATGTTCTGTACTAAAGCTGGTTGCTGCTCTGAAACTGAAACTGAAACCCCTCTCCTTTTCTTGTGTTTTGCATTTCTTTTCAGGTGGGGAGGGGGAGTAGAACTCCTTAGCATCAGAGCGTGTTAATAATAAAATACGAAATACTAATGCTCTGATGGTCATTTTGAAAAATCCTTTCTTAGTGAGCACCTAGAAGCCAAGAGGAACATACGTGCCAAATTTTGTAGGCTTTACGGTTCTGGAGATTTTGTGATGATGCTTGACTGGTATTTCGCTTTCATATATATAGAAGATAAAGTATACATAGTCCTCAACTTACAGCAGTTCACTTAGTGACCATTCGAAGTTACAATGGCACTGAAAAAAGTGACATGACTATTTTTCACACTTACGACCATTGTGAGCATCCCCGTGGTCACGTGATTTACATTCGGATGCTTGACAACTGACTCACATTTATGACAGTTGCAGTGTTTCAGGGTCATGTGATCACCTTTGGCAGCTTTGTGACAAGCAAAGTCAATGGGGAAGCCAGATTCACTTAACAACCGTCTTACTGCAGTGGCTCATTTAACAAAAGCAGCAAGAAAAATCCTAAAAGGGGGCAAAAAAAAATCACTTAAGAAATTTCTCACTTAGCAACATAAATTTTGGGCTCAACTGTGGTCGTAACTTGAGGACTACCTGTAGAGCATTTCTTTAAATAATCCCTCTGTGTCTGAACTTCTTGTCTCTGAAAAATCAATTTGGTTCTATCAAGCTGAAGCCATCTTTTGGGTGAATCTTTTATTTATGATGAGGTAATTAATGAGAGTTGCTGAAAGGGGAGATAATTAATCAAATAAGGGCAGCATCAGTGGGATTTCCCTCTCCAATTCAATTCAGTGGGATTTTCCTCTCAAATGGAGATGGTCCTGATCATAGTTAAATCACTGATAAATTGTACTTTTCTTTCAAATATGCTGTATCACAGTTCACGGGTTTTTTTTTTATAAACCATCACAATCACAGTGATTTTGGGCACATAAGGACAACCACAGAGTGCAATCTCACAGTATGTTTAATCCTTGATTTACTAAGTTTGTTTAATGACAATTTAAAGTTACAGTGGCACTGAAAAGAGTAACAAATGACCTTTTTTTCGCATAACCGTTGCAACATCCCCATGGCCACATGATCAAAATTCAGATGCCCGGTAACTGACTCATATTTACGACGATTGCAGTGTCCTGGGGGTCATGTGATCACCATTTGGTTAGAGTGCAGTACTGCGGTCAGCAGAAGTAGCCTGCAGTACTGCACTCTAACCACTGCGCCCCCGTGGCTCATAAGCAGAGCAAAATAAAAGTACTTCTTGCATATAAACTCCCGCATTTCAGTGAGGAATTGTGCAACATAACTCACTCATGTGAATTTTACCTACTATCTTTGCCTTTGGACCAAGTCTCATAAATGAATAGATGTGATAACCGTTTTAGACCATGCATAGGACAAGCAAGCGAGAACCAACTCTCTCACAATGCTGAAAGTGCATTCTTATTTCACTACAGATCGCCTCAATCCAAATAAGGTTTTTTAAGTTCAACTGCATCTCAAGGAAATTGTTCCTTTGATAGCCATTCCTTGGTGTTCCAGGAGCAGCAGAATGAAACTGTATATTATGATCACTCTATTAATGTCAGAAGATTAAAGAATGGAAAATATGAACAAAGAACAGTCCAGGTGAAAGTCAACCATTCCCCAGAAGCGAAAAATCTAATTGCAAGATCTTCAACTACTGGATTGAGGGAGAATAATAATCACCACTATTCAGTTTTTATTTTCCTATATTGCAACAGGAGTGAACTACTTCCAAAATAGTATGCATATTAGTTCAGAGTAACTCAACAGAATAATCTCAACTCAACTCTCATGTGTAGGAAACATCAAAAGAAAGTCTTAGCCAGAAAACATAAAATCAGTCAAATTCCAAGAATTTATAAACTCTGCCAAAATAAAAATAAAAAATCATGTCTGGCCAATAAACTCTACCATGTTGGCTGAAGAAAGCTAAAGAACTTAAAGAGAGCCACTGCAAAAACTGTTGTGTATCTAATTCTGGACCTGAATAAGAACATTCTTGGGGACTTCTGTCACAATTAAGCAGTTTCCTTTGTGTTCCAAGATGAGTGAAACTAGAACAATTTTACATTTGTTTAATCAGAAGTAAGTTCCACTGATCTTAAGAGGAATTTGTCATACTATAAGCTAATATGTAATAGACTGCTATATTAAAATACTTTCCAACGTTACGTTTCTCCAAATTACTCTAGTTTCATACTTATAATGAATAGCAGCCATACTAAATTTACACAAAAAGAAAGCCCCTGACAAATGCACGTTAAACAAATATGCAAAATCACTGCATACTGGAAAATCCCATTTTAAGGGTAATTTATTGGGGTCTAAACCTTGAATTCAGTGAGAATTCTTTGGCTGACAGGTTCCACGATATACCTTCCTTGCCTGACTGGGTGGGACAGGCTGATGCTACAGGATGAAGACAGTTCTGTACTAATTTGGCTCTATGTCCTGGAGGGCTTTCAAGGTCATACCAACATCTTGAATTGGACCTGGAAGCAAACCAATATCCAATGCAGGACACGGAGCAGAGGTTATTCTTTGGGCATCCAAGATTGCTCACACAGCCACATTTTGTACCAGATTTTTTTCAAGGATAGCCCCATGTACAATGCATGGAAACAGACCAGGGCATGAATGATTGAGAGGAGAGACTCCCTATCAACACAGGGTTTAAAAGTGACTGACACCTGCTCTAAGGAGGAGTCACAATTCCAGGAAGACTTCCAGATTATGTTCCAGGTCCGTCTGGATAGTCCAACCCCATCCAAAACTAAATATGATAACTTTCAGCTGCAAAGGGGGCTCCCATCCATAGCCAATCCTTACCAGGGTTCAGTTGAAGTCTGTGGGTCTCCATCCAGGCCCCTTACAGCCTCCAGGCACCATAAAAGAACATCCATAGTAATGGGGATGGAGATGTACAGCTGGGTATTACCAGTATGGGCATACTGGTGATACTTCATCCCAAGGTGATGGATGATGTTACCCAGTGGTTTCATGTAGAGGTTAACAGGAGCACAGAAAGAATCAAGCTGGACCTATCGTTCCCCAATAACATCAATTGTGACCAATCTTGGAAGAAGGAAATGAACTATGCCACTCATCCCCAACTTCCTGAATTGGCCCAGAAGAATACCATGGTCGATGGTATTGAAAGTCATCAAGAGGTCAAGAAGAGCAAAGATGAATGCAACACCTCCATCCTGCTCCCACCAGAGATTGTCTATGAGCACGACCAATGATTCCATGACTCTTCAAACCCGAATTGTTGATTGTTCCACACCTAGACAGAATCCTGGCAGATTAATCACTGGACTATCTGCTCCACCATATCCTTTGAGCACTATGAGGAAGAGGTTGAATTTATCTTCTTTCTCTCACACAAAGTATCTGGGCTGAGTTGTCTCTTATTGCTGTGGAATGCACCCTTCTCCTTCCTGGGAATCTAGCCTACTATATTCCATTATATCTAGTTAAGGTTAGACTGTTAAAACAGTGCACCAAATATAATCCCTCACTGAAATATATCTAAATATTGCAGAACACAAAGGAACCCAAAAAATCAAATGCAAAAGCCAAGTGTTGAATATAAATTATGGTTCAAACAATAATTCTCTGTTCTTGACAAGTATTCTGAGAGGTAACATGACATGCTCTTTAGGCTATCACCAAATGATTCTAGCCAATGGCTCTGTTTCCTTAAAATCCACTTTTTCTCCTGTTCAGCTTGCTTTGATTCTGGTTTTATCTCTGTGGTTGTAAGAGAACATGGATCTTCCAGAGAAGGAGACACACATAATAACATCAGGTTGAATGTCCTTGAACATTCACAAGATACTGCAGCTCTGCTCCATTTTTATCTATGCTGTACATGCATCTGAACAATGTTAGGCATTGCAGATTGAAGATTTCCAGACTTGACAGTGGGGAGGGGGAGATACTAACTAACCAAGGAAAGCTGGTGAACTTGGATGCACCTTCTGCCTCCAGCTTTTGGTAAACAAGCAGAGACATGAACACAGCTTCCCCAGCAAAAGACTGTATCTCAGAGGTCTGATCAGGCAGGCTCTGGCTGGCCAAACCACTGAACATATAACAAAGTTTTGTTTCTTCTCTCTGTCTCTCTCCCAGAGCTTCAGTTACATTTTTGCCATTTCCTGTGGAAAAATAAACGCTTTTGAAGCCTGTGTGTCTATAATACAGTCAGCTCAAACATACACAAAGCTGACACAAAAAGAATTGAAAAAAGAGAAAGATAAAGCAGAATAATTCTGCCAAAAAGTCACTTAGAAGGTTCAGGGCAGGGGTTAGGCAGAATATGTCCCTTAATCCATTTTCAGGGCCTTAAAATCCCCTCTTGCCATTATTGGTTTTTGGTGTCTTATATTCCCAGATACACACCAAAAGCAAAAGTCAGAAAGATATTTTTTAAAAACCTCCTTCCCCACCAGTTCCTTCAGTCTTTTAAATGCCCGTTCTAATATATACACGAAAGCCAGTTCAGTGTAGTGGTAACGGTACCAGGTTAGAAACCAGGAGATGGGGTTCTAGTCCTACCTTAGGCAAGAAGGCAGCTGAGTGATGTTGAGCCAGTCATTCACTCTCAGTCCTAAGAAAAAGATAATGGCAAGCCATTTCTTTAAAAAATGCCAAGAAAACTACAGGGACCTGTCAAGGCAGTTGCCAAAAGTGACCACTGACTTGAATGGGGGGGAAAAGTCTTTGCATAAAATAATGCTACCATTTACTTTTTTGTTTCTTCACTCTCAGCTCCACTGATTTGTATTATTAATACCTCCAGGTACTTTTCCAGTTCCGTGAATATCTGGAACTTGTGGGAAGGAAAGATGACAGACTGAAAGAAGGTAATAAGTAATAAGTCAATAAGGAAGGACATCAATCATGCAGTTTTGTAATGTTCTTCTGAAACTCGGTAAACACAACTCAAGAAAACCAATGACTTTGAATTTAAAGATCAACATACAAGGAATAACTTTTAAATGCATGGTTCCCATCAAAATAAAGCCTACTTAATTTTAGCAGTCTCAAAAGAAGAACAACTTGGAAATCTTAGAAGCCCAAACTATCAAAGGCATAAAGTGTCTCAAACACAAACCTGAAGCAAATCAGAATCCTACACAGTAAAAACTACCACCACCCCCAGAAAAAGGAGGATGAGGAGAAGAAAATAGTCCCTTTTTAAAAAAACAAAACAAAAGAGATCTGCTAATATTATTGCTCTTGTAATTTATGTTTGCATAAAAAAGACCATGCAGTTTTGAATATCCAGGGATACAGATTTTAGAATCCATAGAGGGCTATATTTATACTGTATTTCATGTGCATTCTGTGTCAAGAGAAACATTTTGCCTGAAATATAGTATTTGCCCTTCGTTTGTCTCTGTAATAACAATCTTACATTTGTAAGATGTGGCAAGCCTAGGAGTGTTACCTCTCAACAAAGGGAGTGTAGGAATATGGCTACCATTATAGGAGACCAAAAAGTTAATCCAAAAATGTCAAAACAGCACTATGGGGCGGACATCCAGGAATCTATACAGGTATATTAGTAGAAAACCTCTCAAATACAGACAGCACTGCTGATTAACTAATCTTTAGTATCTAAACATCCCTTCTAATTGAAGCCAACAAGTCCACAGTTCAAAATCAACCAGTGAATAGAATGTGTAGACTTCAAATCCCATAATTCCTCAGGCACCTAGAACAGAAGGGTCACAAATATACTTACAAAAGAATGAATTAACTTGCAATAAGGAGGCACCTGTGATGGTTAATATTGTTTTTGAAACCACTTGTGCAAAGGCACCAATAAGCTGAAGTTCAGACCTTACAGTCCTAAACAGTCCTACTCTTTTATACCATTCAAAATTTGATGCACTCCTGTTTAGCCATGGCACATCTGGAAGACATCAAAATTTCATGGGCCACTCTGCTCATCTCCACCACTGTTGCTTCTATGACATACTAATGACTACCTAATTGTATGGACAGAAGGTTGATTCAAACCTGATGCACAGCGTTGAGGACAAACGGGTTTTAGCAATGTAAGTAAAATGATGCAATGAATATAGGAAAGAGGAGTTAATAGATGAAACAAGCGCTTTCCTCAGAGATGGATAAATGAGCAGAAGTCAGTTACAGAGATTCTCAGAAATAGCTTTCACATGCTTCAAGACAAATACCAATTTTCTTCCATGGGGCGGGGGAAGTATTCCTTTTCCCCCCACAAAGATAACCTCTGCTCAAAATCTCTGCAAAGAGGCTTGTATCCAATGGAATGTAATTGTTTTCAATACTTCAAGAGAACAGTGTTTCTCAATGTGGGCTAAAATGTGGTCAATTCATTTGCAGTACTAGATGCCATGCATGTCTGTTTAATTCATAATACTAACCCAACCAACAGATTCAGTTAATCATGGCTCAACATATAGAGTGCAAATACAGTCAGTATCTGGTTGACACTCAGGAAACAAAATAATTTTACACAGCTAAGAGATGTGCAGCTCTTACTACCTACAACAAGGGCCTTCAAACTTGACAAGTTTAAGACTTGTGGACTCCCAGAATTCCTAAACTAACATGACTTGAGGAGGAATTCTGGGAGTTGAAGTCCACAAGTCTTAAAGCTGTCAAGTTTGAAGACCCCTGACCTACAGGATACTGCAAGATATAATCTTTGCCCCCAAAGCAATCCAATCACAGTTAGCATGGGGAGGCAGAAAGGCAACAGATGCATCCTTCATACTTTGGTCAGCATTAAGTGACAGATCTGTAAACACAACTTATACTCTTCAACCCCTCCTGAATCCAAACCATGGGAGGAAGCAGAATTCAGCCTCCCCTAGGATCCTGTGGCTTAGGATAGTAACATTTCTGAAGAATGGACAGACTTCTCCAAGTTAACCACATCATACAGCTCTCTGCTAAAAATGGATACAAAGTACAGCTGTCACCAACACTTCTAGGAACATCAGACAAAAGCTGCAGCCTTCCCAAACACTACATAGGGGATGGGCCGCCATTCTGTAACTTTACAGAATCAGGAGTAGAAGTCCATCAAGTGAGGCCCGGGAATTAAGGTACACAGGAAAATAAGTGGCAACCTTTGGAATACAATTCACTTTAAAAGTTAGAAAAAAATTAATGATGGTCAGTTTATTTTATCAATAAGGATATGAGGCCATCTGCACCAACAATGAGAAGTAGTATTGCAACAACTCCACACAGAACTTCAACACAATGAATGACATCAAAGTCAACCTTGAGTTCATTGGTTACAAAACCCAAGCAGAATTAACGTAGGTGTCCTACATCAACATACTTACTGAAAAGTTTCCAAAAACAGGTGTCCATCTCATTGAATACATCAAACCCAAGAGCTTTCTGATGGCCAACACATCTAACAAGCTACTACTGCCAACCTCCCTTGCCATGCTAGCTTAGGATCATGGGGTTTGCAGTCTAAGGAATCTGAAGGACACTAATTAGGCTAATTGGGGTAATCAATTACTCTGGGAAATTATCAACATTCCCGCTGGTTTCACTGCCACAGGCCCAAGTGATTATCCCAGTGGGTACTAATAGTAATTAATCCAGAGTAAGCCTACATAGAGCAGTCAGCTTAATTCAACAGGGACAAGATATTCTGATGATCTTGCCTTCCTAACACCTTCCATCCAGATCCACCTAAACGTTAGCAATAAAACCTCTTCCTTCCTTTGCAGAGCCCGGGCATCCTTTCCCTCTCTCCTCGCTCGGGGGTGCAGGAAGTACCCTCACCTCCATGGGGCGGTCCGGCGCGTCAAGCTTGCAGGTTTCTCCTCCTCCCCCCCCCCACTCCCGCCACAACAGGTGGGCAGGGCCCCTGACTCACCGCTGGCGTTTTTCCCGCAGATCAGGTGCTGGTAGGGCTGCAGCAACCCCCACAGCTCCGAGTCGTTGTTGACCGTCTGCTCCAGAGACTCGAGCGTAAACTTTGGCGCTTCGTTCACAGCCAGGCTACCACCGCCGCCGCTGTTCGCCTCACGCTCCTTGTTGGCGGCGGCGGCGGCGGCAGGGGGCAGACTGGCGGCGGAGGCGGCACAGGTCCCGCCAGAGCCGGCGCTCGAGCACGGGCCCCTGTGGTGCAGCTGAGACTGTTGCGGCTGAGGCGGCGGGTTGTTTTGGTGGGGCTGCGTCTGGGGCTGCTGGTGCGGCGCCGAGGCGGCGAGCTGCAGGCACCTGGCGTAAACCTCTCGGAAGAGGTTCTCCATGCCGGCGGTCAAGTAGATGGCGGCGTGCTCGTGGATGCGCACGGCCACCCGGCTGTCCACCATCCAGCGGTAGAACTTGCCCACCGAGAAGGTGAGGCCGCAGCGGGTCGACTTGCCCCGGCTGAAGCGGTCGCCGCCGCTGCTGCTCATGTTGTAGAGGGACAAGGCGCCGAGGGCGGCCGCCGTGCAGCTGGAGGCCAGGCTCCAACCCAGGACGATCTCCATGGCGCTCTGGATCTCGTACTTGGTGCATTTGGCGAAGCGCAGGCTCAGCCGCTGAGCCTCCTTGGCCAGCCGGATCAGCGCCCGGCTGACCAAGGTGGAAAGTCTGGCCAAGGCGTCTTTGCAAAGGGGACCGCCGCCATCGCCGCCGCCGCCGCCTCCGCTGCTGCTGCTGACGGTGGTGGAACTGGCGGCGCTGCTGGAGCTGGCGGCGGGGGCCACCCGGAGCCTTCGGGCCTCTTTGCGCTGCGGGAGGAGGACCGCTTCCACCTCGTCGAGGCTCCAGGGAACCTCCTCAAGGTCAGGCAACAGCCTGGAGCAGTGCTGCCCGGAGCAGTCCAGCACTTCGGAGTCTTCCACCAGGACAGTGTTGACGGTGTCGAAGCTGTTGTGCCGACTGTGCATGGAGTCAGTTAGGCGCTGCTGCCAGCTGTTTCCTCCATAGGGGTAAGCCGAGTGAGGGGAATCCGAGCAGCAGAGGGACAAGTTGGAGGACCTGACGGAGTCTGCGGCACCACCATAGCCCGAGTCCAGCGTCAGATCTTCCAGCGTCCTCACCACCGTCTTACCTCTCCTTGCCATCGCTGCACTTCATGCTGCACCAGCAGAAAACTTTAAAGAGAGAAAGGAGGCGGCGGCGCCTCGGAAGCCTCCGCTCCTCTCTCGCGGGCTCCAACTTCGCAGCTCCCACGTCTGGCTTGACTTGCTAGCAGGTCCGCCGGGCAAAGGCCGTCCTCCCCCGAACGCGATCCGCATTGGCAGAAGGAGGCGCGGCGGCGAAGAAGAAGCGCTACGAAAGTCTCCCTCCGGTTGCTTCCCAGTTGGGAAAAGCGGCAGCCGCCCTCCGCTCTTCCCCGACTCCGGCACCGCACTACCCCTTAAGCTCAAGCCAGCCAGAGGAGGCAGGGAAAAGGGGGGGGGGCAGAGAGTCGGGAGGCGTGGTTATGCAAAACACTTCCAAAGGGAACCAATGGGAACGCTTTGGTTGCTACCTTCTGGGACTTGCCACACACGCACACACCCCTCCGCTGGCAGCGGCGGCGAAGTGGCACTTTCTCTCTTTCCCCCCCTCTTTAACAAAAAAATATCACTATTTTCTCCAACAGGCTCTCCTAAATTCGCTGTTTTCGGGAGCAGCAAAAGGGGGTTTTGATCTCGCCATCCCGGCCTGTCGATTCCTTTTTGTATTGCTCTACCACTGCGGGGGGGGGGGGACGAAGGAAATCGGGGAAACCCGCAAGATCTTGTGCTTGTAGTCATCCCAAAACAAGATCCAGGGGTTTTGTTGGTTGATC
Organism: Notechis scutatus; assembly: GCF_049901735.1. Classification (NCBI taxonomy): domain Eukaryota; kingdom Metazoa; phylum Chordata; class Lepidosauria; order Squamata; family Elapidae; genus Notechis; species Notechis scutatus. The sequence goes on from NC_142014.1 coordinate 57,981,333, forward strand.
CAAGATGCTCCGGGAAAGAAGGGGAGCGGGGGCGATTTCTTGTTGGGAAAAATTCCAAGCTTCGAATATATATATATGAGTGTGTGTGTGTGTGTGTTTTACGCAGCAAGAGAAAGAAAGGAGAGGAGAGAAAGAAAAGGGGGGGGGGGGAGATCCACTACCTGTTATCTTATAATCGCTTGACAAAATAAATAAATAAAATAAAATAAAGAAAACATTGAAAAGAGCGGCGGCGGCGGCGGTGACTGCGGTGAAGTTGCTGTACCGGCTGGGGAGGGTTCCGTTGCCGCCAACCTGATATGCTGGGATATAGGGGAGGGGAGGGAGAGAGAAAGAGAGAGAGCTTCTCCGCAGGTGCGGGAGCCGCAACCTCCCTCGAGGTCTTGGCCTCTCCTGTAATTGTACTTATGGCGCTGGAGGGCAGGGAGGAACGACGGTGGCAGGTTGGAGCACCTGCCCTTCAGTGAGATCGAGCGAGTCCAGGTGGTGTAGCAACATCTGTCGAAATTTTTTGTTACCAGGGGATGCCAGACCTTCGTCGCTGGCTCGGGAATAAACGGGGGGGATCGATCTCTTTGGAAGGCACGACTTGTAAGTGGAGAGTCGAAGGGAATTGTCTCCAGAAGGATCCCCCAGCCCCTCCCTCCACCCCCACCCACCCCGGTTATTTTAGCCCGCAGTAGAAGCGAACTTTGAAGATTCAGGAGCTGGAGATGGTGGATGCATTAAAACAAAAAAGCTTCTCCCCGTAAATAGAGTCTCCCTCGGCCACCGAAAGAGATTGGGAATCATTTGGGAATCGCTATGAAGAGGAGGGTGCAAATCAAACCAGTATTCCCCAACCTGGTGATTGGCAGGACTTCAGTTCTTTCAACCCTCGATCAAACTTGGCCTTCATTGGCCAGGGATAATAGCAGCTAAGGTCCCACATACCTGGCAGTGGAAAAGGGTGTTCAACTGAGAGCTTGCAGCTCCAGAGGAACCATCAATGCTACCTTATCAGCTTTCCCCGAAATGGCACCATCCAGATATATTTCACAGGTAGTCCTTGATTTACGAACACAATTGAGCCCAAAATTTCTGTTGCTAAGTGATACATTGGTTATGTGCTTTTTGCCCCATTTTACGACCTTCCTTGACACAATTGTTCAGTGAATCACTTCAGTTGTTAAGCTAGTCACCTGGTTGTTAAGTGAATCTGGCTTCCCCATTGACTTTGCTTGTCAGAAGGTGATCACATGACCATTGGGATACAGCCATGGTCATAAGTATGAACCAGTTGCCAAGCATCCGAATTTTGATCATGTGACCATGGGGATGCTGCAAAGGTTATAACTGAAAAAGGGTCATAAGTCACTTTCTTCAGTGCTCTTGTAACTTTGAACAATCACTAAATGAATTGGTGTAAATCAAGGACTACCTGTATTACAATGTCCATTGAACTTTTCAACAGAACTTTGCTGGCTGAGAATGAAATCAATTGTATTCCAACACATCTAGAAGGTGCTGGTTTGGGGGAAAAATTACTATTAATTTATAAATTCCTTGAAGAAAGGATCTGAATTCTTGTGTTCTCTTCACATCATTCATGTTTGTTTATTTAAATGATTTATGTAGCTTCCTACCTCTCAGCAGTTATTCCAGATGGCATGAAAGATTAAAACAACAATTTCATAATTCATATGAAACTTTAACCAATAGAGCTTGCCTAATCTTCTCACCCAAATGCATAGATATATGTGAGCTAATTAGACCGTAGTCATATTCTCAAGAAATCTGAAATTCATAGCTCAAAAAACTGGGACCTTGCAGAATTACTAGCAGTGAATTAGACTGACCAAAAAAAATGACACGGAATAAAAAATTGTTGTGTCTCACTGACCATTTGGTATTTTTCTTGTAGTACTTTTAACAGTCAACTATAGTTTTGTAAATACCACAAAAGGGTTAGGATTTTTTTAATCTTACAAACTCTTCTATAGATTGTTTGTGCAAGAGTAATTAATCAACCAAAACCCAAAAAGAGGTACGAAGTCTGTACCATATTCTTTCCACATGCAACATCTCCACCCCAAAACCTGTATCAAAATAGCTGTAATTATTTAAATGTACTTTTCATGCAACTTCATCCTTTTCCGTGCAGTAAGAGGAGCATGCTGATCTGGGGACCACCTCTCAGATTTCTTTAGCAAGTATAACCATTGCTGAAATATTAGATAATACATTTATAGAGTTGGGAATCGCATCGGAGCTCCCACTTAGTGCGGGAATCCAAATGAGAGCATTCCAGATAGATGGCTATCTCAATCTTTGCTTGAGCACATTCAGTAAAAAAAGAATCCACTACTCCCTTGGGTAACTGCTCCCATTGTGAAACTTATTGTTAGGAATATGCCATCCTGTGGCTTAAATCCATTAGTCCATATAATGAAATCTTGAACAATAGAGAACAGAAGTTTTACTTCCTTTGATGTAACATTCTTGCAGATATTTGAAGAGAGTTACTTTTTTCCACTGACACCAATTAGTCTATTCTATTCAAGGTTAAATATATATGCATAGCTCTTACCAATACTTTTCAATAGATGATAGATAGATAGGTAGGTAGGTAGATAGATAGATAGATAGATTTGGTAGATACGATAGATATGATATAGTAGATGACCTTTGTTATTTTTTACTGTGGATACACTGGCACACATTAAATATGCAATTCTGTTGCCAGCTCTCAAAATTGTACACACACACACAGAGACAGACAGACAGACACACACACACACACACACACACACACGTGTGTGTGTGTGTGTGTGTGTGTCTTGAATACATATTGGGAAGAGTTCACAAGGTTGATGCTACATGGAACAAAACCGTCACTGAATCTGGATGTTCTGCTTCGGATACCACGAACCCTCCTCCCAGAAGGTAACAAGGAAAACAGGTTGTGAAGAGGATGTGCAGTGTCCCAGACAATACTGTGGACTCTGCTCAAGCATCGCTTATATGCTATGTCCTGAACAGAAGGAAGCGAACTGCCAATAATCTTCTCTGCCATCCTCACCACTCTCTGCACTGCCTTCCTGTCCAAAGCTGTAATGCTTCCAAACCAAACTGTAATGCACTATGAACTAGATGCTCTCGATCATCCCTCTATAGAAAGTGGTAAGGACAGGGGAAGGAAGATGTACTTTTCTCATACGACGCAGAAAAGGCAGGTGCTGCTATGTCTGCCTCAGCAGTGTCTCTGTTGAGCAACCAAGCCAGCCTACTCGTTAGCTGCACACACAGAAATTTAATGCTACTAACCACCACCAACAGGTGAATCATTAATACTCAGAAGTGTGTGGCAGGGCCTGCCTTTTTTGAAAGCAACAATTATCTCTTTAGTTTTTCCAACATTTAAAACAAGGCTGTTTTTATTACACCAGTTCACCAAACCCTCTATTTCCTTGAAATAAACACACTCATTGTCATCCTGAATAAGACCCACTAGTGTTGTACCATCTGCATACTTCACAATGTGGTTGGTGACAAAACTTGCACAACAGTCATGGGTCAACAAGGTTGGGTTTCCCTTAACTTTTCATTATTAATGTACAGCCAGAAGCCCTAAAATTATTAGAAGACAAAACAGGGTAGAGAAGATTAATGATACTATGACACTTTCTATTTAAAAATAGTACAAAATAAAATAGAATAAAAATACAAATAAAAATGATGGGTATGGATATAGAGATGAGAAATAAGTATATAGCTCCAAATGTTAATCGATGTAAGAGTCAAACTTAGAACCTTATAATAGCAATTGCAATCAAGCAAAACTTCATTACATTCCTGGAAAAATTCAGTGGAGAAGTTATCCAATAAAAAGATAATTTCAATTTCAGATTAGCCTGTATAATGGGTAAGAAGAGGAATTATATGCTGTTCACTCCAATAACAATAGAGAGGGTCTTCTGATTCATTTGGGGAATTGGAGCAGATACAAAAACCTTCTGCGTAAGGAATGTTACTACTATAGTATATGATTACCATGTCAGTATTGAGAGTTATACGTTAAACCTTGCTTAATGTAATGCTGTTCTATGTACTGTATAGCAGAATTCTATAGATTAAGTGGGAAGTATGAGAGAACTATAGAAAAGGTATTTCAGACAGTAGGATGGAATTTTAGAGCTTTAGAAATATTTATCCTGCTCAAGAACTAGCTTAGTTTCCAATCTTCTGGTACACCTTTCTCTGAAGTTGTTTTAGTTTCTTTGAATCCTTAATAGGGTTCCAGAGAACGGATGCAGTGCTCAGTGTGGGATTACCAAAGCAAAATAAAATGCAACAGTGACTTCCTGTGATTTGGAAATCCTATTTCTGTTGATTGCGTTTGTCTTCCTTTAAACTATGCTATACTGCTGAATCATATTGAGTTTGTAATCAACCACTATCCCCTCATCTTTTTCACAACCTATTACCAACTAATAGCCATATCTGTTAAATGCCATTCTTTATTTTCAGTCCATTTTTTTTAACCTATCAAAAATCATTATGGGTTTTATTTCTCTCTCCTATGGGTATTAGCTGTGCGTGGGCAATGGAAGTTATAGAATACCATCAATACAGCATGCAGAGGGCACTAAGTTAGGAAAGATTAATCCAGAACTAGAAACAGTGTGCTTGGCTATACTACCATTGACACTGTTCTGCAGTGTGGATCACCGTGATGCAGCTTTTCATTGCTATTCATTTATTTATTATTATAAATGCGAGCATACATTTATATCTTAAACACACTAGATTAACAATAACCCTCTCATATTAAATAGCAGTATGAATTCAATACATCCACCTTAAACCACAATGACAAATTAAAAAGAAAGGGTTGCCTATGAAAGTGAATTTTCAGATTTCAGGTATTGAGAATTCCATAAAATCCAGAAGCCCCCAAGTCTCAATTTCTCTACAAAGAAAGGCAGAGGCATCAACTACTCCTAGTCTTAGAACATCATCCTTGATCAGGTTCATTAAGTGCCCTACTTGGTGAATAAAAGCAGGTATCAATTGCCACAAGCCAATGGAAGTCCTAATAATTATGAACCCCTGAGCTATCCTTGAGAAATTGGTCTCAGCATGCTGCTCCATTCCTTAAATATTAGGATCCTAGGGGCATTCCACACCAAATCTAAGACTGTCAACTTAGGTTAGTATTGTTAAGACAGTGACACATTTGTTATTCCAACCACTCATATTCCTCCATCTCCATCTCCTGGTCTAGTCACTCAGAAAGAAGTTTAATCTATGACTCCTAAATTGCTTAGTCCTGTCCTAATATTGTCTTCCAAGGACAATTGAAGACACTACAATTCAATGAAATGATATGAAAGAACATCATGTTTGATGATGTCAAAAGCTGCTATTCCAGAGAACAAAAAACATATCTTCCCTGCAATGAGACATTTAGCACAAGTGACACTTGTAATGTAATCCCAGCTTGTAGCCAGTTTCAAAAGTCAAAATGGACAAGTATCCCAGGAACAGGTGGAGTTAGCTGTTTGCTTAAAAAATTGCACATTCTGCACAAGCTGGAAGATATCCATAAGAACAGGATCAGGCAGTAAATTGGCACCTTTGATTCTATTTAAATCAAAACATTGGCATCAGAGCAAATGGAGCTGACTTTTTTCTATAGCCAATGAGGCCAATAATCATAATTTGTTACAGTGGACTGAAATGATTCCATCTTACAAATCCCCATCAGTAAAATAATTCACTTGGCTGACATTGATCAAGTGCCATTGAGGCAGAGAAATAAGCTTTTCCATCAGCATCACTCCAGAGAGAAAACTGAGTGGGGGTAACCATTTGTCAGTGGGAACAAAATGGTTCAATAAAACAGGGACTGGTAAATGACGGGTGACAATTCCCTATTGTATATTTTATTTATTTAAATTGTATTTCTCTTTTTCTGTCTGTATGACATTCAGGGAGGCTTGCAGCAGTTAATAGTAAAAATTGCAAAAAGAAAAAGAAAAAAGAAACAATGCTAATAAAATTAGAAGTAAAATTAAAACCAGTATTTATTAAAATAAATGCAATTTTAATGTTACTGAATGCTAGCAGAGTGGGAAATAATTGTACCCTCTTTGGGAAGTATATTCCATAGAAGTGAATAAAGCACAGAAGTTTTAGAGTAGAAGCATAAGTGTGGAACTGAAACAAGTCTTAAATGCTGCCATATACAGAATCAGCCCATGGGACCAATTTCTTCAATGTTCATCTATCTTCATTGGTGGTTGTTTCTCAAGATTTTAGATATGAGTCTTTCTTGGCTCATCTTAAATATTAAAAGTAGGAGATGATGCTAAAATATGAAACAGAAGACAAAGCAAGAGTTTGTCTTCTAAAACAAGATTCTTTGTTATAAGTCAGGGATACCCAACCCTCAGTCTGTGGACCAGCACTGGGTTGCAGCATGCCAGAAACCGGTCCATGTAAACAAGCAAAGCCCCATCCATGGGATGCAGGCAGCATGCGAAATCACGCCCCCACCAGTCTGCTGAAAAAACCTCTCTCTACAGAACCAAAAGGTTGGGGGCCACTGTTGCAAGCAATGAAATTTAACCCCCTGCCTGATTCAGGAAACCAGAATGAGGACATCCAAAAGGGCTGGGGAGATTACCTAAAGGAAATCAATACCTTAATAGATAATTAGTAATGTTCTTATTAGCAAGAAACTCCTCCTAGTTATTAAATTTTTTAAAAAATAACCCCCATCTTCTATAAACCACCTCTGCAATATTAAGGAATAACTGTTCTCTTTGATGGCTTAAAACAGATACAGGTAATCTTCAAATCACAATCATAACTGGTCCAAAATTTCCATTGCCAAGCAAGACAATTATTCAGTGAGTTTTTCCCATTTTATGACCTTTCTTGCCACGGTTGTTAAATGAATCACCGCAGTTGTTAAATGAATTATTCAATCATTAAGCGAAACTGGCTTCTCCCATTGACTTTGCTTGTTGGAAGCCAGCTGGGAAGGTTACTAATGGTGATCACATGACCAGGACTGTGCAACTGTCATAAATACATGCCAGTTGCCAAACACTTGAATTTTGATCACGTGACCATTGGGATACTGCAATGGCTGTAGGTGAGGAAAACTATCGTAAGTCAATTTTTGCCATTGTAACTTCAAACAGTTATTAAATGAATGGCTTATGACTACCTGTATTCTGAGAGAAGTACCAAATTTATCTTGCCTCCTTACTATCCATACCACATTCATCAAGCTTTTATTGAAACACTATTTTTCAGTGCAACTGTTCTGTATTCTCAATTAGGGTAATATAGGTATGGTGAATCTCATAGCCACTTTAACAAATAATGTCCTGGTTAAATTTTTCCAGAAACAATTATTGTTTCAAATACATTTGGGGTTTCAATAACAGTTATTGCTATTTACTTCTGAACCACAAATTAATAGATTTTCATGCTCTATGAAAATGAGCATAAGAAATAATGACCTAATTTGTCGTACTAACTTTAGCAATAAAAATGTGAACAAACTCCATACTGTCATATCTTTGCTGATTGCTAATGTATATTGGGCAAGAAGTGGGGAAAAATAGCAGTTCTGGGACCGGTTGACCGACCAATGTTTTTTTTTTTTTTTAAACAAGTTTTATTAATTTTTAAAACACACAAATTATCATTATTCATTACATGTTTAAACCTTTTTCCATTGTAAATTTAACAAGTCAGATAAATTATGATTCTGTTTTAAACCATTTCCATATAATATACCAAAACCTCTTATTCAATTTCTCTTTACTTCTCTTTACTCTTATTCAATATCATTATTATTATTTCATCTGTTTCTTTCTGACTTAGTTACCATTATTCTCATTCTATATTTCTACAAGTTTTTACCAATTCTCCCCCAAAAAGACATATACACACAACACACAAAACATAAAAAAATCTTTTGGAAAGTAACTTGGACCCAGGTGTCTCTCTCTTCATGGACTTCAATTATATTCATGCTCATCTTACATATCATTACTTATTTTATTTACCATTCTAAGCCTTCTATATTAACTTCTCCACATATTTCACACTTCTTAATTCTACCTTAATTAATCATCTTAGTTTGAATCATTATATTTGTATCTTTTGTCCATTTTTTATCATCCTTTTGTCTCATTCCTTATGAAAAAAAAAAAACAAATCAGTTTCTCCTGAAATCATTAATCAGAGTATGATGCCTTTCTATCTCCCCCCTAAGTTAATCAAATTAATCTTTAAAATAATATCTAATACCCAATCAGATTTTGCTTGGTACATTCTATCTGACTAATACATCCAACACAATTAAGTGCATAATTAAACAATAAATCCAAATATTAAAAAAAAATACTATAATAAAAATTTTATAATAACATCAATACCATAATTTTATTAAACTCTTTAATTAAAACAATATTCTAAACCTCTCCTATTATTAAGTTTTAAAGCCAATCATTTTTAAACATTTTAACATTTTAATCTCTTATCAACTCTTAAACCATTGCAATACTACCATCTCATCTTATGTACCTTGCAAAATCTTTTTTTTTAAAAAAAAATTATACTTTATCCATTATCCATAAAAAATTCCTTTTTTCCATTTAATTTCAAAACATTGTAGCTTTTCTCCACCTTTTCCCTTTCTTTCTTCTCCCAACAAACCTTTCTACCCCTCCTTCTTCTAGCCTCTGCCTTACCGGCTTCCCTTCTCTGTCGTATTCCTTTTCCCCTTTGTTTACTATCATCATATTGGTTTTGCACTTTATTTTTCCCTTTCTTAAATGTTTTTTTAGATCTTAAGTCCTTAAGTCCTTTAGTTTTCTTCTTTTCTCTTCTTTTCTTTTCTTTCTCTCTTCCTTCTTTCTGGATCAAATTCTGAGATTCATTAAAGATGGCTCCTTCCTTTCTTTCTTGTTCCTCTGCTGTCTTCATCTGTTGTAATGTTTGTTGATAATTAGTAAGCGCCATTTCTAAGAAAAGGAAAGCTTCTTCCACACCATCTTTACCATTTTTTTTTTTGCTTGTTCATATTCTTTTCTTAGTTCCTCAACAGAAAGAGCCATTATAAATCTTTTCTTTTCTTTTCTCCTTCTTTCTTCTTACAACAACCAGAATATTCAAAAGAAAATAAAAAAGATAAAACAGTCCCAAAGTTATCAATCAGTCCAAACCAAGGCAGAGTTCTCACTTTCTCCTTCTGGGATAATATCAATCAAAGAGAAAGAAAGTCCAAATCTGTTTAAAATCTTATTACAATATATTCTAGTCTTCAAATCCTTAAGGCATCTGCTCCAACAAAGTCTTAGCATACAAATATTTTCTTTTAATCCTCTCTCTTCCCACTCATCGCTTAAAACCAATTTCCACCTAAAAAAATAGGTTTCTTAATATCCAGTTATTTATTCAGTAGGAAAAGAGGGAAAGCTATCCTTTCAGCACCTTCAAACAGCCGCTTTTTTCCTCTTCTGGCAGGTATTATTCAGAAAGTCATACTTTTCAGGAATTTTATTAAATATGTCTTAGAGTCCTAGGAACCAAGAAAAACTTTCTCCTCTCAATCACTTTCTCCACTTCCTCCTGCGCATTCTTACCCAGCTGCCAGCTTCTTTGTGGCGGCCATTACGGACCGCCGCTGCACTGTCCTGGGAAAAGGGGTTCTGCCGGCCAGGGAGGGGGTCTGCAACACCCCCAGTCCCTTCTCCGGATCCCCCAACCTTCAGCTGCCCCTGCAGGGCAGCCTAGCTCCGTACCCGTGTGGGTCGGAGCCCCAAAAACGGCTAGCGCGGCAGGGATCGCGCAGCTTCGCAAATCCCTGCCGCTCGCGAAGCCGACAAACCGGAAGTCCCGACCGACCAATGTTGATTTAACAAAACTCCCAAATAGAAAAACGTTCTACTGAAATCTGTATTTCCAGAATCATAACCCAAAAATGCTACATCTTTACATTCACATAATTACAATGGTACATGGGTACTTTATGGCTTTGAAAGTCATTGAATTTGGTAGTCAATGCATTTTGATATAAACATTTTGCTCCAGTCCTTATCATTTGTTTGATATTCAATGCAAATGCTAGAATTGTCAGTGTTATCCGTCTTGAGACTCACTATATTAGTCCTTATGGAAAAAAGTGTTTGGCATTCATTGTTTTTAGTACTCATTGTGCCTCCTGGAACCAATTAACAATGAGAACTGAGGTACTACTGTATCTCCAAAGATAGTGAATGATATCTCCCACTATTTCCAGCAAGGACTCCCCAGCAGCTGCTAGCTGACTTCTAGATTAATGGTTAGTTTTCATGATAAACATATTCCCAAATTTATAATTTCACTCTGGCTAGAAGTCTCAAGTATGAACACCCCCTCAGAAACTATAACAATATGGATATCTAGCCCATTCACTCAAACACAGAAAGGACCGGGGGGGGTGGAGGAGAAATACCTATGTACATCTTCATTGGGTTAACTTTTTTTTATTTTTTTATTTATTTGATTTGCCAATTGTTTACAAGATAATAAGTATAAGTGTATACATAGTTGTGAATACATGAAATGGGTACATATAAAAAAATAAAAGAATAAGAGAAACAATAGGACAGGGACGGTAGGCACGTTGGTGCGCTTATGCACGCCCCCTATAGACCTCTTAGGAAAGGGGTGAGGTCAATAGTAGACAGTCTAAGGTTAAAGTTTTTGGGGTTTGGGGAAGAGACTACAGAGTCGGGTAGAGTATTCCAGACATTGACCACTCTATTGCTGAAGTCGTATTTCCTGCAATCAAGTTTGGTGCGGTTTACTTTGAGTTTGTATCTATTGTATGCTCTTGTGTTGTTATGGTTGAAGCTGAAGTATTCATTGACAGGCAGGACATTGCAATGTATGATTTTATATACCATGCTTAAGTCAGACCGAAGACGGCGTAATTCAAGGTTTTCTAGTTCTAGAATTTCAAGTCTGGTGGCATAAGGTATTCTACAACGAGTAGAGGAGTGGAGAACTCTTCTTGTGAAATATTTCTGGACTTTCTCAATTGTGCTAATATCAGATACGTAATGTGGGTTCCAGACTGATGAACTGTATTCGAGTATTGGTCTAGCAAATGTTTTGTATGCTCTGGTTAGTAGTGTGATATTACCAGAGAAAAAGCTACGCAGGATTACGTTAACAACTCTTAATGCCTTTTGGCTATGTAGTTGCAGTGGGCTCTAGCACTTAGATCATTAGAGGTGAGTATTCCAAGGTCCTTTACAGAGCTTGGGTCATCAACAAGATCTTGACTATTCAGCTTGTATTTTATTTTCTGATTTTTTTGCCAATATGTAAGACAGAGCATTTATTTGTTGAGATTTGAAGTTGCCATTTGTTTGACCATTCAGATACATAGTCAAGATCTTTTTGTAGGGTAGCAGTATTGTCTGTGGTATTGAACAGCTTTACATCATCAGCGAAGAGAACTTAAATTGGGTTGTTTTCTTGTTGTCGTTAAGGTAAATATACAGTAGCTTATTGACCAACCTGGAATCTAGATTACGACATGGAGAAAATATATTTGGGTTTCATATTAATATATTGTTAGTCATTTAGTTGCTTCCAGTTCTTTGTAACTGACTAGACATTATTTCACCAGGATTGTCTGTCATTAACTGCTTCCTTATAAGCTTGTCAGCTCCTGCTTCTGTCATCAGTGACAGTTATCTAGTCATCTTTTTGCTATCTAGCTGGGGATTGTATCAATCTCTTTTTCAATTGTCCTCATTTTTTTTCCAAGTGTCAGGTGTACAAGTTTAATAAGGTATTAGCATTATCTCCAGTAATTCTTCTCTTTATATTTTGTGTTTAACTTTTAGCTTCATTATTAGTGCTTCCACTGAACCGTCTGGTTGTAGTTCATCTAGTACTGAATTGTTTGTTCTCCTTCTGATACAATTTTCTCTAGTACTACAATTCAAAGGCATCAATTTAGCTTTCTTTAGCTGTTCTGGTGGTTCATCTTTCACAGCCATACATTGCCATGCCCTTGGCAATATATATCTTTGCTATCAATGTAATGTCTCTGCACTTTAATATTTTGCCTAGATTTGTCACAGCCTTTCTCCCAATTAATAGCATCATTTTCTTTCATCATTCCAGTCACCATCTTCTGATTTTTTGAGCCTAGAAAGATCATCTCTGTAATTACTACAAATTCTTTTCAGCTTCTATTAGGCTGCCCTTACCTTTCAACATAAATTTCCTTTAAAAAAAAATATTGAGCAGTAGATTGGCTTTTGCACTTGCTTCTTTTACCTTTAATAAAATATTATTAAATCAGTGTTTCTCAATCTTAGCTGCTTGAAGATGGGTGGACTCAACTCCCAGAATTTCCCAGCCAGCTTTGAATTCTGGGAATTGAAGTCCACACATCTTCAAGCGACCAAGATTGAGAAATACTGCCTTAAATCTCCTTCACTTCCAGTCATCAAAATGGAGCTGATGTGAAGTTGTTGATGATTTTCTCAGTAATTTTAATTCCAGTTACTATTTTTTCTGCTGCAAAATTTATTAGGATATATTCTGATAAGTGAAGTAAATAATGTGATGATATGCAGCCTTGGTGAATTCCTTTCTTAATGTTGAGCCATTATGTTCCATATTCTGTTTGATTCTTGGCCATCATACACATTCTTCTAGGCAAATGAGGTGGCCTGGTATACTCATGTTTTAAGTGCTACCCAGCATTTGTTGTGGTCTACATAGTTAAAAGTTGTTGTGCAATCAATAAAGCAATGAAGCAAAAACTTCTTTTCTTTTCTTTTAAACACTGCACTTGATCAAACTGCCTCTTCTGAATCCAGGTTGTATGTCTGAGTTTTCTAATTCCATGAAATATTGGGCTATAAAACCTTGAGCATGAGAGATAAATGCAATTATTCAGTAGTAGATGAATCTTCTGTCTCTTGGTCACTGCTGGGTTTTTCAGATGTTCATATAACCTTTGTTTTTTTTTAGCTTCCGAACATATGAGCAAAAAGTACTGCTTATTTTGTAATGGAGCACTTCCCTAGATGTTGCAAAAGGATTCATTTAAGAAAGAAAATTTACCCAGAAAAGTGGGTAAATATGCATATATTAGAATGCACAAATGCGTACACACACACACACACACGGAGACAGAGTACACACACACACACACACACACACACACACACAGACAGAGAGACAAAAACAATCTTATGAAAGTGATATATATCTTTTGGGATACTGATTGATCATACCAAGTGCATATTAAATATGTATATCAGGAAAAACATGGATTTTGCATGAAAAATTCTCAACTCCCCACTGATTTTCCTGGCTTAGAAACTTCTTGGTGTGTAAATTAATTTGAGACTGGTTTAAATATGGTAATTAAAATAAAGCAATGTGGCAGGCTGTTTTAAATACTGAGATATTTATGAAGTCTCCAATATATATTGCTATTTGCTTTCTTATTTGTTTTCATATTGTATTTATTGCTCTCTGTGAAAGTATTATTTTGTTTGCTTTATAGATTTAACCAGATAACCTCATCCTGAGAATAAAACGTTTTTGTCCAAAAGTGACATTGTTCTGGAGAGCAGTTAACTTCTGATTATTAATAAGATGTTTTTATGTTTCAAAATCTTAGATTATCCCTACTTAGGATGTAGCAGAATCTGCTTATAAGCTTGTTTCAGTATCTATTTGTTGAATAAAAGAACTGTTGCAAAATTACAATTAAACTTCAGTGTATTCTCCCATATATTTCTAAGATGTCTCAATATCAATGCATTTAATATGTTAATTTCAGTCTTTGACTAAGGTAAAATGTGGGAACAATGAGATTAACAATTATGAAATAAATAAATAAATAAATAGACAATGTATAAATATTGTAAAGTGGATTATTTTAAAAAATGGAAGACAAAATAAATGAAAATCTATATGGTGCTATCTAAAAAGCATAAAAAATAATCTGTTGCCAGAAAAACTTGGGTAACTGGAGACTAATAATAGATATAATTTCTGTTGATCTTGATTGAGCCTGGAAAGCCATCAATACTCAGTAGATTTTGGATGCTACTGTAAAGAACTAGCAACAATATACAGTATATTATTAGAGGTTGGAATGAAAGAATGGTACAGAGATGTAAAGTTGGTCTTTTCAACTAGTCTAGTGCAACCATGGCCACTTGAAGATAGATGGACTCCCAGAATTCACCTATTAGCAGAAAAACAATTACTAATTACTAGCTATGCTGGCTGAGGAATTCTGGGAGTTGAAGTCCACTCATCTTCAAGTGGCCAAAAACACTAGCCTTGTGAGCTGGTATATAGTAGGGCAGGGGTGTTAAACTCAAGGGCCATGGGCCGCATCTGGCCCATGGGGTGCTTAGATCTGGCTCACGGGGCCACCCTGGAAACAGCGAGGGGCTGGCCCATGGTGCCTCTGCTAGCAAAAATGGAGCTCAGGAGGACCGCATGTAGCTCTCCCAAGCTCTGTTTTCACTGGCAGAGTGTTGCAGGAGGCTGCAGCAGCCAGAAACAGAGCTCAGGAACCCATTTTTGCTGGCAGAATGCTCAGGCTGCCACAGGCGCCCCCGATATGAGTGACGTCAAGCTGTCCACACCTACCCTGGCCACACCTACCTCTGCCCCCCGAGGTCAAACACAACCCTGATGAAATTGAGTTTGACCCCCCCTGCAGTAGAGGAATGACTCACTAGGACGTCTCTGTTGCTCATTATGACAGAAGCACAGACAGAGTGAAACTCTATGCCTTTCAGGAAAGGGGATATTCTGTACTTTCCTTCTCACACAGCTAAGGGGAGGGCATTGCAGTGAGTCAGAAAGAAGGCTCTAAGGTTAGCAGATTCTAGCAGCATAAAACATGCAGCTGGAAATACCATGTACCTTCAGCTTTCAGAGAGGGAACATGTGGGCCCTTGCCTCAATCTGCGTACTTATGCACTATTTAATTAGTGGAACGTTCATCTCACTAGCTGTCACTAAGCATTTTATCTAAATGCATGATCAGTTCTGCAGATGTTACCATTTTACTATCCCTCGTTGCCATCTTTGTTGCCTAAGTGAAATTAACTATTTCTTCATCTGAGGGCTATTCCTCTCTTGCCCCTCAGCATTATGTGAACATGTTCCAGCAACCTTCCCCTCCCTACCAGCTGAGTCCTTATGACATTGCTAGCATCTTGTCCCCGGGCAGCTTAAAGTCATCCGTGGTGGTTTCAGTTTTAAAGAACTAATACCATCCCTTTTCCAGACACAATTTTTGCTATAGATAAGAGCTGGCTTCTTTCATCAACCGTTTGGTTACACAAACAGTAGCTGGGATTTGCCCAGTTAGCTCCTAGTAGCCACTAGAGCAGGGGTGTCAAACTTGCGGCGTCACATTGTTATCATGTGATGTATTGCGACTTTTCCCCCTTCATTAAAATGGGGGGTGGGTGTGGCCAGCACATCCGGAATGCATCCGGACCGTGGGCCACAAGTTTGACACTCCTGCACTAGAGGTTTTTGGAAACAGCTGGTTCCCCAAAGAAATCTCCCAATGTTATGCATAATTTGTCAGGTGTTTCATTTGAACTCCTCATAAACACAGTTTAGTTAGTGATTTTTTAAAAAAAGAACTGCTGTGCTGCAGAGAAGATTGATTTAATATGGGAAAGAAAGCTTGGTTTTGCCAGCTATGTATTGCTTATTTTGTCACTATTGGGTAGTGTTTTCTACACTATTGGGTAGTGTATTAAGGTGTTTTCTAATGGTTTTGCCAGCAAGAGTTTTCGCATGGTTGTACTTTTCACTATTTTATTAATTTTTATTGTGTCTGAGATTTGCACAATAGTGCCACAACAGTCTAGACATCAATCCTGGGACTTGTCTTTATAGTTGCAGTTTCTATGGCTGTCTGGACAGTGCATCATGGTCACTTATATCCTCCTTGAAGGAGTCAAGGACTATTTTGCTCATTCCTGGTGAGTTTGATGACTGTACATGCCAAGGCAAACACTATTGTTAGACTGGACAAGTCAATCACAATTGTGATGTTGGTAGTCTGTTCTAGATCATGTGCTCTCCATTGTTATTCCTGGGTGACTTTGGCACACGACCTGCCACGAGGTCAGAACTAGAATTCTTGGTCACTTGTTGCCTGTCCTTCTGTCCTTCAAGTCAACCAACCACAACAGACTATATCAAAAACAGGCATGTGAGAGAAATTCAGAAAGGCTCTTTTTTATTATAGAGCACAATAACAGAATCCTAAAAGCCTGTCAGAGTTTCTTTCTGCCCCATCTTATACAAGATCAAAGAAAGGTTATTTTGAAGGGGGGGTTTTTTGGTCATGATTTCATCTTTCTCAGGACCATGTAACCTTTTCTGAAAGTCCCCTTTAACAGTTCATTCATTCTTTCCGGTCCAATATCAGGTCAACATTCTTTCACACTCCCATTGCATGACCAGTCAGTGATAGAACTAGCTTGTCTTTGAATGTTGTCTCCCAATTCACTGCACATCTCAACAGTGCTTCCTACATGTCAGCCAAGCTAATTTTGGACATAGGTTTACTGCTTCTTCAAATGAGCACTGTATCTGTGTTCTGAAAAAGTCTAACAAGTTACAGAGGGAAGTTGTACTCCTTCCTCTCTCCTTGTCCCAAGTATAGCTAATGCCTACTATCTGTTTCTCTGGTGCAAGAGACTGAAAGAAGCAGGTAGAGAACCTCAGCTGGTGTCAGAACAGGCAGCACAGCCTAAATGAAGATCAAAGGAAGATGACATTCAAAAGGGACTCTCCCATAATCTATATATATAAAAGTGAAATACTACTCATGCATCATCACAAAATCTCCAGAACCATAAAGCCTACAAACTTGAAATTTGGCACGTAGGTTCCCCTTGGCTTCTAGATACTCACTAAGAAAGGATTTTTCGAAATGACCATCACAGCATTAGTATTGCCTATATTATTATTAACACGCTCTGATGCTAAGGAGTTCTACTCCCCTTCCCCACCTGAAAAGAAATCTCTTCCAAATGCAAAACACAAGCAGAGGAGAGGAGTTTCAGTTTCAGTTTCAGAGCAGCAACCAGCTTTAGTACAGAACAGTTCAACTAAGCCACACCCAGACTCCTTGCTGTCTCCTTGCTCACACAGCAAATACTGTTTCAGTTTCCAAACAGCCCTCAACTCTCTCACACACTGACAGGACACTATCCAAATGAATACCAATGGATGCTGGTAGGCAAAGGCAGAATTCCCCTCTGTCTTATTTCCCTCCCCAAAAACTAAGTCCGACTACATAGTTTTGTAGCGAAGCACGGGTATCGAGCTAGTTCTCTATAAAGCTGCTGGGAACTTTTAGAGTTTCTAGTTCTCTATAAAGCTGCTGGGAACTTTTAGAGTTGTTATTTTTTACTGCAGTGAGTATTAACAATGCTGTTCTGAATTTTCTCACTACTTGGATTTGCCAGCTGCGAGTGACTTTAATAATCGGCAACTTGGCAAGAGGCTAAACCCACAATAGCCTTCTCAAATTGTCTCATCCCACATTGGGAAGACGGATTAGTAATTGTTTTTCTGCCCATAGGTAAAGAGTGATGGGAGGGAAATAAAGCTTGATCATCAAATTGGCCTTAACTTGAACCACAGCAAAAAGGTCAGCATAATTCACTTGGCTTGCAACAGTGGCAGAATAGAGGTATGGCAATGTGGAAGGCACAGTTCTTATCCACACAATTTTCTGCCAATTTGAAGAATCGTGAGTAGCATTTTAACTCCACTGTAAAGGACTCTGACCTTTCCTTCTGACCAGCACAAAAACAGCTAAGCTTAAAAAACAGATTTGTTGAAGGATAGCTTTCCCCTTTTCCACTTGGTGATGAGGATTTGGCGGTATTGTTCCATGTTAATAATATCCATGATAATGTATTAGGGGTGGGAAAAGAGGCTTTCATACATTCATACTTAGGCTTTGAGGTATGCAAGGCATAGAACTTTTCCCCTGAACCGGGTGATTTCAGCCTGTAACAATCAAGCCTGACTTTGGTGATCATATGGACATATCCATGAAGGTATACAATATAATAATTCAAAATGCCTGATCCACATACCTTTACAACAAATAGGTGAAGATCTTCCCTGTTATCTGCTCCATTTAACTGAAGATTTCAGGGACTGATTATTTTGCATGCAAAACTTGTGCTCCACTTCCATACCATGTCCCTCTCCTGGGGCTGTTGCCTAGGAACAGCACATCCATTTCTTGTTCTGCTACCTTGTCTTCCCATAATTACCAAAATCAGTCCCCACACCTGGCCAGGGTCAGGAACTCCAGCTGGATTTCAGGTGGCCTGTGTGACTTATATGCACTCCCAGCAAGATAAGGAGCAGAAGAGGAGATTCTGAGGGAGTTTGGGAGAAACCCTAAGGAATAACAGTGGGGGGAAATATTGACTGACAGAGGAAAACGATGCCAGGAAAGGCTTCAGAGGCGATGATGAAGCAGATTGCTCTTTTTCTGGATCAAAGGAATCAAGAGGCCTGGAATCAATCTTAGCTCAATTATAGAGTATCTGGCATTTTCATTTCAAAATAAAATGAAGGGATTTGATGAAGGTCCAATGATCTAAAAAGCCAATAGTTTGACTCTGCAAATGTCAGGGTGAAATCATTTTATTTTACCTATCCATATTGTCATGTATAGCAGAGGAATCTTAACATGGAAGGCCAATCCAACTTTATAACCCACTGTAATGTTTCTCATAATGGCCACACATACCCACATACCCATGTCTCATTCATTCATGTGGATATTTATTTTTATTTTTATTTATTTATTTGATTTGCCAATTGTTTACAAGATAATAAGTATAAGTGTATACATAGTTGTGAATACATGAAATGGGTACATATAAGAAAAATAAAAGAAGAATAAGAGAAACAATAGGACAGGGACGGTAGGCACGTTGGTGCGTTTATGCACGCCCCCTACAGACCTCTTAGGAAAGGGGTGAGGTCAATAGTAGACAGTCTAAGGTTAAAGTTTTTGGGGTTTGGGGAAGAAACTACAGAGTTGTGTAGAGTATTCCAGACATTGACCACTCTATTGCTGAAGTCGTATTTCCTGCAATCAAGTTTGGTGCGGTTAACTTTGAGTTTGTATCTATTGTGTGCTCTTGTGTTGTTATGGTTGAAGCTGAAGTATTCATTGACAGGTAGGACATTGCAATGTATGATTTTATATACCATGCTTAAATCAGACCGAAGACGGCGTAATTCAAGGTTTTCTAGTTCTAGAATTTCAAGTCTGGTGGCATAAGGTATTCTACAACGAGTAGAGGAGTGGAGAACTCTTCTTGTGAAATATTTCTGGACTTTCTCAATTGTGCTAATATCAGATACGTAATGTGGGTTCCAGACTGATGAACTGTATTCGAGTATTGGTCTAGCAAATGTTTTGTATGCTCTGGTTAGTAGTGTGATATTACCAGAGAAAAAGCTACGTAGGATTAGGTTAACAACTCTTAATGCCTTTTTGGCTATGTAGTTGCAGTGGGCTCTAGCACTTAGATCATTAGAGGTGAGTATTCCAAGGTCCTTTACAGAGCTTGGGTCATCAACAAGATCTTGACTATTCAGCTTGTATTTTATTTTCTGATTTTTTTTGCCAATATGTAAGACAGAGCATTTATTTGTTGAGATTTGAAGTTGCCATTTGTTTGACCATTCTGATACATAGTCAAGATCTTTTTGTAGGGTAGCAGTATTGTCTGTGGTATTGAACAGCTTTACATCATCAGCGAAAAGAATGCAATTGCTCTTAATATGATAACAGAGGTCATTTCTTCTTCTTCTTCTTTTTCTTCAGCGTTTGTCTCGCGCTCTGGCGAGGTCCGCTAATGTCCTTGAGTACTGCTTCCACGCCTTTCTGTCTGCCACGTATGTCGGGTCTGCCTTTGCGATCTCTAGATCGGCCTTGATCGTGTCCATCCAGCGTTGCTTAGGTCTACCACGCGGTCTCGCTCCTCCAACAATCACCTTCATCGCAGATTTGATGATGGATTCTTCCTTGGCGCGACTCACATGGCCGAACCATTGTAGCCGGGACTGCCTCATGACCGTGGGGATGGGCACGACGTTGAACCGTCTGCGCACTTCTTCATTCCTGACGCGATCAAGTAGGGTGAGGCCTACCGACCATCGGAGCATTCGCATCTCCATTGTCTGGAGTCTGCTTTCGACTTCTTTGGTCGTCGGCCAGCACTCTGCGCCGTATATGGCCACGGGCGCACCACAGAGTTATAGATTTTCGCCTTCAGGCGCATCGGCATCTTCTTGTCACAGAGGATGCCCGTGACGGACTTCCATTTGCCCCACGCTGCGTTGATCCTGGCTGCCACCTCAGTTTGTAGTAGGCCTTCTTCCCCAAGAGTAGTTCCCAGGTACTTGAAGGTGGAGGCGCGCGGTAGCTCCTGCCCGTTCACGTGGATGGAGCCTGTCGTTTCGTTGTCAGTGGTCAGGTATTCGGACTTCTTTAGGTTCAACCGGAGCCCGAACTGCTCGAGGCGGTCGTGCCACTGTTGGACTAGGTGCTCGAGTTCAGCCTTGCGCAGGTTGGCCAGGAACACATCATCGGCGTAGAGCAGCGTCCATGGGGCGGGCGTGTGCAGGTCGTGTGTAATTGTGTCCATCACCAGAATGAACAGCAGTGGTGAGAGAGCAGAGCCCTGGTGTACGCCGACGGTGATATTGAACTCCTCTGATATCCCAGCTGCCGCTTTTACACGGCTTTTGTGACATCTGTATAGGAGTTGGACCCATTGTACGAGTAGCTCGGGCACGCCGTGATCTCGCAGTGCGTACCAGATGAGATCGTGCGGGACTCGGTCGAAGGCCTTTTCCAAGTCCAAGAAGGCGGTGTGGAGCGGGATTTTCTTCTCTCTGTGAGCCTCCATCAGCATCCGCACACCGAAGATGGCATCGGTGGTGCCGCAGTTCTTGATGAATCCGGCCTGGTTGACGCTGATGTCGACGATGTCCCGAATGCGCTTATCGAGGACGTGTTCGAAGATCTTCATAGTGTGTGACAGTAACCTGACCGGTCTGTAGTTGGAGCAGTCCGCTGGGCTGCCCTTTCCCTTCCAGATCGGGACTGTGGTGCTGCGGTACCAGTCGTGTGGCACTATTCCCGTGGAGACGATGTTGTTGAACAGCTCGCACAGCCACAATGCCGAGCCCGGTAGTGCCTTTTTCCAGAAGTCGGCAGGGATGTCGTCTGGTCCTGTTGCCTTACCGTTTTTCATGGCCTTGATGGTGTCAGTGACCTCGCTGGCGTGAATGCCTGAGACTGGGCCTTCGACGGGGTCACCTCGCGGGGTTTGTGGGTTTGGGAACTCCTCGGTGGAGATCTTCTCGAAGTATTGCCGCCACCTCTCGGCAGCGTCTCTGGGGTTGACGATCAAATTTCCCCTTTCGTCGTTGATCCCATGAAACTGGTCAATGTCCAGGGTCTTCCTGTGTCTGCTTTTGGCTAGGCGGTAGATCTCATTCTCGCCTTCTCGCGTGTTCAGCTTCTCGTAGATGTCGTCGTAGTGGGAGCTTCTGGCTGTCGCTACTGCTTTCTTGGCTGCCTTTTTGGCCGCCTTGTACTCGCAGAGCTTCTCGCTGGTCTTGTCCTGAAGAAAGGCCTTGTAGAGCCGTTTCTTCAGGTGCACGGCATCTTGTACTTCCGGTGTCCAGAGCCATGTATCTCGTTCGATGCGTCTCCGTCCTGGCTTGGTACAACCAAGCTGTTGGCAGCCGGCAGTGTGAACAGTGCTCTTCAGCATGGACCACGCTTCCTGTGGCCCGTCGACCATCTGCAGGAACTGCTCCGGTTTGATGAGGGGTCCCGCCATCTTCTTCTGGTTCCACCACTTGATTCGTGGTTGGTCTGCATTCTTTTTGTCAATCTTGGTCTTGGGCCAACAGAGGTCATTTATGTAGAGTATGAAGAGAGTTGGTCCTAGAACACTGCCTTGGGGGACACCACTATTGACAGGTACAGAATTTGATAGGACGCTCCCAATTTTGACCATTTGTTGTCTGTTTGCCAGGAATGCTTCTATCCAGTTATTCAGTTGTCCAGAGATACCATAGGATTTTATTTTTAGGAGTAGTTTGTCGTGTACCACTGAATCAAAGGCTTTACAGAAGTCTATGTAGATTGCGTCTATTGCTTTGCCCTGGTCGAGTTGTGTCGTCCATATGTTTTTGCAGTGTAAGAGTTGCAGATTACAGGATAGTTTTTTTCTGAAACCAAATTGTTTATTGGAGAGTAGGTCGTTTGTCTCTAAGTGGAGGTTGATGGATTGGTTAATAATTGATTCCATGACTTTACAGGTGACGCAGCATAAGGAGATTGGTCTGTAATTTTCAACTAGGCTTGGGTCTCCCTTTTTGAAGATGGGGATGACTGTGGCTTGTGACCATAGGTTAGGCAAGGAGCTGGTCCTGAAAGATTTTTCAAAGATTATGCTTAGAGGTTTGGCTATGGCAGTGGATAGCTTTTTTAAGAAGTAGGCACATATTCCATCCGGTCCAATAGATAGAGATGGTTTTAGATTGCGTAGTGCTTTTTCAACATTGTTGAAAATGGCCTGCCAAATCAGATTCCATACAGGTAGTCCTCAACTTGCAACAATTCATTTAGTGACCATTCAAAGTTACAACAGCACTGACTTATGACCATTTTTTTTCACAGTTACAACCTTGGCAGCATCCCCATGGCCATGTGATCAAAATTCAGATGCTTGATAACTGGTTCATACTTATGACGGTTGCTGTGTCCCAAGGTCACGTGATCACTTTTTGCAACCTTCTGACAAGCAAAGTCAATGGGAAAGCCAGATTCACTTAACAACCAGGTAACTAACTTACCAACTGCAGTGATTCATTTAACAATTGAGGCAAGAAATGTCATAAAATGGAGCAAAACTTACTTAATGTAAATTTTGGGCTCAATTGTAGTCTTAAGTTGAGGACTACCTGTATAGATGTATAGGACTACCTGTATAGATATTGTTTCTAGTAGTTTCAGTCAGATCCTATAGTTTCCCAAAATTCATAAAGGGAAACTGCTAGTTAATAAGAAGGATGTACTATGAAATGCTTTAGAGAAAATATAGCAACAAGCAATATTGAAATTAAATTCTCATTTAATTTCTGCTTCTTTCCTCAGTTTTCCTTGCAATAAAATATGTGTGTAAAACTTCCAAATGTTCTTTTCTCAGTGACTCTTTTGCCCCAATTTATCAGCTATGAAAATCCTTTCGTGTCAAAATATTTGAAGGTTTATTCCCGATACACAGAGAGATCATACCGGCCATCTTATATCTCCTATATGAACTAGAAAGTCATCCCTACATCTTTGGGAAAGACACCAGGGGTGTCAAATTCGCCTCGTCACTTTGTTGTCACGTGACATGTCACAGCCTTTTCCCCCTTTGCTAAACCGGGGGTGGCCATGACCAGCACGTAACACATCTGGCCCGTGGGCCACGAGTTTGATACCCCTGATGTAGGCTATTCTTTTGATAAAGATATCTGTCACATTTGTGCTTTGTCTGAGAAACTCCTGGGTCCTTCATAACACAGTTTGGAAAACACCAAAGTAAAAGAACAACTGGTTTAACTGCCTCTCCTGACTTTCTCTGAAAGGTCATTATGAAAGTTTCTACCAATAGGTGGTGTGCCTAAGGACAGCAGGAACTGCTGTGAGGGGAATAAGGAGGTAAGAGTCAGAATATCTCCATTGCTTTTATATTTCCAGCTGCCCGGGATGTTCCCAGAAGCTATGGACAAGCAGACACAAGCAGGTGCAACATAAATGATCCTTTAATTTATACTAGAGAGTGAATAGCCCTCCAGAGAACGGTCACATTCCAGTATTTCCATGTGCAAGATTTTTTTTTCATTTTGCTCACCTTTGAACAGCATTTAAGGCAACTCAATCTTATGACAGAAGGTGAAAGTATAGACTCTCACTCCTTTTCACTTTAGCAATACTACAATTGTCTCTTTAATCATAATGCACATACTGATCTTATTCAGTTGTAATGACAAGCAGATAAACAGGCTTTATGGACTGAACCTCATCCCTCTAGGTAGGATGTTCAAGATTTATTCCACACTTATATGTGAGCCTAGAAATGTAGATGCGACAACAAAAAACCAAATAAACGTCTGGCGATTAACCAGGGAGCTAAGATAGGCCTTTCTAGGGCATATGTAATTGCAAACCTGATTTCATTTCACTCTCACAGTAGTTCATTAGAGGAAGGAGAAAAGAACATCTCTGCAACAGAAGGCTAAAACTAACAAGGACTCTGTACCAGTGGTGCCCAACCTTTTTGGCACCAGGGACCGGTTACGTGGAAGACCATTTTTCCATGGACTGGGGTAGTGGTTGTTTCAGCTCCACTTGTTCACCTGCTGCTCACCTTCAGCTGTGCATCCCAGTTGCTAAGAGGCCTTGGACTGGTACCAGTTCATGAACTGGAGGTTGGGGACTCCTGCTCTATACTTTCACAGTCAACCTAAACATTAGTCCCATCCCGTCCCGTCCCCCATGTTGAATAGGTCTACATGCTTACTGTGGTCAGCTTCTTGTAATTATCTCAGATATATCTTTATGAATGATTGTCTCTGTTGGATATTTTAATCTACCCACCTAATTAAAACTGGGTGAGGAGGATAAACCAGAATTTTCTTGTAATTATGCTCTTGGACATTGCATTCTCAGCTTTGCTGAAAAATATTTTAAAAAATCCAGAGAAAACTCAACCAATGACTGACTTATTAGTTATTATATGAGTTATTGTCCTAGGGTTTTCACCACGCCGTGCCTTGTGGTTTCTCTCTCAAAAGGGCATATTTACAACAGTCATTTTATCATTGCTAAAGTGCACACATTCACTTCTTTGGTGGATTTTTCCCCCTTATTTGGCTTATAAAAAGGCTGTGAAACAGTGATTCAACACTGTGTGTGGGAAAGGGAGTTTGTTACTTTCAGTTGAGTCCAATTGATAGGATGATATAGTCAGTTGGTAAGTAAACGTCATGACAATAGTATGAAGTTTCTTCATCATAGCTGAATTAAAATACTCTCCACTAGACTGAACCCGCTGAGAATTGTATCAGCATAAAATTTGCTGTCCCGCTGATAATCCTTATCCTGTCACAGACATGCTGCTGTGGTGACATAATGCTGTCCTTTATTATGTACAGAGTTGTTAGGGATAGGGATTGGTGGATTCTCCCAGCCCCTTTTCTTTCTTCTTCTAACAGATGCTGCCAAGTTCCAAAACATCACTAGAGTAACACCTACCAATCATTTGCCTAGGTAGGGGCAGGGCTGGGATTCTACAGGTTCACACCTATTCGCTAGAACCAGTTGTTAACATTCTAAGCAGTTCAGAGAACCAGTTGTTAGAAGAAATTACTGGCCTAATCCTGTAAGAAAGGCAGGAAGGAAACATTCTGGTGTTGCTTACAGAAACTGCCTCTCCGTTAACCCTTATTACATTCTTGGCAGGACTAGACTTCCTGTCTCAGGAACTTCTCTGGAGTTTTTTTCCCCTCCTTTGCTGGTACTTTGCTTGTGTGGAGTGACCATTCAAAGTTACAACGGTGCTGAAAAAAATGACTTATGACCATTTTTCACACTTACAACTGTTGCAGCATCCCCACAGTCATGAGAGGCCAGGCAAGGAGATGCATGCCTCGATGTGAGTGATATTGAGTTGGCCATGCCCAGCCAATAACATGACCACCAAGCCATGTCCACCCAGTCACATGACCACCAAGCCACACCCACCAACTAAGTCACGCCCACAGAACCAGTTGTTAAAATATTTGAATCCCACCCCTGGGTAGGGGGGGTTGGGTTGGTGCAGATAGCATTATGTAAGCAGATATTATAAATGGATTTCTCACATATATTACTATGACAATTTAAGTATAGTGCAATACAGATTTTGGACCTGCTATTGATGGAATTCAGAAAGTACTACCAAAGATCTATTGTGCCTTATTTTAGGTGCTTTTATTTGACGATTGTTGCCAGTCTAGTAGAACATCATGCACAGTAGCATCATCATTATCCATGTAAACAAAGATTTTGGGTTCTTCATTTTAAGAAGTGTAATTCTATGCCTACCTATCTACATTTTTTCCCATGGAACTCCAGGTAAAATTCCAAACTGAAACATAAATGTGAATCCCACATACTTTTTCAAAAGGTTGTTAACATACCTGACTATAAGATATAACTGTCTTACATATCACATGGATCCATATGAATATTAGTGTCATTCACAAGTGGAAAATATGTACAAATGCTGTGATATATCTATATCTACACAGATCAGAAGAGTATAAACTATGCGATTCCCTGTGACACTCTTTACAGAAGTTGGACTATGAAAAAGCAGGATATTCGGAAGAGTTTTGACATTTTGAATTTTGTGCTGGACAAAATTGTTGAAAAAACTGTGGACAACCTACACACACACACCACATACACCACCCCCCAAACAATTGGGACATTGAATAAATCAACCCAGAGTTCTCACTCAAAGCACAAATAACTAGGCTCAAATTATTCTACTATAGACACATTATGCAAAGACCTAGCTCCTAGGAGAAAGTTCTAATGCTGGGTAAGAAAGGAAAGAAATAGAAGGAAAAAAAGAGATGATTATGACCAACAACAATAATATATTCAGTTACAGTGGTAATAGGTGTGCCATTGGAAAAGCTGAAAATCTGAAAGGCTAGGTTAGGGACAGATTGTCATCAAGAAAATCTATGTATTTGCTTAGAGTTGACAGAAACTTGGTGGCACATAATCAATAAAATCATTTACAAGGAAAATAAAGTTTTTGCTCATATTATTGCATTCTCATCTATCAAGCATGTCATATGCTTTTAATAATTTAGTACTCCTAAGTGTTGGGAAACTAATGGGAATATGCTCTTCCATGTAGAATATGGTAAGGTACAGATCTCAGGATTCTTCATTTACTATTTAATGCATCTATTTACTCAGAAGCAAATTAACTGTGGCTTTTTTTAGGCAAATGATCTACAAATCTATAATGCCTTAATTGAAAAAAGCCTATCAAACTCTGAATTGATCTTGATTAGGGTGGTATTGATATACAATAAGCAGAGACAGAAAGAAATACAGGTAAAGGGAGTGTGTAATATTATATCCCAATTTTCAGTCTGAGCATCTTTTCAGGACAGATTTATCTAAAATAGACACTAAACCCTGCAATAATAATGTAAAAAAATATATGAAAACAGCAGGATAAAACATTTAAACCATTTGTCACTTGGGACAATGAATTGCTTTTTGCTAGATGTAAAAATAGCAAAATAAGCATTTAGTGAGTCTTCCTAGTAAAATATCTTATAAATAGGCCATTTCCATTCAGAAAGGTCATTTATTAAGTTATTATTGGGGATTCCGTCGTGATGATTTTTGTGTGGACATATGTTGAGACAAAAATCTATCATGTTGTGGTCACTGTTGGAAAAGGGTTGTTTAATTTGTATTCCGTAAATTGAATTCAAACTATTACAAGAAGATGAGATCGAGGCAGTTGTTAAGTCTAGTGTTGTTGGTTATTAGTTGTTCTAGTCCCAGATTTGTTACTGCATTGTATAAGGTTGCATGTGTGGGTTCAGTTGTACATTCGTTAAGGGTCCAGTTAATATGAGGTAAATTGAAGTCACCAAGAAAGATAAAAGCGTGTGGGCAGTATGATGCCCATGTTAGTAGTGTCTTTAGCTTGCTTGCATGTTCGATGTCATAATCAGGGGCTCTGTAACATAGTAAGAATTGAAATGTGATATTTAAGAACAGTTCACAGATGATGGTCTCAGGAATAGCAAGCTCCTGGGTAACTTGGATGTTTTTTAGATGTAGGGACTTTTTATAGAAGATAGCAACACACCTCCTCTACGGATTTCATGATCTGATCGGTAAACATGATAGTCTCTTACTGTGGTAATGGAGTCAGGGAGATGCGTTGAGCCATGTTTCACAGACAAATATAATGTCGAATTTAGCCATATTTAGTAAGAGGAGAAATTCAGGTATTTTATTTACAAGGCTTCTTGCATTGAGTAGCTTGCATTTAAGGCCAGTTGTGGTTGGAATAGAGGTAGTTAGGGATGTGCGTGGTGTTGGATTGGATGGGGTGGAGTTGGATGCGGAGTTGTGGGTTGTGTGACTTTCTCTTGATGCAATCAGCTCGGTAGTCAATGTATAGGTCCTTTTCTCCATTGTCTAGATGGTTTTTGAGTTCTTCGCGGAGTTCACGGGATTTATTCTAGGCTTAATCAAGGTTTGTAAATCTTTGTCTGGATCTTTTCTTCCAAGCTTGTTATTGGCTTGTTTTATTCAAGTCTTTGACTTAAGATCTTAACTTTGGAAATCCACGCACAGGCAAATCCTTGAGGGTGGGACTACAGAGATTGTCTTATGTTACAATATGTGTAACTTTTGCATATACTGTTTACAATCCAATATTCAACAGCTACACAAGTGATGGACATTCCACTCAAGATTTTAGCAGCACTAAAAGTGCTTCAGAGTTTCCAAGTAATTTAACCTGTAGAAATGAAATGTACCAGAAATCTGAAAATGCTTTTTCTATTCAGCAGTTTGAACTTTTTCATCATCATTTTGTTCTGCCCTCTTTCTGATTGCTGACATAGAAATGTCCCAGATTGCCAATCTATTTCAGTAATAAAGCGTCTTCTTCTAAAGAAATCCAGGTTTCATTCACTCATTATTTATTTGAAGATTTTTGTCTTCTTTGGACTAAAAGAAGTTTTGCAATATGACCTATATGATTGTATAATACAACCATGCCTTAGAAACTTGCAATATAAGGTTATAAAAGAAAAGGAAAAAGAATTGGAAAGAAGAAAGAGAAACACAAAAGCTGAATCTCTTGGTTATGAAGTTCCTACATAAATCAGATAAAATGAGAAGTCCTCCACAGAGAGAAGAATCCAAAGACTGCAACTTCCTTTAGCACAGCCATCAGTAAGTTTTCCTTCTTTTCTTTTTCTTTATCACCCAAATGGTAATGGTATTTCAAACTACAAGTATTTAATTTGGGCAAAGAAATAATTAAACAGTAGCAAGAAGGCTTCCTAGCCTTCAATTTTCAGTCATGAGTTGGCTGCAATTTAATAGTGCCACTCTTGCTTTTCATACAGAAAGCCTCAGGGTGAGTCCTTAAGATTTCTTATGTACCATCAAGATTGGAATAAAGAGAACTCAGTGTGGACAAAACTAGCAAGGACAATCCAAGACTTTACTGCCTTAGGCACTACAGCAAATAGCCCTCCCTTTTTCTCCAGACAAATCATTGGAAGATATGAAAACAATTTCCACACGCATTTTTCCTAGTTGTGAGTAAAGATGTAATAACATCAAAGTAAAGTGCCAGTATGCTTTCTTTATTATTATTAAACTTTACTCCTTACGGCCTGAAATCGGTGTTTTTCAACCTTGGCAATTTGAAAATATTTGGACTTCAATTCCCACAATTCTGTTTGGGATGCATGCTGACAGGGTAATTCTGAATGTTGAAGTCCACACATCTTCAAGTTGCCAAGGTTGAAAAATACTGTTTTAGCTAGATGAGCGGATAGTCTAACATGGTGGAGGCCCCTCTGTTGATTCTCATAAACTGAACTTGATGCTTCTCCTCTTTACAAAGCCACTGGCACCAAGTGCCTTGTTAAGAGAAGTAGCTGGCTTCTTTTTTCACCTGGTTTCCTATTAATGATTAGAGAAATAGAAGAAAACAAACAGATCCAATGAGGACCTAGAAGTTCAAGACTCCATTCTGTTTTCCCTGTGTCAAGGTGACATTTCTTGCTGCAGGAAGTTAAATCCTTAGTGAAATCTAGTCTGCTATGATTAAAAATTGATCACTTTTTTCCTGGGAGACTGTAAGAGGGAGAATGTGTTCCTTATTGATCTGCAAGCCTCAAGTAAATGATACTTATGTCTCTCCCTCTCTCTTAAACGCACAGACATTAATATTCAGCTGTCATTATTTTTCAATCCATACATTAATTCCACTGCTTAATTATATTTTTATACTTTCAAGAGAATTACAAGAGCTTCCTCACCTTCAAGGAAGCCCTCTAATTTGCAAAATGAAAGGAATATTTTGCTGTGGAGAAACTGATAAGCAATAAGATCAGAAATTCTATAGTCACAATTGTTTTTATGTATTTGGAGATGAGGTTTTGCATTGAAATTATTGAGGATTCTGTAATTAACAATGTCTGCATTGCTTTTAAGTATGCTCTTAAAGATTTTGTTTTGGCCAGAGGGGCCTATAAGGATTATTCAGTCTCCTTCATCTAAATCGGGGGTTCCCAACCACTGGTCCCCGGACCAGTACCGGTCCGTGGATCATTTTTTACCGGGCCGCAAAGCTTGGGCACCACCATCTTGTTTCGACGGCGCTTCCAGGTTTTCGGTTGCTTCCGGGTTTTCGGTTGGAAAGTGCGTCCGGGTTTTCAGTTGGAAAGCGGCGTTTGGGTGCTCGCGCCTTAGTTTCGTCGAAGGGGGGGGAGCGGCTTCGAACAAAGAGCCGTCCCGATGGCGGTGGAGTCTTGCGTTACTCAGGTACCGGTCCGTGGAAGAATAAATAATCGTGAAACCGGTCCCTGGTTCAAAAAAGGTTGGGGGCCACTGATCTAAATTACAGAGTAATTTAGTACTTGCTACAGATAATGATGGAAGAATAAAGACTATAAGAAAGATGGCCTGAGACTTCTCTATAGAAGTGCTTATTCAGTGGCTCTTTTCTGGGAGTTTTAGCCAATAACTATGTCCCCAAAGTGCTAACACACGTAGGGACATATTATGGTTAGTGGCTTCATCTTAGGAGCTGCTACTATACATGCACATAAATACATGAAAGAAGCCAATATACATTTCTATGCATCTGTACACACCTCTTGCCTTTCAGTCAAGGAAGCTCCTGAAAAGATCTGTATTTCTTCAGCAATCTCCCACTGTTAGGGACTTTTCAGTTCTCAAGGTGACTGAGGGCTGTATGTGGGCTGACTGCCTGGACAGTAACCTTGTGAGACTGTTCCTCCTTTAGCATGGCAGTAGTTTGAACCACCTGCTGCATGTAGAATAGATGGTGTGCCCAAGTGTCCAGGCGATGCTACAATGAGCCTCACCCATTTCAACAGCAGTCTAATTTATAAAGGATGATCTTCTAGCTGAGGAATTGGAACAATGCCATTCAAGGGCCAAATTAGTTCTAATTTTTGAAAGGCTACTGAATCTCTGGCCAAGCTTGCTGTGAAACGTTTATTCTTTTTTTCCTTTCTCACACACAAGACACATTCACATGCTTAAGAGAATTGATTTTTCAGGGATTCAGTGTCCATGGCATGAAGTCACTTATTATTAATAGTATTTTTATGATAAGCTTTACATAAAGACCGAACATTAAACTATTACACTACTACATTTTTATGAGATAGCTAAACTCTGATTCCAGGTCTGCTCTGAAATCTTAACTTGCCTATGGCTTTGATACCTTCAAGAAGTAGTCTCGGGTTTTTTTTTCTTTGCAAAAGAATTACATTATATCCTGAGAAGCAGGTGAAAAGCTACAGCAATTAAGAGAACCCTTCAATATAAGGGAAGGTTAAAACAAAATATCCATTGTTTAAAACTTGACATCTGTTGGTTTCATGGGACAGTTCTGCAACAATACAGAACAGGCTTCCCATTATCTTCTGCCAGGATGCCCCCACTTTCCAGTCTAGCATACAGCTCTGGGATTTCCTATCCCAGTACTAACTAAATCCAGACTTGCTTAGCAGTTTGAAATCAAAGTTGGCTAGCTTCTGCCCCCGAGCATGATCTACGAGGAAAAGGCTTGTCTGCTAAGAAATCTCTGCAAAAAGATAGATAAATCTAGCAGACTTGACATTCTAAGTAATTTTTCCCAAGTGATTTATAATTGCCTTCTTTCTAGAGTTGAGCATGACTGCTCAAAGTTACTTAGGGTTTGTATCCAAAACAGGACTAGAGTTCTGTCTGTCACATTCTAGCCCAGTGCTTTAAACCAGGGATCTCCAACCTTGGCCACCTTAAGACTTGTGGACTTCAATTCCCAGAATTCCCAGAGGAATTCTGGGAGTTGAAGTCCACAAATCTTAAAGTGGCCAAGGTTGGAGACCCCTGCTTTAAACCACTGTACCCAACTGCCACTCGGGCCCCTTTTTTAATGAACATCCAATAATTGAATTGGGAATGTCAGTCTGATTCTCTGGGAGTGAGGGAAGGAAGGGAAGAAAGACTAATTGTTCCTCTTTAAATGACCTCCATAATCCCTTGGGGTGGAGTCTGGGCAACTGAATGGAGCTGAGTGTTTACTGGCCGGGTGCCCTTCCTGTCACCAATATGGAGTTTTACTCAGCAGATATATTCTCAGTTTGCCCAGAGAGAGACATATCTGCCTCTACCTGGGATTGAATTCACAGCCTCCTGATTGTGAGGTGAGAGCTCTACCTCTAGGCCACCACACCACTCTAAGAAAGGGTTACTCTACTTCACAAATTTACCTACTTTGGCATTGTGTTGAGTAGGGGTCGCCAACCTTTTGGACCTCAGGGACCACCAAACTCATAATTTTAAATCCCAGGGACCACTAACCAGTTCTGTGGGCATGGACTAATTTGTGGGTGTGGCTTGGTGGTCATGTGACTGGCTGGGCATGGCTTGCATGTAAATATTATAAATATTTATATAAATATTGAATTTTTTATAAAAAAAGAGCAACTTTTACTCAAAAGCAGGCAAAGCAAGCAGGCAGATTGAGTTGCTCACAGAATCACAGATTCATTCAGAGATCTATCTATCTGCCATCGGCTAGCTCAGTCTGTCACATAAAATTTGCTTGCCATGAGTCTGCACTGAATAATAGAACCTTCAGTCCTAAGGGAGGTTCGTCTGTGCTTAAAAGCAGAGCCGAAGATCTAAAGACTAAGTAGAAAGCAAGAAATGCAACCATTTCCTGCTTTCTAGCTAATCTAAATCTCCCGGCACAGCAGAACAGCTAATGGTCGGAAAGAAAAAAAAATAGCAATTTAGCAGGCAATTTTGCCGGGTAAGGAGTGAGTGGGCGGGGAGGGTTCCCGCAGGCCATGTGGGCGGCACAGCCTTGTTTTTCTGAGCAGCCTGGATTAATTGCTTTGGGGGTGTGTGCTCTGGGGTGACATTTCTCTGTGGCCCAACAAAATTTTCTTGCGGCCCACTGGTTGGCGACCACTGGTGTAGAGAGCCAGGGACACAAATAGGAACTTTATTACGGTCACTGACCAACAAAGCACATTCAATAAAACGAACAACACAAAACTACCCTCTAACAAGATGGTCTGTCTGTCTGTGCCAGGGATATGGCCCTGAAGCAAATATTCACAATTGGTTATGTGAACCAGAAGGGGGAAAGTATTCCCTAAATTCCTGGAAGAGAGAAACTAGGCTGACTCCTCCCTGCCTGAGGGGAAGAAATTTTCAAGATTCTGCTATTAGAGCCTCTCAATAAAATAAAATGCTAGTCTTCCTGGAGGGTTAGGTTCCTGGCCCAATCCAACTCATAGGGATGACAGATTACCATTTTTGCATCATTTAGATATTATAAGATGACCTGCTTAAAAAATGTTGCAATTCTGATTTTTAGTCATGCTATTATTACAGCAGATAAATTTATATAAGGAAATAGAATGTTTCACAAAACTTACCTTACAAATAAGCAATGCTTTGGGCTTCAGTCTTGTCTTGATTTTCTTACTAAATCTGCATAAATTGGCTTCTGCAACTGACATCAACCCATGTTAAATGGTCATTTGCCCTATAATAAAAGCTCAGATATAAGACTAGGGATATAGCATACTCAGCCTGAATTTAAAAAGAGAACCATAATTACAGAGAAAACAACAGATGCACAAGTGCTTAGCGAAGTGCTTAGAGAAAGAGGTCCTTCACTAATGTTTTTATTAGATGGATCATTTCTATTCTACACTAGTTTCTAGTGTTCAATCACAAGTGTGTTCCACATTGCTTTCAGTCAACTTAAATAAAATATGAAAATTTGTTTTTTGCTTATACAGATATTCTGTCTATAATTTACCTACATTTCCTAAACTGAATACAGTAGCTCAACATTCAGAAAAGTGGATAATCAGAAATGTTAATTGTTTACCTTTTATCCATTCAAGAAGCACAAATGTGAGTATGTTTATTTTCAGCCTGAACCAAATTAAATGGTCCAGTATCCTTTGAACTAGGCTGGTGTCCAAGCCTCTTTAAGTACTATGGTAACTGGAAATTAGCATACATTAATTTCTATATTGCACTATACAAGTCAAAACACTATCATACAACAGAGACCTGTACTACGCTTCAGTTTTAGAAGTATTCCAGATTAAAGTAATGACCTAGTACTTTAATTCCCAATTAAAACAAATCTGATTATTAAACATGAGTTCATTCTCTTGCAGTGACCGAAGTATCTAGCCTCTTTGCCATGTGTAGAGTGGGAACTAAACTTAGTAAGTTTTTGCAGGATGCCAACAAGACTACAAAGCATGTTAAAAGTACTATAAAATGTATTATTTATACAAATTTTGAACTATATATTGAATTTATATATACTGCTATCTGTAGTGTCCTAGATAAACAGAGTGAAACACCTGTTTTAAAGTTTTAAAGCAGCCTCATTCTCTGGAAAGCTTGCATGCTACTTCAAAGGCAATTCAACTGCTTTAATGCTTTAAAGACAGGTTCATTATACTGTCAAACACCTCTTCCAAATGCTTGTATAGTCCTAATAAAGAAGAGCAACACTGACTTTCCAAAAATTTAATTATGAATTTACACTAATGGCAGGTAACATTTGTGTGCAGTTGCTAAATTCATTTTTAGGATCAGAAAAGCATTTTGGTACTCCTTTTATATATGATTGCTCACTATCCCTAAATCCAAATAATTCAGCATAATCCAAATTGCAATGATGGAAGAATAACTTTGAGATATAAGCAGGTAAAGTTCATATGATCATTTACTGTCACAACAAAAATAACTGGTTGCTAACAGTTATGTCATAACTGTAAAATTGTAATTCTTCTATCAGAAGAATGTAGAATTGCAAAAAAATATATTAATACCAGTGGTGGGATTCATTTTTTTTTTACTACCGATTCTGTGGGCAAGGCTTGATGAGCATGGCAGGGGAAGGATACTGTAAAATCTCCAGTCAGAGGTGGTATTTTCCAGTTCTCCCAACTACTCAAAATTTTCGCTGCCGGTTCTCCAGAACTGATCAGAACCTGCTGAATACCACTTCTGATTAATACCTAAATCAGGGGTAGTCAACCTTTTTATACCTACTGCCCACTTTTGTATCTCTGTTAGTAGTAAAATTTTCTAACCGCCCACTGGTTCCACAGTAATGGTGATTTATAAAGTAGGGGACAAAACCCCCACCACCCACCATGAAAGCTGGAATGCCCACTAGTGGGCAGTAGGGACCAGGTTGACTACCACTGACCTAAATCAACATTTTCTTCATGTACATTATTTTCAAATATTTAGGCTATTTTTAAGAAAAGTGATAGGAAAAAGAGCATCACCTACAGGTCAAACAGTTGTCAGCAAGTTTCTTCTTCTATAATACTTGGAGTAAGAAGTTGAAGCGCTTTGTTTGAAATACTCCATGTCCTTTCCAAAATGACACATCTGCAGTAAATGGGTGGTTTTGAGTATTCTGAGCACACTTTGAAATGGCTCTGTTCAGAGTGCAAAACACTTTACACTTAAAAACATTTACAAACATTTACAAATGTCAGAGGTTTCGCACTCCAAAAAACTGTGTCATCTTCAAAAAGATATTTAAAGTTCAAAGCAGTTAATTTTTAATTGTTTATGTAGTATGTGGGTCAGTTTTTATCCCTCCATTCTGTAGATTTATAGGGATAGCAATTAATCTAAAGAATGCTTTCATGTAAGCTATTTTTGTGCAACCAGTTTTGTGTGCGTGTGTGTTGGAAAATACAAACAAAACTGCAATCTAATTCAGTTCTGGTGTTTCCCTTTCAGCCCCTAATCTTAACAGGATGCCTTGTAGCAAACTTTGTAGCTGTTACTACAACTGTAGCTGCAGACTTTCACACATGGCATGGTTAAGTACCACCTTTCCGTAAAGCTGTCTATCCATCTCCCAAAACTACTTGCCACATATTTCCTGGTAGCAGTATTATCTTATCCATCCCACCCCATTGCAGCTTTTTAATTTCATAGATTACCTATTTAAGCACAGATATATAGGCTCCTCTATTACATAGTATAAAACTGTCCTAGGTTGATATACCCATAATCCTCAATAAGTTCAAATTCTGATTTTTCCCCTCGCAATTCAAAGAGAATCTGTCAACTCTTATATTAAACATGTACTTAGCAATTATATATTTCACATGACTGCTATAGGACACTGTCCATTTCAATCATTCCTGTGGAAATAAGTATTATAGTATTGTGTTGCAATTGTGATGTATAACACCATAGTATATCTTTTTTTTTATTAAGATAATTTTTGGCATTGTTAGGGGTCTCTTATGATAGAATAAAAATGAAGATAGAAAACAGGGATCTAAAAGAAATGTAGAAAATTTCAGCAACATGGTGTGAGGCTTTATTTCAGAGAACAGTATGGATCCAGGCATTCAACCTACCTAACCAAATAACCTAACAGAAGCAGATTTTCTTTATATCATTGTATAAGAAAGTTATTCACACAAGAAAATAAAAGTGTTGTAAGTTGTTAAGCCAGATTCTGCTGCAAATGTCTGGAAATGTTTCATATGAACGCATGCTATTCCAAGAATCTAGTAGAGAAGATAAATTTAACAAAATGGAGATGACATCATTTTTCCTCTTGTCTTTTGGATATGATGAGATGAAACTCAGCTCCTCTTTACCTAGTCATATCAACTCCTTGCAATCCCATCTAAACCACAGAAACTTCCTCACTAGCTCACAGTACAGCCTGAGGGCAGCTCTAGTAAGCGGCATAGTAACAAGATGAGAATCCATCAGCCTGATTATCTCAACATTGTACCTCAACAGATCAACTACCCCAGCTCTGCTGCTATTTGTAACAGAGCTACTCTACCTAACAATAGAAATAACCCAGGTACAAAGAAAGTTAGAATATTTTGGACATGTGATGTGACACCCAGAAAAATACAGCATACTTCACTTAATCCTCCAAGGAAAGATTGAAGGCAAATGAGGTCCAGGCAGAACATCATGGCTTCAAAACCTAAGGGACTGGTTTGGACAAAACTCAACAGCACTTTTTCATGCAGCTTTTGATAAAAATAGGATCGCCAACATGATTGCCAACATCCGATGACAGATATGGCACAAGAGGAAGGTACAAAGACAAGGACCTTCCCCAGACTGGCCAACAAATCAGATCCGTAGGGTTTTTTGCCTCGCAGCCTTCAACTTCTATACAAATCTTTGCCTTCCCATTGTTCAGCATCCGACTTTCTTGTAAAGCAGACACCCAATTATTGCAATTGTTGCAAAAAACATAGGTTCTTGTCCTGAGTGTTGTGCTCTGTCATTCTGAATTTTCCATGATGGAAAAATTCAAATTATAAGCACTGCTTAAAAGAATTCAGCTTTTTTTAAATAACAAAAGCTGTAAAGAAATCCATTATACAAGGGCTCATTTTATAAAAACAATTGATTCGGACAAGGAATCTACTTTCCAAAATTAGGGTATAGGTGAAATAATCTGTATATATACGCATTTTTATTAATCAGAGCATCCTCACTGATTTCACAAAGGCAGTGGGAAACACAACGATGGAATATATTTCATGACAATTTTGTACTTTAACAAAAATATCAGCATAAAGGGTTTTATATACAGATAGTTTTCAAAAAGTAAAATCTTTAGTATATTTTATACACTGGGAAATAAGACATTTGAAAAGTGAGAGCCTGGAGCATGAAGTAGTCAAAAATTCTGTTCCAAGTTTTTAAAAAATATAAAGAGGATCAACATTGTAGTTCAAACATTTTCTATTTTCTATCCAGCCATGGAATCTATGAAAGCCATACATGAAATATCAAAAATAGATGAGTATCACTAATCATGGATGCTTGTATTTACACTGCAACTAAACTAATTATCAACTGTTTTATTTACAAACCTCTATTTTTTTTCCCTTGGTGAACATCATTTAAAATTTTAAAAACCATAGAAATGTCAGTTAGAAACCTTATAATCCAAAAATTCATACTAGTTTAGAACCATTCAAATTGCGTGAAAATAAATGTATGAAAATGCATATTTTAATACAAGCACTCTCACAAAAAACTGAAACTTAAGAGTGTGGATCCTTCCCTTTTAGCAATGTTGTAAGACAAAAATCAATCAATCCATTAAAAAATAATTTAAGAAACCTTTTAATATATTTTGCTAATTAGCACTGAACTAGTTGCTATGCTTTTGAATCTGAAAGTTATCTAGTAGTTAGCAAAATGTACTTATATACTTTTAACTAAAAATAGAAACTCTCTTTGGAATACCTGACTGGCAGATGGTAAAAGTGGCTTGTAAGGTGCTACAAGACTCTAAAACATACTGTCTTTAACAATGAGAGATCCAAAGATGGCTAGGAGCAAGGGGGAAGTGGAAGACAAAAAGGAGAAAACAGGCATAGAAAATAGATACAGGGATTTCAGTAAGCAGTTAACATGTCAACAGAATGTTAAATAGAAACAAAGACAAGAATGAAAAGGAGTTTAAAAATATCATGGTTCTATGTACATCTATATATAAACCCACAATGAGTTTAACTGCATTTACATATAGGTAAATGTGAATAAAATTGCAGCTGAATATTTGCTATGAAAGCTGAGCACAGGAAAAAATTGGAAATAAACTTATCAGTTATAAATAGGAAAAAACTGTTTTAAAAAAAGGAATTCTTATAACAAACTATACTACTTGAACTTTCAACTTAAAATTTAGTGGCTTCATGCAATGCTGAATCAAAATATTTTCCATAACTAAACTTTAAGATCTGTAAGTTTGCACTAACCAAAAGATCAACCTTTTTGGTTTAAAAATGCAAATACTATATTTCAAATACAGAAACCAAAGATTAAACACATCTACAGTAATAAAAAAAACAACCCAAAATAGCAATGGATAAGTGGGTGCTTTTGACTGGATAATGGGGGAGTAAATGAGAAAGAACCTGAATTTGTAGAAGCAATAATCAGTGAAATCTGACGATATATTAACTTATATTTGGTTCATGGTACATCACAGGTAATGCTCAATTTACAATTCATTCAGTGACCGTTCAAAGTTATGACAGCACTGAACAGAGGTAAGACCTGTACCTGAAAGTATGGCTTTTGCAGTGTCCCCCTCCCCAAGTCACAATATCAAAATTTAGATTCTCTTGCACGCAACTGCAAGGGCACTTTAACTGTCCCACCCACCTCCCTCCCTCCAATCTATGCTCTTTTGGGTACCCTGCATTCTATCACATATCCCTCCTATCCCACCCCCCCACCCCCGCTCAGAGCTGACCTTTGCCATCTCCTTCTTGGTGGCTAAGACCCAGACACAAGGCAAGGGTATAGCCCTGGATGTATGCAGTGAGGTCGGCAGGATGGTGGAACTTCATTTGCTTGCCAGGCCCAAGCAGGTCCACCTGGGGAGGAGGAAGCAGGACAGCAAGGTACAGCGCTCTCTATATCTGAGCGAGGCAGGAGACTCAGCGGCAGTTCCTCAGGGGAAGGTGGAAGCTATAGGGGAATTGCTGTATGGGGTGATTGCAGAACTGGAACAAGGGTAGGGAGGCAGGCTTCCAAGAACTGTAGCATGCAGTCTGCAGCTGATGGCACAGGTGCAGCTGGAAATGGGTCAGCAAGGGATGGAGGAAAGGTCCAGAATTGACAGAATCTATTTTCAGGTCCTCTCTTCTTAGTCCAGCCTTTTACTGCAAAGGCAGTGACATTTGTAGAGTAGAGGGAATGCCTCATTCACAGGCATTCTGACCAATTAATTACAATTGTAGGTATGATAATCA
Source organism: Notechis scutatus (assembly GCF_049901735.1). NCBI lineage: Eukaryota > Metazoa > Chordata > Lepidosauria > Squamata > Elapidae > Notechis > Notechis scutatus. The sequence goes on from NC_142014.1 coordinate 58,021,635, forward strand.
GAAAATATCCATATATCAAGAAGTAACAAAAGCAATGCAGTGTAGCAATCTGTTGTTTTATTGGTGAAAAATGCCTTTGTATATCAAGCACAGACAAGAAATTATGCTTGAAGGTGATGTTCTGCAACATGCTAGCTTCTCTTCCGCCACTCCCCACCCCCGCCACCCTTAATTTTTTTTAAAAAATTAGGTAGTATGCTTAGTGGGCGTCAAGGTATAACTTGCACCTGCACCATGCCGAGGACCTAGAAAATAGTGTGCCAGGTGGTAAAAAAACTCAACAATAAATATTTCCTTTTTTCTTGACATTTATTCAAAAGAGAAAGATGAAGCTCTTCATCTTTTCTAAGATGCTTTAGTTCAAAATGCTTTAGGAATCACATGCCCTCCCAAGCTTCAAGAAGTAAAGGGTAGCCTAAGTTTTTTCTGAGCAAAATATGTTTGGAAATATGCATGGCTAATTATTATTAACCAATTGGTAAGTCTGCTGCTCATGCATATGAGAAGCAATTTAAGAATTTAAAAGTCCTAAGAGAAAAATATTCCAAGTGACATAGATAAATCCATGTGCTACGTATACATTACCCTGAATGCATCTACATAGTCTATCTTAAGAAAAAGGAAAAAAACATGAATATAAAATGGAAAAATATTAAACTGCTCAGGCTATAAAAGCTTAGGGAAAAGTGTCATCTATAGAAAATGACAACAGATGAAATAATTTTTTTAAAACTTCCCACTATAAAAATAAATTGGGATGCATAAAAATTAACAAATAATTTCAAGAAAAAATAAATACTGCCCATTACTCAAGATGATACGCAAATGACTAGTGGGTTTCAAGTAAATATTTTTCTCTCTCAGCAAATTCAAAGAAACAAAACCACATTAATTCACAATTTAATGGAAAAATAGAAACTAGATGTAATTAAATGACAGTACAAGTCACACTCGAGATAAGATTATGACTGCTCGAAGTATGAAATTAATGACAGGGAGTTCTTGGCCACTGCCAAATAGGATTTTAGATGCAATGGTGTTTGGTCCACTTCTTCCAAGAAAGTTATGCTCCCAAAAAATGCAGCAGGCACGCTTAGTTTCCTCTTTGTGAGATTAGAATGTAGTTTATCAATCATTTTCTTCACAACTCAGTTTTATCCCATTAATTACTGCTCTGTCTCTGGACTTTTGGACCAATACTTTGAATTCCTTCTTCTGGATTTGGCCGCTTCCCAGAGCACACTCCAACACTAAGTGATATTCTTCCTAGATTGAAGACAATTGAAGACAAACATGTACTTTAATGTCATCTTTGACTTTCACTCAACTCAAATCATAAATTGTGCAAAAATCATACCTTGTTGCACTAAGTGTTTTTTTTTACTGTCCCCGTGAACATAATGTAAAATTCCGCTGTTCCCTTGAGGGTAACCTATTAAAAAAAGGTGTTTTAATTTCTGAACAAAAGTATTTAGAAATCAACATTAAACTTTTTTCTTATAGTTTTAATAAGTATTACTAAATAATATTTAAGTATTATTAATTTTTCTGTCAGAGAGTTTGAAATATTGTACTGAATTTATTAGAAGTCACATTTTCTGTCACAAACAAATACCACCCTTAAATTATGTCTGAATATGAAATCTAACCTTATCCCTAATCATAAGTACAAAATAAAGCAAAAATTATCTGGGAGAGGACCCATAAGATATTCACTATAATTTCTTATTTTTGTTTCCTTGCTTAATAATGTCCCATTCTGTATCTTTATTTAATATTGTTAGAAAGCAAAGGCTCCCACTTTGTATTCTTAAGCTTAGTTTTTATTTGATTTATAACATACCCTCTACAGAAAATAAGTAAATCATAGATATAAAAATTACAGTGTACTAAGCATTACTTAAAGCAAGTATCTCTTTGAATGATTCAGTTATCTGGTAAACATTACTCTTGGCTACCATAAAATAATGAAGAGCAATTAATTAATTAAACTGCCTAACCAGTTCTAACACAACTCCTTCATTTGGGGTCCATTTAGAGGTCTTCATAGTAAAGAGTTGTTGTCAAGCCTACCTCACTTCTTTGGAGATCAGCTGGACTTTACTGTTTTAGGTATATTAATTGCTTTAGTAATTTAATGGTTTCCTCAGAGCAATTCCTATTTTTACTCACTATCCTTAAGCATGCCTATGCATAAACTACACCGCTGAAATCAATATATCTTGATTTGACAAGGGGATTTGAGTATCGCACTTTATTATTTAAGGGTGAAGGAACAGTGAATTCAGTTTTGAATTTTCCCACCTTGCTGGTGAATTCCACTTGTTCCTTTATGAGTCTCTCCAAGGGTGCATGATTGAACATTCCCTGTATGTCCTTCACTGATTCCCATTTGAGTACCTGAAAGAAAGCGAATATATATTGTTTTCAGGATTTAGAATTACACAAAAGGATATATTTAACATCATGCACAACTTATATTGTATAATGTAAATAAATCTAAATGAAAATTTCACATGTGGAAAAAGTAAGTACACCCCAATGTTTATCACTATAATTGATACCTATAATTAAAAACAGATGTACCAGATCAGATCCAAATGTTTACCATATTGTTAGAGAGGATCTGGGAGGTACCTGTGTTATCACATATTTAGTTGGCTGGTGGCATCACTATGCCTGGACTGAAAGAGCTCCGAGGCCTGCACAAAGATGATTTAAGATGCCTATGAGTCTGGGAAGGGATTTAAAAAGATTGACAATCATTTGGACATCAATCCACTGTCCAGAATATTATCTACAAGTGAAGAAGATTTCAAACAACTGCCAACCTGTCCAGCCCATCTCAGCAAGTTCAGCCTAAGAGCAGAATGGAAGTTGTTGCAAAAAAAAATCCCTAAGAACTCCAGAATTTCATCACATGATTTAAGGATAGCTCTCATGATTGATGTCAAGAGTGTATGGGTCTACCATTAGAAAGGAATTGTACCAGGAGGAAATGTTTGATGTCAAGAAAGAACTTCAGGGCAAGAACCTAAGTTTGTTCATTAACATCCAGATAAACACTAGGACAAATGGAACAATGTGCTCAGGACAGAAGAGGCAGCATTATTAGGACACAGCACCAGAAAACATGCACTGTCAATGCAACAATTAGACCCTTGTCCCTCATGGCTGGTGAAAGCCTCCAAGATGATGACCATTAGGCGAGTTCATGCAATGATAAATTCCTCATTTCAAGAGAAGCCATTCCTAGGACCTTTTAAGGAGGCTCTGGTTTGTCTTCTCCTTTATAAACCATCACTCGACTTTGGCTTATTATTATAATGCTGGTAGTCAATCAAATAGATTTTTATTTATGCTTCTTAGTTTTTCTAACCATAGGAGTAACTTACCACTTGTACCAATACAACCAGGAAGATTTTCACTTGAAGAATATCTCATTAGGCCACCATTTCCGTTTCCATTTCCGTTTCCGTTTCCATTAGAAGGCACTGAAGCAAGGAGGCCTAATCAAAATAAAATGTAGTGGCCTCAAACATGGAGTTGATTTTCTCAATAAGAATTAGAGCATTATTTTTAAAGAATCAATCCCATGCAAATACAGACTATATTTTAAATTAAATATCAATAATGCTGGAACTGTTACTCAGGAAGATGAAGACAACAATCCCACAAATAGTAATTAAAATGTTAGTAATAAACTTAATGTGAAAATATAGAAAATTAATATGAAAATAATAATTAATAATAATAATTAATATGAAAATATAGATAATTCTCCTTAAATAATAGTTAATTGTATTTCTAAAACAAAAGGCCAATGTTTTTTTCTTTTTTGCAATGTTCTGACCCTGAAAGGACCAGAGTCTATGTGATATTAATATTAATATATTAGCCATTAATTAATGTTAAAAGCTGCAACTTTTAAAAAGGTGAAATTAGAGAAAAGTGCAAAAGAAATAATTTTTCATTCTTCAGTCAGCCAATTATAAATATTGAACCAGGATTTCAGCAATTAAGTATGACTTTCAGGCCAAAAATCATGAAAGAAAAGTAAAATCAAAGCTTTCCATCATACCCAATCCTCTGTATCGGGATAATTGTTGGTAGATTTGTTTCATCCTTTCAATATTCAATCGACTCGCCTCAGCATGATTTACCATTGGCTTGGGGTAATTTATTCCTATTATACATTTTGCAGCTTTCTGCACTCCCTCAGGGGCATTCCAAGGATCATATATATACTTTGCAGGAAAACCTCTGAGTATAGGTAGATACCGTCTTAATTAAAAAAGAAAAGAAATTTTCTATCATTTTTATGGTTCATCATAATAATCCAGTATAATGTTTCATTTTAAACTAATGATGGTTCTTTACCTGATGTAGTCCCCGTTAGGATCAGTTCTCCTGCCAAAACCCACAGGACAGTAACAGTGGAAAAATTGCTGGAAAAATGAACTACAAGAGAGCCACATCCAACTGCCTGCATTCACACTCCAGTCTGCATCAAGAAGCAATTCTTCAAATACCTACAAAAAAAAAAACCCCAAACCAAAGAATTAATGTAACCCTATAATTACTCTTCCTCCTTCTCCTCCCCCCCAAGAATACAGTTTCAAGTAACAATTTGTCGGCATGCTGGCTTTTAAAATGTCCATGTCTAAGCACATAAGGAGAAAGTTGAGGAGAAATACATACTCCATACAGTAAACTTTTGAAATGTGCAAAGTCAGCAGACAACTCATTTATCTGCAGAAAGGGCTCAAGGTACAGTAGCTTACATATTTATAAAAACAGATAATGCAAATACATTGCTGGAAACAGAATATTTAAAACTAGTCGCATAAGCAATTAGTCACAGTATTACAGGACAATATAATCCCAGAGATCGCCCTTTTTGTATTCTATCGAACACTTATCATACATGTTTAATGTGTTAAAGTGAGTGTGGGACAGATTAGAGAAAACAAGGAAATATTTTCAATGCATATTATAATGCATAAGTGTTGACTCACCACTAGGTGTTGCTACTGAGCTAAACTACTTTATATTATATAACATTTACTGCTGGTGACAGAAGTTATGTGCATTTAATCCTATTGGTTCTGCATTAACTACACTTGCAGCAAACTCTAAAACTATATTTTCTTACAACTCCGGCCAAGAGTCTTCAACGTGGCTTCAAAATTGCAGGTAAAGGGTGGTAACTTTTTTTTTTATTAAAGAAGCAAATATGTCAAGACTTTAATAATAAAAAGATTTTCATACACCCTGCAGAAGAATCAACCGCAAACTGGCTATGCAGTACAACTTTTCTTAACGTTATTTAGAAACAAACTGAAATATCAAATCTTAAGGACAATACCAAAATTTATCAATGAGAAGAAAATTCTACCTTCATTCCTTCCTCCCAGCTAATCCACAGATCACCTCGAGTTAAGAAGCATGCCACAGCATGTCTGGCAAGATGATGAATCCAGCCTTCCTGACGCAGCTGGGTCATAATAGCATCAATCCAAGGGAATCCTGTGTGACCCTCTGCCCACTTGGCCAAAGCCTCCGGATTTTTGTCCCAAGGAATCTGCACGCATATGGGATTGCCTTCCATTTTATCAAATCGTGGATTATTAGTTGCTGCTGTGTAGAAGAATTCACGCCACAACAATTGTCCATACAGGGAAAGAGGAGGAGAGCTGTTCTTCTTCACCTGGAAATCATAGCATATGATTAAAAACTCACTTTTTAAATACATGTCTTAAATACACACAGATAAATCCAGGTGGTCAATTCATACCTTTTTGTACAAATCTGTTAATTTGAAGTAAAATAGACGGCAAGATAAACAGCCAAAACGTAGATAAGGACTAAGTCCTGTTGGACTTGCAAGAAGGGAATTCGCATTCATTCGAGGTCGTTCAAAGTTTGCAACCCAAGCCTTAAAAAGAAAAGGGGGCAGGAGAGTGGGGTATTGATATTTATTATTTGTTGAGATATGTTTCTTAACAGCATTTTAAAAACCAAGCTTGCAATGGCTATGATCAGTTTCTCAAAATCTCAGGATTACTTATGCATATTATTTTACACATCTTACTATTTATCATGTATTGAAGATGTTTAGTAAATTTATACTGCAGCACTTCACTTCTCCAGTATTTGAATACAAGCCTAGAAAACTACTTTACTGAAATAAAATTTGTATAGTGATGCTCATTCTATAAACGGTGTGAAGTATAGCTTGTTTCTTCAGGGGGTCTATATCCCAAATTTTCTGTTTGATACTCTATGTTGATTTAAAAGCCCAAGGGATACAAAGGATGGATAGGTGGGATTGCAAGGATCTATACCAGGGGTGGGCAAACTTTTTAGCTCGGGGGCCTCATTGACTTTTAAAATTTGACAGACGGGCCGCCACCTGGTGTCGAAATGCCTGTCATTACAAGTCAAAATCAAATGAATGCAATCGTTCAATCATTCACATCAAACCTTAATTCTGTACCAATCTTCGGCGGGCCAGATTAAAAAGACCAACGGGCCGGATGTGGCCCGCGGGCCGTAGTTTGCCCACCCCTGATCTATACAGTATAAAAATGTTAATTGTATAGTTGATACGTAAAATTATAGCTAATCAAATATTAAAGCATGCAAAATTATTTCTCAATAAAAATTATAGTGTTCAATACTTGACAACAAGCACACAGAAGATAGCACTCTAGTTTGTTTTATTAGCATTCTAGCTCAATTTTTTTCATGCCCCAATAGAGTAATCAACTACATTTATTTCTTGCTTAATGATCATTTGTTCAATGACTGAAATTTTGGCACTGAACAAAGGGAGTTATGACCTGTACCCAGAGTTGTAATCCCTGAAGTACGCCCATGGTCATAAATGTGGGCAATTGGCAGTGTGCCTGCTCTTATAACCTCTACCTGCCTACAACCCCCAGCATCTGGGCCATCCTGCACAGCAGTGCTGGCCTGAGCCTGAAGCTTTTAGGAATCTTAGCCAGCAGCCATCACCATTGCTACCACTCAGAAATGCTGCTTCACACTGATTTCTAAGATGTGCATGCCTTAGGAAACAGCACACTTGCTCCCATTGCCCAGCATTCCCAAGAATCTGTCACATGTCACTTGCCTCCAGGCAGTTTTTTTCCTGGTGTTGAGAGGCCCACACAGATTATGTAATGCAGCTCTTGGTCACACCAGGTCTTCTTTCCTGAAGCCGCCTTGGAGCCACTTCTATTGTTGGGGTGGTGCTAGAGCTAAAGTCAAGGCCTGGAGCAGTGGCAGCCAGCTGGCAGCTCTACTTGAGACTTAGGCCTGGCAGTTCTGCTGATGAGTGCCACACTGCAAGGCTGGGCTGAGGTAGCTGTGACTTTGAATTGTATTGCAGGACACACACACACACAGCTCACACCCTCCACCACCTGAGGAACCCCTGCGCTCCATTTAATGACTGCAACTATGAATGCCAGGATTGTAATTGTTGAGCAAAGTGGTCATGTGAGCATCTCACTTAACAACCAGAACAACTTATGACTGATATTCCGGTCTTAACTGTGCTCATCAGTCAAGGATTACACTTACACTTGGCAAACAACAAAGGTGAGCAACATACCTTTCTTTCCAAATGTCTTTCCAGTCTCGTGAGTGCTTCTGTTTCTCCTCCTGGCCAAACGGCGGAAGGCAATCCATCTGTATCAAAACCTATAGCACAGAAACCAAAACAAAATATATTAGTCAAATATTATTAGTCAAGCTACAAACTGAATAAGTTATAAAGCTTTAGTACATTAAACAATTATTACACATATTTTCAAAACACTGAACTGGCCCAATGCTAAATTTGCAAGTTAAGATTACTTTGAATAAATAATTATTGAATATTGAATTATTATTCAAATAATTTATTGCTCCTCAGTGCAGTGACAAATATTCTGAAATATCTCTCTCAACTACTATAAATCCTTGGTAAGTTATCGACACCCAATCTGGGAGCAAGTCTTCAAAATTTAACAACCAGGAACTTGCTCTTTTTTCCCTCACGATACAGCAACTATTTTCAATAAACTACATGGTTATTTGGAAACTCTACCGAATTATGTTACATATATATTCTAGAATAATGTCTGTGCAGAAGCATGCATTAATAGACAGTATCAGTTTCTTATAGAGTTTTAAGCAACATTTTAAATGACAAGATCAGGTAATCCTCAACTTACAACCATTCATTTAGTGACCATTCAAAATTACAATGGTACTGTCAAGTGACTTATGACCATTTTTCAAACTTATGACTTTTTTAGCATCCCTGTGGTGACGAGATCAATAAACTTGCCAACTGGCACGTATTCACGATGGTTGCAATGTTCCAGGGTAATGTGATCACCTCTTGCAACTTTCTGACAAGCAAAGTCAATTAGGAAGCCAAATTCACTTAACTGTGTTACTAACTTAACAACCGCAGTGATTCACCTAACTGTGGCAAGAAAGGTCATAAAATGGGACAAAACTCACTTAAGAACTGTCTTGCTAAGCAACAGAAATTTGGGACTCAATTGTGGTCATAAATTGAGAAGTACTGTTATTATCATTCAGATCCTGCTATTAGACCTTACTATCTTCTATATGCAAACTAAGCAGAGTCTCCTACTTATGACCACATATTAGAAGACACGTTTTTTAAAAATAATGCTCAAGCAATGGGGATGATATATCTTGGATTACCTAGTTCTTCAAGTGATGGAACTCCATATTTTTCATCATGATCATCAGAAACTGGGGTGGTACATTTTGACATGACTTCTTCAGTGATAGTTTCTACAGGCATCTCCAATGGTTCCATTCTACTTATTAGAGTTTGGAATCTCTTATAAGTAAGAGGTGGCTGGCCTCCATTTAATTCTATAATTCTACATAACAAAGAATTCAATGCTGGTTTATACTTTTAGAAACAGTATGTATGTTTATTGTGCAACTTTATAGTACATTTCTTACCTATATTACATTATGACATTTACTTCATATAATGAATAATTAGTAACTTCTCATTAGAAATATAGAAAAAACTAAGGGGTAGAACTAATACAGCAAATCCAATCATTTTAATACAAATAATTAATAAAATGGTCAATAACAATTTGATTACTCTGCAAATGAATGAACAGATCACTGGAAGGGTTACTTAACAATTGGTTACAAAGAAATTACTAGAAGAAAAAAGTATCTGACCAGCATTCAAATACTAAAAAAGCAGTTGAGCATAATTTTCTATATTCTTTGTGCATAAGTATTGTGGTGAATATTGTGGTGAATCCATGCCCTGTGAATTACATGTAGCTCATGTCCTTCTCATGGCATCACAAAATGAAGAGATGATGTCTATTTCTATTCCATATTTTTGACTCCCCCTCTCCCAAATAAAGGTCCCTTTCTAGAATCCAGAATCCCTTTTTAGGCTCTTGGAAGTGATTTCAGGACTGATATGGTAAACCTGACACCTTTTGGTTTGAGGGAGTGGATGGATATTTATATCCTGGGGAACACAAGAATCCATGAATTCATGGCCTTCATAAATCTTGGGTCTGGCACAGATGCTTTTAACTTCCCATTCCTTTCAGAGCACTTGAAAATTGATCTAGATGAGGATGAGATTATCCCCATATGTTCCTGTTTAGGGTGGCAAACTGCCTTTCAGGAAGTGACAAGGTCCTCCCTTTAGCTGTTGTGATCAATTTATGTAGGATTTTACTGACAGTCAACTCTCTCAGTTTTGACTCTTCATTAACAGAGTTCAATTGACAACAGGAGCATCTGACTGTATTATCTAGGGTTTTTGTCAAGCCTGTGAATTCCAAGGAAATATAGGGTGCTAGTATGATCGCCATCACTTTTTTAGACGTGAAGGGGTTGGGGGGAGAATGACTGACTGGATCTGAAAGCTTGTCAAAATTTCTCTTGAGGGTTTTTTTTCCAACAGCCTCGAAAGAAGCTATATGCAGCCTTTTCTGGAGACCCTCTCTGAATCCAGTTATTCTTGACAACTATTACCTTTAAAGTACTGGTTCTGACTTATGAAGTCCCTCATGGCTTGGCATCTAGATATATCCAGGGCTACATTATCCAGTCAAAATTGTCCTGAGCAGCAAGACTGCACTGAAAGAAGCTCCTGCTGATACCCGGATTTGGTTGGCTGTTACCAGGAAGTGTTGCTTTCCTGTTACAGTGCCAGTTCTCTGAAACAGCTTCCCTACTGACTTCAGGCTTGCCTCCTTCCCTGATAAGTCAAGAAGCAATTAAAGACAGCTCTTCCATAGGGATTTTTCCTATCGTACAAATATCACCAAATTTTCTGCTATGGTTTCACATCTCCAATGTTTAAAATATTTTTATTTTTAAACCTATCGTGACCATTTATTGTTGCATTTGTCTGAATCCTGTTACTATGGATATTTTAGTGATCTTTATCATGGATGTTTTACGTTTTTACCGTAAACTGCCACGAGTCTATTTGTTTCGTGTGTGTGTGTGTGTGTGTGTGTGTGTAGTGCTTAAACTGCTAAATTTGATTGGCATCCAAACCATCAATTATGCTACTAAATAATTTTAAAAATTGATATATTACAGGAAAATCCATGGAGCAGAGTCAAAGCTGGGGGAGCCAGCAAGGGGCCGGCTTTTATATACTGGCAGACTCAGCTCTATGTCACGGGAAGGAGTCTACCCATCCTGGACTCTCGACGCAGCATCGATGAGAAAACATTATTTTTCCCTTTTACACTTAAGAAATTGGTAACTTACTTGTCTAAGTCATATAAGGTATGCGATATCCGTACAATGACTTCCAATCCTGCTTCAGTGGCCAATTTTTTAATTGCTGCATCTCTCTCCTTTCCAAATGGTTCAGAGTCATATTCAATAGAAAGTTTTGAAATATTCCATTCCTATAATTTCAAGTAATAATGTGATTTTAAAAACTGCAATTGTCCCAAGTCAAGGAATAAGAAGGAATAATAAATGCTAATATATCCTGGATGCATAAAAACAAACGGCTGCATTCAATAGCAAATACAAAAAAAATATTCTCAGTGTACAAGCCAAGAATTCTGCTACAAAGGGTTTTAAGACCTTAGTTCTCATTTTTCAAATATGACAAAACTGGTCCCATAAAATGAATATTATATTAAACTATACAGTGATTTATAAATCCTTAGAGAGGTTTAGCCCCACTTTCTTAGCAGTGAGCAGACTTTACCATTTATAATTCAGTATCAATATAAGATCTCTGAGATTCCAAACTATATTTTTATTATTCCCCTCTTAAAATGTCTATATTCATAAAACTGGATTATATGCAATTAAGTCTTTCCTTCCCTCTTTTACAGGTGTACTCCTACAGTAGGCTATTTTTGTCTTAATTTGAATAGATTTTACCAAGAGATAACAAGGTGAAAAAATGAAATAGAACAGAAAGCTTCATGAATACACATTATTGCAACAAGGTACTGTAAGTTTAGATGTTTGCTTCATCTTTATAGATGGTCACATCAGTGCAATTTACAGATGGTAAATATTTATATCTAATATATCTAACCACATTATAATATAAACAGATAAAAAATTTAAAAGTAAGCAATCTGACTAGGTTTTTATTTTTAATTCCCAATGTTGTGATGCAAATTTTAGCCAAATTATGTCCATTAAGTATGCCCAATATATATTACTTTTATGTATAATCATAGTATTCAAGTAAGTTGAAATACTTTTGTACTTGCTTCAAATCATCTTCAAATTTACCTTGAAAAGCCTAGGAAATACGTCTGCAGGTTGTCCTCTAATCACAAATAACCGAGAGTTTAGTTTTCGTAAGTTGGCATCCAAGTCCTCAAGACACTGAAGGAGAAATCTGTAAGGAGGATGACATGACGGAATTATGTTTTTTTTAAAGTAGCTTCAAACACAAGATTTGTGCAAAAAGAGTTATAACCAATCATAATAAATTATCTTGGTTCTACAGATTACAGTGGTGTAAAGAGTGTGTGTATGTAACTTCAATAATATATCCTTAAAGAAATCCTTATAAAGACACTGTAATAAGATGATGTCATAATGCTGCTATTATACAAATGGAGGACTACAGCTGAAAGAGTGTGCAAACTTTGATAATGATGTACAGTATTTCCAAGTATTTCAGGTCAATGTACATTAAAACACACTATAGAAACTCTTACAATTCTGTTATCCTCTAAAAAATAAAAATGTTAATTGGAAATTTCTTACTGTATACTGATACTGTACCATGTATCTGTTAATTAGGCTCTCATCTATGCAAAGAAAGAATCTTTTGTTTCTCTTCTATCTCTCTTCATCCCATCCCTAAAACAATGTGCTCCCTATTCATAGTATGTTGCTGTTTGCAATGATTCAACTCTTGTTTTTCAAACACTCTTCAGTTGCACTCATAGTAGTTCTACTATTTTAAAGCGTCTGCCTAGGAAACTGCTATTGTACAAAAATACTGGTTCTAAAGGATTACACATAGCAAACATTGGCTATTATATAAAAAAATTCTGAAAGAAAAAGGCAATAGCAGTCTCTTAAAATGTTAAATATTCCTTGTGTCCTGTGCTGCTGATCTTCTTGAACCACCACACCTTCCCCACTTCAGTAACAGGTTGTTTACTAGAGCTGTAGAAATCTGAAATCCCTGCAAGGAATTCTAATCTGATTGTGGAAGTATCCATGGTCAACCTCTAAGTGGGTTGTGTGATAGCAAAAAGTTCTGTTGATTTATCTCCCAGACTAAGTAGTTGGAAGAAGACAACTTTGTCCAGCACCAAGAATACCACCTTAATTTCTCATGAACCAATATTGCAGTTGGCATTTGAAAATGAACAAAGGCTGCCACTGCCATTGCTGAAGACTTGAGATTGAGAATATATTCTGATTGTTGGACATCCATGAACTGCAATGGATTTAAGATAGGAATGGAAGTATGCCTATGGAAAGTACTGCCAAACAGACCCAAGAAGCTGATTATCTACAGTATAATAGGAATTGATAGCCATACATTTGGTAAATTCTGCAGTTGTCATTAACCTAAATAGCTCCAAAGTTAATGTAAGGATTAAAAAGAAAAGCTTTACTTTTTGGAAAACATCAAAAGGGTGGATCAGAATGTGGATCCTGGAAAATTAAAGGGCTAGATGGGCTTGAAAACACACTGCTCAAAAAAATAAAGGGAACACTTAAACAACACAATGTAACTCCAAGTCATCACACTTCTGTGAAATCAAACTGTCCACTTAGGTAGCAACACTGATTGACAATCAATTTCACATGCTGTTGTGCAAATGGAATAGACAACAGGTGGAAAGTGTAGGCAGTTAGCAAGATATCCCCAATAAAAGAGTGGTTCTGCAGGTGATGACCACAGACCACTTCTCAGTTCCTATACTTTCTGGCTGATGGTTTGGTTACTTTGGAATGCTGGTGGTGCTGTCACTCTAGTGGTAGCATGAGACCCAGTCTACAACCCACACAAGTGGCACAGGTAGTGCAGCTCATCCAGGATGGCACATCAATGCGAGCTGTGGCAAGAAGGTTTGCTGTGTCTGTCAGCGTAGTGTCCAGAGCATGGAGGCGCTACCAGGAGACAGGCCAGTACATTAGGAGACGTGGAGGAGCCCGTAGGAGGGCAACAACCCAGCATCAGGACCGCTACCTCCGCCTTTGTGCAAGGAGGGACAGGAGGAGCACTGCCAGAGCCCTGCAAAAATGACCTCCAGCGGGCCACAAATGTGCATGTGGCTGCTCAAACGGTCAGAAACAGACTCCATGAGGATGGTATGAGGGCCCGACGTCAACAGGTGGGGGTTGTGCTTACAGCCCAATACCGTGCAGGATGTTTGGCATTTGCCAGAGAACACCAAGATTGGTAAATTCGCTACTGGCGCCCTGTGCTCTTCACTGATGAAAGCAGGTTCACACTGAGCACATGTGACAGATGTGACAGGGTCTGGAGACGCCATGGAGAACGTTCTGCTGCCTGCAACATCCTCCAGCATGACCGGTTTGGCAGTGGGTCAGTAATGGTGTGGGGTGGCATTTCTTTAGGGGGCCACACAGCCCTCCATGTGCTCACCAGAGGTAGCCTGACTGCCATTAGGTACCGAGATGAGATCCTCAGAGCCCTTGTGAGACCATATGCTGGTGCGGTTGGCCCTGGGTTCCTCCTAATGCAAGACAATGCTAGACTTTGTGTGGCTGGAGTGTGTCAGCAGATCCTGCAAGATGAAGGCATTGATGCTATGGACTGACCCACCCGTTCCCCAGACCTGAATCCAATTGAGCACATCTGGGACATTATATCTCGCTCCATCCACCAACGCCACGTTGCACCACAGACTGTCCAGGAGTTGGGGGATGCTTTAGTCCAGGTGTGGGAGGAGATCCTTCAGGAGACCATCCGCCACCTCATCAGGAGCATGCCCAGGAATTGTAGGGAGGTCATACAGGCATGTGGAGGCCACACACACTACTGAGCCTCATTTTTACTTGTTTTAAGGACATTACATCAAAGTTGGATCAGCCTGTAGTGTTTTTTTCCACTTTAATTTTGAGTGTAACTCTAAATCCAGACCTCCATGGGTTGCTAAATTTGATTTCCATTGATAATTTTTATGTGATTTTGTTGTCAGCACATTCAACTATGTAATGAACAAAGTATTTAATAAGAATATTTCATTCATTCAGATCTAGGATGTCTTATTTTTGTGTTCCCTTTATTTTTTTGAGCAATGTATTAACCTTTGAGGTTTATAAAACAATATATGAGGTCTTTAAAATTAATTATTAAGATATCCGTTCTCCCCCGCCCCCCTAAAAAAAAGTGCTGTTGATTGGAAAATGAACAGATAAGAAAGAAATTAAAGGAGAGAACAAAATATTATTCTTAAAGTTGAAAAAAACAACACTATTTGACTATAGAAGATATTAAGGCTATTTGGGAACAATATACTCAGAAGTTAAATACAGGAAGCTACTTACAAGAGAGATACTATGGCAAAGGATACAGAGGAACAACAGATTTTGTTGCATAAAACAGAGACTAAAACTGATTTGAAAGTAAACTTGGAGTTTTAAAAAATTCTGGATTACAAAAGTGAAATGGAAAAAGATGCTGCTGTTCTGAAAATGGATTTTAAACTATGGTAAATGATGCCAAAATGGATTTATAAATGAAATCAATTGAAGTCTTAATAATGAAAGAGGACATACAAATCAGAATAATAAATCAGAAGAGTGCCTTGGAAAGCCTTATCTTGGATTTACAAAAGGAATGCATGAAATCAAGGAAACTCTGGGAAGAGACAAAAGAAGAATTATACTACTCAAGCTGTTTCTGAAAGAAGGAAATAAAATAAGAAAGCAACATGTGGGACATTACTTGATGATGATGGGATTAAAGATCAAGCTTTTAAAAACTAAAAAGGTTTTTTGTAGTTTCTAGTAGCTGTTAATAGGGTTTTCTTTTTACTAAAACTGAATGAGGAGGCTTTAGAGATCTGTTCTAAGTAGAGAGATTTCTTTTGCCTTTTTTAGACTGAGTGATAATTTTGGATTATAAAATTGAAGTTTTTCATTAAGATTTAAATATGTTAATGTTAATATTTTTAGGAACTCTTATTTTGCTAATTAGAACTAAACTATGTCTTTTTCCAATTTGATTATTGATAAAGGTTGAGACATGAGAAGAGGGTTTTTTAATTGAAGCAGTAGAGAAGGTATCAACTTACATTGTGTATAACATTTTCTATGTACACGTCCTCAACTTACTACCTTACAATTGAGCCCCAAATTTCTGTTGCTAAGCAAGACAGTTAAGTGAGTTTTGCCTCGTTTTATTACCTTTCTTACCACAGTTAAGTGAATCACTGCAGTTAAGTCAGTAACACAGTTAAGTGAATCTGGCTTTCCAATTGACTTTGCTTGTCAGGTTTCAAAAGATGATCAAAATGATCTTGGGACACTGCAAATGTCATAAATATGAACCAGTTGCCAGTGTCCGAATTTTCATCACGTGATCATGGGGATGCTGGAAAGGTTGTAAAACTGTGAAAAACAGTCATAAGTCATTTCTTTCGGTGCTGTAGTAACTCTGAATGGTTACTAAATGAACTGTTGTAAGTCGAGGATTGCTGTATTATATAAAGGAAGGAATATATTAATTATGGTCAAAGCTAGGAACAGTAACTTATCAAAAACAAGTACTTATGTTATACTGATAATTTTTGTTCATGTATGCTTTTTACTGGTCCACGAAAAAAAAAAATCTACTGTAATAAGAAAAAGATATATAATTTCAGTCTTCCAAGTACCTTAAACATTCTAAAGACAGCCAGTTTCATAAATCTTTGCTAGTATTACCTTTGGTGTGTCTCTCTTATTCAGTTTTGATACATGATTTCTCAGGGCTTACTTCAATATGAATCAACAGGAAAGTTTTGTTAAATAGGCCGTTGCTCTAGCAACCAGCAAGGCTGTTCAGACTACTCCCGTCACAATGACCTACTTTAGAGATCATGCTACAACAGTTTCATAACTTGAATTTCAAGTTCATCACCACAATGTTTTGAACAGATCAAGCTGCACTTCTACAAAAAAAATCAGACATTTGTTAGAAAGGAAATAAAAACTTACTAGTCTACACTATTTCATACAACTGCATCTTTAAAGCTTAACCAATTTAAATGCCAAAAAATACAGGTAAAATGAATTATTGTACTCATAAAAATGCATTATGAAGCTTTTCCATTCATTGTTCCTCCATTCTCACCAACATGTAATCAAAATCAACGTAGTTCTAATATCTACCAACAAATATAGAAGACAGAAGACATCTATGAGGATACATACTGATGATGGTGGCTAAACCTGGTTAACATCGTAACATCCACCCAGGCATCCCTTTAAAAACAAAACCTTCAAATCTAGAAAAGGTCATCGATCCCTAAATAACTCTTCTCTAACACAATTCTGTTCTGTCAACCTAACACAGGGGCTGGGATAATATTTGGGGCCCACGAGATTTACCATGTGCTAGTACAAACCATCAGAAATACACATAATGTCCTACCTGTCAATGAATACTTCAGCTTCAACCATAACAACACAAGAGCACACAATAGATACAAACTCAATGTTAACCGCACCAAACTTGATTGCAGGAAATACGACTTCAGCAATAGAGTGGTCAATGTATGGAATACTCTACCCGACTCTGTAGTTTCTTCCCCAAACCCCAAAAACTTTAACCTTAGACTGTCTACTATTGACCTCACCCCTTTCCTAAGAGGTCTGTAGGGGTGCATAAAGCGCACCAACGTGCCTACCGTCCCTGTCCTATTGTTTCTCTTATTCTTCTTTTATTTTTCTTATATGTACCCATTTCATGTATTCACAACTATGTATACACTTATACTTATTATCTTGTAAACAATTGGCAAATAAATAAATAAATAAATAAATAAATAAATAAATAAATAAATAAATAAATAAATAATCGCCCCACTAAAATACATTGTGGAAAGAAAAAATCTGGCTCTTTTCAGAGCAAAAATGGGAACGGCTAAATTTTCACCACGATTATCAATGACAAATGCAGCTATTTTTAATTCTTTTGTGGCTAAACAACAAGGAGTTTCAAAGATCACAAAAGGGATATCAATGGATTAAATGTTACAGACTTACACTTACTGCAATAAGTCAAGATGCAATAAAACAAAAATCTTTTTTTTTACTGGTGAAAGTACAGAATGTAGAAAGTTTTGTCTCAAAGCAAAATTCTTCTTAAGTCTGATTCTTAAAATCAACTAAGTTGTAACATAACTTTTGATTATGAAAATATGGTCAAGTAAAATATATACCATATATATAACTGACTTTCAAATAATTGAATAAAAGTTTAATTTTAACCTAAATTAAAATCCTATTCTACCCAGACTTGTATGCTTCTAATCCTGCTCTTAAAAGGCCATGTTTCACTTGCATAATGTTTTAAGTCAGCAGTACAATCAAAGCAATATTACCTTTTTTTCTTTGTCAAAATACTTTATACCTAGTAAACTCAACTCCTCCACAGAAAGCACTTTTTAATTATTATAAACATTTGTGAGCAGTGTAATTTATTTTGCAAGCTGTGCCAGGCAAAACAAAATTCCTCATTGCTAAATATAGGATATTTTAAAAAAATTTAAATAAAGTTTTAATTAAAAGAATATAAACAAAAAATTCCCAGAATGTACCAATAATATTTCACCAATAACTTTATTTGCAGCATAGTTTTTCTAATTTAATAGAGACCTATATTGAGGGAAACATTTAATTTAGTAACAGAACCAGCAACAATTAAGCAAACCATTCTACATATAGGTTTTCATTAACATTAAGATGTATGCATTTGTATCTCGACTTTAGAAAGTAGAGAACTGAGAGAAAAAGATGCTAATGGCAGATGACTTTTTCAACCCTTCCTGAATGTTATATCCTCTGCCTTCAAAAACAACTTTTAGTGACAAAGTCCGTCAGGAAGTGACTGTCCATAAGCTCCTTCCTGTTCATGTTCCTCAAGGTAAAATTTTCATTTTTGACATTGTGAAAACGAATACCCTAATGCACTTTCTTGGAAAGCTGACCAGAAGTATATGAAATACTTTACACTCCTTTTTCATTCTACTTATTTAATGCAAAGGCAACAATGACATGGATAAATTATGTCATCCTTTGCCATCTTGATTCCCCCTCCAAATATGTTGGGCTTCTATCACCAAATTTGCCATATTTCACTGCTGGTTGGGAAATTATAAAATCAAAGTCCAATAAAGCAGATGGATACTAATTTGGAGATTGCTGAACTAGATTATCTAATCTCTTACTGAATATAATGAGTATATCAATTTGTTAGTTGCAAGGAATATAGCTTTTATTTCTGAATCACAGTGCTGAAACGTACATTATTTTAATAGATTATAAGATGTTAATTTTCTGTAATATAGGTTTTTATTCACTACTTTATAGTCTTAGTTCTCAGAGTTCATGTTGCATACATGACTCATGTCACTTGTTATACAATTTCTGCTCATCTTAAACATTCAGATTAACTACATAAAACAATGCTACGTGAGAGCTTTCTTCAATTGTAGTTTTATCTTACAGAAACTATTTTCTTACCTTAAGTAATAAAACACTTTATTATTTTATCAAAACTATTTTATAAACCTATTAATATAACAATGTCAAAGAAAGACTTCAACTGTTAAAAATCTTCAAAAGATTTGCTATATGGACAATGTACCAAGGGTGGTTAACACTAAGTTACGTCAACTATAATGAATGCTGCGAGTTAATTTTTTCTTTATATTTTCCTTCCTTTTTTGCCTTCGATTTATTTTGGTATTTTTACCATGATAATAATATAGTAGATATGGGTGCATACTATAAATATTTTTTATTTCAGTAGTAGTAACTTGTTTGCTAATCAGCTTAATACAGTATAAAATTGCTTTTAAATTGAAAATCTGAGTCATGTACGAAATTTTGAGCTCCTTATTTTTGTCTAATACATTGTTTGTCAACCTTGGCAACTTCCAGTTATGTGGACTTCAACTCAAAATTCTAATCAACGGCTATGCTGGCTGTGGAATTTTGGAACTTGAGGTCTATACATCTGGAATCTATGCAAAAGAAAGTACCTTCACTGGTTTTCTTTTAGTGTAGCTTTCCAGAACAAAAGGTCACTTATATGTATGTACTTGCTATGGACAGACGCTATATGACAAGAGATATATAATTGATGACATACTTTGGGACAGAGTTCCCCAAACTTTTCGGCTTTGCGGACTGGCAGGGGACAGGAGATGGCATATGCTTGCCCATCACTTCTGTGGCCTGGGTCCAAAAAGCAGGGGCCAGTATTGGGCCGCAGCTGGGGTTTGGGGACCCTGCTTTAGGACACAGATATATGCAACCAAATTAAGAGCCAGAAGAAGTGTGCACCCGAATATCTTCTTGATTTTTTCTGTGCCTAAGCAGGATGCATTACTATTTCAATCAATTAACTTATTCTAACCCTCAACACATTCAAATATTGATTTGTTCCATGCCAATAACATGACACACTAGGAAAAACTAACAGTTCCCTAAATTTATGAAGATCTAGCTCCTTACTGTCCTTGGCATTAGTTTTAGAGCTCATTGTGATCTTATTTTTTTTTGTATGAGTTTGTCTTCGTTTACATCAGGGGTGTCCAATCTTGGCAATTTTAAGACTTGTGGACAGCTTTGCTGGCTGAGGAACTCTGGGAGTTGAAGTCCACAAGTCTTAAAGTTGCCAAGGTTGGACACCCCTGGTTTACATTATACATTGTTTTAAAACAGTAAGTTACCCAAGTTCTTTTAGAGTTGGGTTCCCTTGAAATCAAGTATAAATAAGAAAGCCATGAGTGTATTTCTCCATAAGGGTTCCTCACCTTGATTTCATTTTACCCTTCTAAAGCCATTGAGTATTGAGGAAAAAGCTTTTTTATTAGACATTTAACATTTCACAGGAATAATCCTCAATTAATTGTTAGTAGTGAGGCTTTTCCTAATTGTACACCAGATGTATATGAATATGTAATAAACCTTAAGAAAAAAGAGCACAATTTCACATATGGAGATTAAAATCAGATAAAAATGTATTTATCACTTCTAGGAAAACTGAGGTCACAACCCACCCGCAGTGTTGAATGCAATTTTATGTCCCTGGAGGATTCTATCATTATTGTGAAAACTGATGACAATTTCCCACTTATATTCTCAGGGTGAATCATTCAACTTGCAGTTTCAGAGCCTCACACAACTATCCCAAGATCACTTAAAAACAATAATTCTTCTCACCATTTTAAAATGGGACACAAACTCCCAAAATATAGTCTTACTTTTGAAAAATTACTATTTTGGTTGCAGAAAATAACTACTGTAGTTTTATTTATAACAAATTTCTACCTTGTACTTAATTTCATGGGCAACTTGCTTGTTTTTGTGACTAGCCAGACCCACATGGCAACCATTTCTTCAAATTCTGAAATATATGGGACTGATGACTTCTGCTTTATAACAATAAGATAAAATACTTAATGGATATTTTATTGTACCCAAGGAACTCTTTATTTTTACATCAAAATAGAACAATGGTTTATACAATATTTAGTAAATCAAAGATATTTTACACAAGAGTCACAGAAACTTTAACAGAACATAGATTTTTTTCAAGAAGGAAACTTGTTGCAAATTTATTTTTCTTAATTTTTTAATAAATAGGCCGCATTCAGAAAAAAATGAGTTACATAGTAAAACTTCTGAATACTGTATTAAGTTTTCACAATATGAATACCACCGACTATGCTACAGGAAAATAATGAAGAGAAAAGAGGTCAATGATTGCTATATGTCACAGCAGGCTAACTATTATGCACAGCATGTCAGTAGGTCAGTTGTAATGAAACTCATTCATAAGTTTAATATGAATTTTGCACACATCTTACTACTTCACAAACTAATATTTCCATTAAACCTCACTTCATCATGCCCAGAATTTTTGTATACATTCTAAGCATTTCCTCTACTTCTTTCTCTAGCATACTTTTAACAGCCTATGGGAGTGTGCAGAGGGAAAGTAAGATACAATTCTTGCTAACCTGTGAATAACTATTGAATGACCTATGAAAGCAACATTGATACATGTTCAATCTCTTTCTCTTGATCTCCCCAATAGTGAGAGGTCCAACAAACCCAGGCAATATCATCCACAGCTTATTATATCTTATACATCAGGAACACTATCTGCATATAAGGCTAAATCAACAATGAATCAGCTACTGAGAATAGCCTTGTTTTTCATTTTTCTTGCCTACTGGCTACTACTGCTGTTGCCATTATAAACAGTCCTATAACCCTGTTAGGTCAAAACAAAGACAAACAGAAAATTGTTTTCAGACTTTAAAAAATATGGTATCCTAAAAACACTGAGCCCTTAAATATTTGAAAATGATTTTATGCCTTGATCCTTGCTTTAGAATGTTAAAATATTCTACTGAAACTGTACCAATTATACCCACATCAGTTACACCTCAAAAGATGTCTTGCATTGTTTGGCAAAATTGTCTATTGCTGACTGAGAATGGCTTACTAAAATAACACTTTCCTTAGACTGGCAAGGATTAAACTTCTACAAGCAAAGTAGATGCTCTACCTCTCAACAATAGCCGCATTCTACACTTTTGCTATGGTTGAGTATCTGCTTTCCATATTCCCTAAGGGAGTAAAGTTTACACTCACCATGCTAAATTAAATCCATAACACATCATATATTTCTAATTTTACAGCTTTTTAAAAAGTAAGAAACAGAACCAAATAGCTAAAAATAAGGAGTTTAGCAACATCTTTTCCAACTAACAAATGATGTTGAAAGGCATGAACCGTGGTGATAAGGAATGCGCTTCTGAAGCTTTCACTTGATCTAATTTTGATGCAGCTCACAAAAAGCTTATATTTCTATTCAATACACTTCCTGTTAAGCACTATATTCAAACAGGTACCCCCAGTGTTCTACTCTAACTCGAGAATTTTGGGCAGTTCTTTCACAAATTCTACAAACTCAATACTGGTTATGAAACATCCAATTGAAATGCAAGTGTGTGCATAGCAACAGGAGGGATTGCAAATGTCATTCTTTACTGACAGCATCGGGAAGAGACTGGAAAAGATCCAATTAGGAAAATTACAGGACACAGGAAGCAAAAGTAGGGATAGCAGTGTGACCAATATATACAACCAAGCAACAAAACGGAGTGACTTTTACAGTGCAAGGAAAATAATGTGGAAATCAAGACACACACACAAAAATCATCTCTTATACTATTTTCATCTCATGAGCCTTGGCAGAGGTTACCCTGCTCTACTGTCTCAAGAAACGTGATTATAAACATCCATTTTGGATCCGCTAGAAAGAAGAGAGCCATTTGATTCACGCAAAACATCTCCAACCCAACCTACCTAATGCCATGATTTGGTATTAACCTTCCAAGCCTTTTCCCCCATGCCGGAAGAAAAAGGCAGCGCACCCTTTTGCAGTTTATAAAACCTTTTAGGCCTGCTTTAAGAAACGGGGGCTGAATTCAGAAGGAAATAAGCGCCACTTATCGAGCCCATTTCACCGAAAACAGGCGGGAGAGTGTCAACACTCCCCCCCCACCTTCCCTTCCCTCTCGAACATTGAGACGTCAGAAACGATGCCTAAGGAAACCCGGGGGGTTGTATAATCAGGCGCCAGTGCGCATGCGCATCGACTCCGAATTTTGGGGTGGGGGGGTTTGAGAAGCGATCAGCTCCATCCAAGGAGCCGCCGCCACCTCCGCCTCATGCCCGCTCACCTCCACCGGTTGATTCCCACGTTGGAGGATCCCGCGAACCAGGGGTCCAGGATGTAGACGCAGCGCACCGTATCGGCCCCCTCGATGACTTCCCTCAGCGCTGGGTTGTCGTGGAGTCGAAGCCCCTTGCGGAACCAGTGCACCGAGTTCACCCCCATTTCCGACAGCCGGGCGGATTCGCCGGGGGTGGGTTGGTGGGCGGTGTGGCGAGCGGTGGGGTCGGCTGGTCAGGTGGAAGAGCGTCGCCGGCTGTTCAGGAACGAGCGAAGTTGCCTTCGCGGCTCATGTCGGGATAGAACCCGCTACTTAAGAAGGCGAGGGCGGAAGATTCCGCTCGAGCGCGTCTCTCTTAAGCCCCGGTGGAGGCAGCGGCTGCGGCGGTGGAAGCAGCGGCTTTGGTGGAGATGGCCGGCAGATGGAAACGCATCACCCCCTTTTTCCTCAGCCTCGTATGTCCACTCACAGCAGGGGAAGGAGCCCCACAGCGTTCCGTAAACGCGGCGGCAAAGAGAGAGGGAGCGGCTCGGTCGCTGGGCTTCTTCTTCCTCCTCGCTTCTTCCCTCACCAAAGCCAAGTCTCGTCTCGCCTCGCCTCACCAACCGAACGACCTACCCCCTCTCCTCGCCGCTCGCCCTGTGACTCTACGCAGCTCTGCTGAATGACGCGATACCGAGCCCCACCCTCTTCCCCTCATTGGCCGACGGCTCCACGTGATCGCCGCCGCCTCACGTTTCTCAAATGTGTTTTGTCTGGTGGGCGAGAGGCGGGTGGGCCTCGCCGGGTTCCGACGTCGCCACGGCGTTATGCAAGACGCGGCCCGAAAGAAAGAGGCGGGAGCGAGGGTGGGACGAAGGAGGCAAAGCGAGTGCTCGCCAAAAAAAAGCGAGGACAAAGGGTGGGGGGGTGAGTGGCTCTTTTGACCCACCCCTCTGTCCCCAGAGCAAAAAAAAAAAAAAATGGGGTGAAGCGTGGAGGCTTCCATGAAACGCGTTGGTTTTAGGGCACTCAGACGAATCCGGCGAAGATCCGTGTATAATAAGCACCGGGAACCAGTGTATCTCCTTGGCGCTTCCCAAAACGTCCCCTTTCTTTTCCTCCCACTTTCCCGCGCTTCTTTCTGGATTGGGATGCCTGGACTCTGCGTGTGCCCACCTGCAAGGTTGCAGCAGTCAATGAAAGCCAACAGAGAACGAGAATCGGAGTCTTCAAAGATCTGGCGAGCGCGTTAACGTGCATCTTCCTGGCTATAGTTGATCATTACACAATACCGTTATGAAATGGCCCATTGCAAATGATACTCTGTGTGTTTGCAGACTATCACGTTAACTGCCCCGCAGTTGGCACATGAGACCTTAAAGACGATATTCACCGATTAAAAACAAATAATGCAATAACAAGAGTGCGTCTGTTACATTTTACAGAATCAGACTTGGAAATTCCATTGGACACGGGTTTGTATGTGAACATACATAGGGACAATACAATAAATGTCTCATAACTGTGAAACGTGATTTAATACCGTATAACAATGGACTTGATTCTTATGGAGAAGCTAACAAATACCATACTATTGCCTAACATTGTGCACAAATCCATAATCTTAATCTAAATAATGAAGATACCAATGTTAGATCTGAATTTGTAGTAACCCTAGGGAGTTACAAAACACAAGCATTTCTCCATTCTGTGTGGAAAAGATTTTTGAACCATATAGGATATTTTTTTAAGTCAGATGCAGCCCATAATCCATCCCTAGTTTAAAGGATGTAAGACAGGTAATGTAGCATAATCAACTTTATTTTCCAGTCAACAGAATACGTAAGAAGTTCAGGGGAAATGACTAGGAAGGAGGTACTGTGAACTACAACATCAACTGCCTATGGCAGTTGCCTCATGCTCCCTAATGGTAGAGATTAATTTAACTATAGAGGTATTTAGACTAAGAAAAAGGGAAGAATAAAATGAAACCACCTTAACATTTGTATGATTGAGCTCTGAATTTATTGATAAGAATAGCGAATGTACAGTGGATTCTTTACTGTTAGAATAAAATCAAGAAAGACATTTTAGAATTAACCTCAGTGATGCCACTTAAAATGGACGATAAATAACTCCCCTGTTAATTTTCCTTTTGAATGTTTCGATTGCATGATGTTTGGAGGAAAACAGATAATAGTACTAGGAAGCTATTAAGGAAGATACTTTAAATAAGCTTTAAAAAACTGAACAAGTCTTAGAATAGTAGATTTCAGATAGATACTGCATATATCATTCTTTGACTATCATCTCAGATTAATGTCTGAGCAATTTTTTTTTCTGCACAAGGTTGAATTTATCAATAGATTTGGCTTTATACTGTATAATTTTCAATTTATAATATTATCCTGTGCACAGAAATTATATTTAAAAATTTAAATACAAAATATAGTTATGTGATTTTCTATAATGCACATTTATCGGGTTGGAATGATACATTTTAATTATTGAACATTGCACAGAAATACTTCTGTTTTTCAGTTAAAAATTTATGGATTGTTAAAATTAAGTTATGTACCCTGGATACTCCTACAACAGATTAACATTGCTTCTTCTCTGCATTCATGTTTCTTTTTTCTGAAGCCGCTTAAGAATAGAGTATTTGGTTCAGCTGTGATAAATATTGTTTGTGCATCCCATTTTTATATAGATATGGCAGCATTTTTAAGGTTGCAGCATATACTGCTAACTGGATTTATCCAGTAGATTGCATGCGACCCCATATCCAATCTGAAGGGCAAATGATTCCAGAGTATATTGCTGTCTCTCTTTCCACTCACTCAATTTTCCGTGTGTGAGGACATAGACAACCGGAGGAAGGCTTCAAGTGCTTTCCCTCTGTTACACAAGATGAATGGCAGGTAAAACCAGTAATGATTGTGAGCCACCCAACATCTGGAATTGGAAAAAGCATGAGGGCTTTCCTTCCAGCTGATGTTTTGCTTTGTTTACATTGAACATTTTCTCCTCATAAGGAAAAGGGAACAGGAAAGCATCGGGCTTCTCCCAGACTCAAACTAGAAGGCTAGCTGGCAGGGATTCAGGAATATAATTTTTAATCAGATAGCTTTTATTTCAGGTAGTATAAAGGCCTTCTAGTGCAAAGAACATCAGGAACTGCAAATGGTTACTATTCAAGATAGATAGATAAAACCTGAAGTTTGAAATTTACCTATGTTTCCTTCTCCCATCACCATTCTCCCATAAGTAAATATGTCTCTTTCACCCATCACCATTCTCCTATTACATAAGGTAAAAAGCTGATACTTTTCCATTTTTTTTTGCTAAGAACCAATCTAAGTTTCAAGCCCTTTATTTATTATTTTGCTCAATCTAAACTGCTCAGCAAAGTGGACAACATCTCTTCAGGGCAGTGTTGGCTCTTGCTCTACTCTGCTTTTTCCATAGAGGTTGCCATCTCAAACTTGAAGCATCTACAGCAATGATGATAGGTGAGGAGAGAGGGGAATTGTCTCTCAACCTTCTGTAAGTCAGAATGCTTAGCTGAGTAGAGTTCCTTCATCTTTCTCACAGTTGATGCATAGCCTTCTATTTTTAAATTCTTTGTTTATTTAAATAAACAATAACCAAATATTTTTTCATCAGCCACAACCTTAACTGTATTCTTCTTTTGTGATCTTACTTTATATCTTAGCTCATGATAACCTTATGGAAATTGGAAAAATATCAGAATAAATATAAAATAGTCCTAATATTGTATCTGCAAAAGTTATCATTTACTTTTATCCCACCTTTAATACTTTATAAATACCAGTAATTCAAGGCAGTGGATCCTCATAATACTCTTTTTCCCACAACAGCGACCTTGTGAGTTGAGTTGAGCTGAGTGCATGCCACTGGCCCAAAATCATCCAGTCAGCCTGAGGAGGGACTAGAATTCAGTCTCCTGGATTCTATGTCAGCATCTTAACTACTACACCAAGCATATTATAATATAGTAACACTGTGGCATGCAACCTAATATTCTTTTTGTTGGGTCTTCGTGTCATAATTTACATTCTCTTTAAAAATATGCTCTTTTTCTCTCTTTTATGATGATGAAACCTTCAAAGTCTATGCTTCACAAGTATTTGACCCTTTGGTCCAGGAACTGCCTTGCCCATAAAGAACCACCTGGGTGACTACATTGAAAACACATGTTACATTTAACAAAAATGGTGCTTAGTAGTATACTAATAGGCTACTGAATGTACCATTCCAAGGATTATTTGATCTGTATTTTTATGGTAAAACTGCTTCAGGCTTAGAAAGCCAGATTCTTCCTAAACAAACAAAAAATGAGACAAAGATGAGAAGAAGAGCATTTCATTCACTGACAAAGTAGATGTATTCCAAACCACTGCAGCACACTTAGTAATTATCTGCCTGCTGAGATTCTTACTTGTATGGAGTTATGTTAGCAGACACTGGTAGACCTTTCTGGTAAATTTCCCCATTTTTGCTCCTTATCACATGCGTAGCATTGCTATATAACCAAAAAGTCTCTATGAGAGAATGTTTTCATATTTTCGGTACTGCTTTCCACAAACCTGGTATAAATATTTTACATAAACTACACAAATTATAGATAGTAAAAAGTATTTTTCAGGGATATTTTTCATTTGTAAATATGTATCAATTTAATCATACAATTATGTATAGTCTAATGCACACGATTGCAAATGCAGGTAGTCTACAACTTACAGTTTGTTTAGTGACCATTCAAAATTACAATGGCACTGAAAAAAGTGACTTATGACCATTTTCCAGCATTTTGACCTTTGCAGCATCCCCATGATCATGTGATCAAAATTCAGATCCTTGGCAACTGATTCGTATTTATGACCATTGCAGTGCCTCAGGGTCATGTATCCACCTTGTGACCTGACAAGCAAAGTCAATGGGGTAGCCAGATTCACTTATCAACTACAATGATTCACTTAACAACTGTGGCAAGAAAGGTCATAAAGTGAGGCAAAACTCACTTAACAAATGTCTAGTTTAACAACAGAAATTTGGGGCTCAATTGTGTTCGTAAGTCGAAAGCTACCTGTACTGTAGAATGCTTGTAGCAACTACATTCCATTTTATTTATGTATTCTAAACAACTCAATCATTCTGAAAAAAACCCTTCCAGGTTGGTTTAAAATAAATATTTGCAACAAAAATAATTATAATTGAACAAAATTAGTTGCATACATATCTTCTTTTATTTGCAAGACTGATTCCATACAACCCATAAGAACAAAACCATAGAGTTAGAAAGAGTTACATATTCTCACTAAATTTAAAATCATTAAGCTATATCTTTGCTGGATGGAATAAATGATGGCCTTGATCCTGCTCTTAAATAAAGGTAGACAATAACAGGAAGTACTTGATGTGGCAAACATCATTAGATTAGGCAAGGCCAGTCTACCTTCATTTATTTTCCAGGAAAATAAGCCTACACCCAGTAATCCCCGACCATTGCAATGGTTTCTTTAAAAAAATTCTGTGTCATGCTTGGGAAAAGAAATATTTCTACACGTCATTTTAGCATGTATTTACATTTAATATCACCTTTGTAACAGATGATTTAATGACTAAATCTATTGATTTTATGACAGTGGTGAAGACTAGAGATCATTCAGGTGTCACAGACTTCTTATATGAAGAACAGTTCTCCATGGATTCGTACGATGATGTTATCCATTAAGTCATGTCCAACTATTGGTAATTCTATGCGCCAAGTCTCTCCACATCTTCCAATCTTGCGCTGTTTCTTTTGATTTTTCGATGTTCTGGCTGGTGTCAGCTTTGATGGTGTCCATCATGTTCTTTGGTGGCCTGCTTAGATGACTCTGGTCAAGATATAGTACTAATTTCCAATTTTACATGGGATACATAGAATATTAATAAGAATAATTCCGAAGCTTCTTTCCAGTCATGGATTTCCAATCAAGTTCTAGGAATAAGAGATCTCAATATTTGGCTGTGCAAGTAACAAATAGCAAGGATGCTATCATTTGTTAATTGAATTTTACATCTACTGGCCAATGACAGAAATCAAGAACTGACTAAGTACAATGATACCAAATAGCTAACATTATTTAAAGAACATGAAGGAAGGGAGAAATATCTAAACATGAAATTATGTTAAAGTTGAAAGCATAATAAAACCTATAATTTTCTTATCTTACGGTTGTGTTATGACGTTAGTGCAAGGTGGTGCTATTCCGTGGGTTTTTTAATTATGTGCTTTACACCTTTATACGTATGTTTCTTGTTAAGTTTCTCAATAGTCTAATACTTCTTTGCATCTCCTATACAATTAAGTTTTATGATAATTGGAATCTCTACATCTAGTATTGTGACTATTACATTGGCTTAAAAGTATATTACTAACTTTTAAATTGGGAAGTTATATACAAAGCTGTATGTTTGATGGATTCAGAAAGGAAACTTTCATTTTGTTTTAATGCAAATTAAAAATAAGGCTCCAATGAATGTTTTTACAATGTCAATTAAATGAGCCAACTGAAGCAACTGTCAGTTTTAAGTTGCAATTTACAGACCAGCTGTTGATTGCCATGAGATGGATGATATTGTGGAAACCTTGTACCATTGGCATATTGAAGTCCCAATCAAGTATATTATAGTTCATGGAGAAATACCTGTGTGATCACTGAAAGTTCTTTTGATCCACCTATCCCGCCAGTGGTGTTCCATTGGTGTCAGGGCCAAAATTGGGCATTCTTTGATGTGTTTGCAATGGAGCATTGGTGGTTCCATCGGATCATTATGATATAAAAGTTTTGTCATTTCCCTTGCCAGACAATGCTATGTTCTACTTTCAGGCCATAGTTCCCCAAAGATTCAAATAAAGTTTAGCACATTCGGAAAGCTATGGAGTTGAGTAAAACTTCCAGCCATGTATAAAAAACATCTGTATTCTCCTATAGTAAATTTATTTGAAATTAAAATGCACATGTGCAAATACACTAGATGAAAATAAATGAGTAAATGAAACTGTAAAGTTAAAGAGCTACTGAGGTGGAACAGGATCATTATGGATCTTGCCTTAATGAATCCCACTCTATTTTTCTGTCTTGTTATGACCAAAACATTAAAATCTGCATTTCTAAATTATAATAAATTGCAGCATTGGCTTATGAAATTTTCCCAAGTGTCCAAACTATGTGAAATAAACCAGCACATAATAAATTCCTGTATGGAAATTCTAATTAGAACTGATCATTATTGTGAAATCCTGGCATGCAGGGAAACCCAACCTTGATTTCAAATGGCTTCCTCACCAAACAAAAAACAAACAAACAAAAAAACCCAAAGCAAAACAACTTCTAATAACCTCATATTCCTTTTCTATATTATTTTTCTAATTTTATACATTTCGGTAGCAAAGGTTTGCTCCTAAGATATTCCATACATTACTGTGTAGATAGATATTGCAATGTAAACAGTAACTAACAACAGGAAATGCATCTGATTAAATTATTAGTAAAATTTATGTTGCAATCCGAATGTACGTCTGTGAAGTTATTCTTCAGCATAAACAAAGTAACCCACAATACAATCCAGCTGCTTTACAAACATCCTAAGGCTTGTTGAGATCATTTTTGTAAAGTATAAACAAGCCTTTGTGGGAGTGACACCACGCTTGGCCAGTTCCGCTTCAACAACAATACAGAATGAGGTAAAAACTTGTATTGGGAGCAAGGAACTTTGCTAATGAGAAAGTCCTGATTCCTTCCTTCCTAGGAGGAGAAGGACGGGGAGGAAGAAGGAGGAGAGCTGGATGGAGACAAAACACATTCATACAACACAGAATAAGAACTTTTTTAAAAAAAAACTTATTTGGTCTGCGGCTCTGCTGTAGAAGCGGGGAGATTTCAATACATCTATTCATTTCTGTCCCTACTTTTTTGATACAAAAACTAGTATTAGAATAAATCGTTTAAAAAGTTTTTAAAAATCGTCTGAATAGATTTTGAAGAATATACGATTTAAAAGCACTTAAACAAAGCCGAATCGGAAATGGTTTGTTCCACCATCGTAACTCCCCCATCTCGAGCATTGGTATAGCTCAGGAACGTGACCTGTGACGCCAGCAGCCTATTTTCTGCAGCTGCCACCCGGGGTAAGGCGTCACGGTGGTTTCTTGGCTAAGGAACCTCGGGGTGTCCAGGGGAGGGCGGCGGTGCTGGGTCAAATGAGCAAGGGGGACAAGGCGTGCTCGTTTGCCTGGGACAGGATCAGGGCCGGCTGCTCCTAGGCAGCAGGAGGCGATCCTATTGCATTTTCATCAGGGGTAGATGCGCTCTTATTGCGTGGATTTCGTTTGTCCGGAACGTGTGTGTATGCTCGCCTCGAAAGGAAGGCAAGACTCGGTATCGGTGTCGAGATGCTTCGTTTTGTTCGCAAAGTTACAGTGTCGTCGAGCTCCTGCCGGGACTTTTGGCGCATTGCAACCACAAACAAGCCTGACTCCCTTCAGCCCCCATTTTGAGACCCCTGGCTGTGTGATTTCGCTAGCCAGGTTGAATTAACGCAGGATTGAGTTAGACATGCTCAGGGGTGCGATGCACATGTAATCGTTGTCATTTATTAACTGCGATTGCCGTTTTAAACTGAAATCAACGTTTTGATGGGCAAAGTTGAAATGCTTTAAATTAATAAAAATGGGAAGGAGGAAATCTCAACCTGTTGCGGTATCTTGTTAGGGATTGCTATTAAATGCTGTCAATGACACAGTGGTGGCTTCATTAGTTGGTATCTGAACGGGAAATTCCTAGGAACCTCCAGAAATGTAGATTCTTTTTTTTAAAAAAAAAATCTGTTAGTATTACAGTGTTAAGAAATTCATATTAGCCTGCCCACATAGACATCAGTAAATGAGTCTGATTCGAGGAAAGTTTTACTTTTTAAAAATGTAAGTCTTCCCACTTAAAGATTGCATAATGCCACTATGTCAAACAAAGGTTTGAAAAGTCTGAAAATGCCTTCAAAATATTGGCAAAAAATGAAAGAAAAGAAACTTGCTAGATATACAATCAGAAAAGATATTTTCCATTATTCCTATGGTAATGGTTGCTTCTACTCTTCTATTTGTTTTCATATTCTTTTCTCTTGTTTACCTGGCATGCAGGAGCCAGAAGAGTTGTGTGATCAAAGAGAAAATAAGGCAGGAAATAAGAGTACAGGGGTGTTGTTTTGTTTAAATCTGTTTACTACCTACATTACAACAAAAGAAATATGTCTCCTTTGACCTTTGCTGCTACTTAACATTTAGTTATCTGCATATCATTGCAATCCAGTTTTTACATAATTTAATATGAATTGGAATGGGGAGTTCAGGATTTTTATTAAATAGGCAAAAATATTTTAAGAGGCAATGAGGGAAGAATTCATCAATCAACTGTGTTACAATCACTTTATTTGAAGAGAAAGGATTTAGATGACACTAGATAACCCATGCCCCATTGGACCATCATTTTAGAGATATTTCCTTAAGCAGAGAAACAGAATGACCAAGGATGGGCAAAAAAGCAGTCGTGGCAGAAGTGACTTCTGACTTCCTGTCAGCTTCCTCATTGAGTTTCCTTGTGAGGATTTGATAGGGAAGATTGGAAATCTCCCCAGCCAGCAATTAAGTGGCTGCTGCTAGGGGAGGACAGAGTGAGGAATTGCCAGATTGGCTGGGAAATTCATGGAATGTTCAAAACGAAGATCATGTAACCATAGTAATAGTAGTGCAGTGGCAGTCAGTAACAATGAAGCAGCCGTAATTTCCCATTTTTATTCCCTCATGAATCATTGGTCCTGAATTTTAAACAGATTCTGTAAGTTAGCCCAATCTGAGGTGACTTGGTTCAAAAATGGTTGCTCTATGATACATCCTTCTGCCCAATTAAAGGTCATGATGAGATTTTAATAATATACAGTCTTCCAGTTAAGTCCTGCCTGCTACCTCATTATATTACTATTTTTGCTTCAATAAAGATCAATTGAGAAAAAAGAATAGTTGCATACTCTAGTCATGTATCTGGGATTATTAAGATTATTGAGAATTGTTTTTCTTGCTCCCCCCCCCTCCCCAAGTTTGAATTTGATATAGCATTAATATCTTGTGCTTTGGTTCTTACAGGCCTTTCCTGGTGTGATTGCTTGACCATAGAATAAAATGGCTTATATTGTCCCAAATTTCTATATGCATTTTTTGACGAAATCTCAGCCCTGCCTAATATTGGCAGCTCCATCAGTCTTCTGGTATCAAAGAAAGAATGGACACCTTTTACAGCATTTGAAATATGCCATGGATACTTCTTTAGGAGAGGAGAATAAATTCACTGTAGAAAATCTGTCCAAATTATCAGTGGATATAAAGAAAATCCGTAGGCTAAAGCCATGGGTTCTGTCAAAAGAGGTGTCATATATCAAAGAAATAGCTAATATTTTGCAAACAATTGGAGTTGATGGACCTTCATTAGCACATATGTTTGAATGCTATCCTGAAGCCATTCTTTGTAATCCTACCAGTATCACTTGTCAAAGAGATCTGTGGTTATCTGTCTGTCAAAATGAAAAGCAGTTAGTGGAGTTAATAAACCGATTTCCAGATGCTTTTTTTAATGTTGAACATTATGAAAATCAGAAGGCCAACATTAGATTCTTCAAAGCACTGGGGCTGAAGACTGCTATCATCCGCCGGTTTTTAACAAGTGCATCAAATATTTTTTACAACCCTGTTGAAAAGAATAAGCGTGTGATAGAAACTCTGCAAAGAAACTATTTAAGATTAGGTGGTTCACAGGAAAATTTGAAAAACTGGCTACTGAAATTATTGAGTCAAAATCCATTTATTTTATTAAATACTTCTACTACTGTCCAAGAAAACCTGGAGTTTCTTCAGAACAATCAGTTCACTGATTCCGAAGTTTTATGCCTGTTGTCCAAGCTCAAAGGATTTATTTTTCAACTTAATCTTAGCAATATGCAGAGTAGCCTCTTGTTTTCAAAGACCATCTTCAATTGCAGTGATCAAGAATTAAAAGAGCTAATATTACAGTGTCCTGCCCTTCTCTATTATTCAGCTTCAGTTCTGAAGGAAAGACTAGATGAATTCTTGAAGGAGGGAATTTCTATAGAACAAATTAAAGAGTCTCCTGCTGTTTTAGAATTATCAACAGAGATAATTCAGTATCGAATTAAAAAATTAAATGCCCTAGGATACAGTCTGAAGAATGGAACTTTAAAATATCTCAATGGAACAAAAAAAGATTTTGAAACTACATATGGAAAGATACAAGCAAAAAGTGAGAGACCTATATATAATCCAGTGGCTCCTTTGAATGTTGAAGATTAGTTTCCAGAACCTGCTAAATAAAAAGTAAGGACCAGTTTGTCTTTCACAATTCAAATAAATTGGATGTAATTGCGACTTAGAAATTGATTTTTTCCCCTCTGAATCAGTGTTTCTAAATATGCAATTGTCATGGAATTCATTGGATCAGACTGAAAGGCTGTCTGATCCAATATATTTTTCCTATAGTAGCCAAGCATATTTGTATGTGAAACCTACAAGCTAGACACCAGTCCAATAGCATCCGCTGGTCATGTTATCTAGGAACTAATATTAAAAGGCATTTTTCTGATATAGAAGTAATACATAGCAATTATGCCTAGAAACTACCAAGTCTTATATTCCATGGATTCAATTTCTCTTCAAAACAAATGTAAGCCATGTGAGATAGGATTCTATAGTTTCATGATGCATGAAATACCTTTATTTGCATCTTTCACGTTAGGAAATAAATATTTTTCTATTTTCTGCATATCTTGTGTAAATGTAGGCTTTTTAAAATCATATAGAGGTGTTTTTGTAAATTATATAATTTGTATAAGAGTATTATGGGATTGTCAACAGAATATATACATTATTTAGGAAAGGGAATGAACTTTTAAACTTCTGCCCTGATAGACAAGATGCACCTAGCATTGGTTTAAATTATAATAATATCCTTGCTTTATGCAATATTTAAAATAAAATTTACACATATTGGGAATATAGTCAATATATTCAGTTTATTTAATAAATTAGTCGGTTAGATTATGCATAATTGAGTGATATGTAATCCTTGCTAATTAGAAATATCTTCTTGACTATTATGCCGTCAAGTCAGTGTCAAGTCTAAGTAACCACATAAACTATGCATGATTTATTTTACCAATACACTCTGTGGCATTTTAAATTGTTTGGAATAATTAACCTGGTACATATGCATTCAATGATTTTAGGACTGAAGACAGAAGGAACAGAATGGCACATCTCACAAGAAGCCTGGCTTTGAATTTGCATGTAGCACATACTGTCTATTTAACTATACTATTTTCTTCCTAAATATCAAGTATGATAACTTTTAATATTTAGAACTGCATGAAAATTTAAAAAGAAACCCATGTATAGAAATGGTGTGGGGCCCTGGATTTTAGTATTATTTATTTCATAGATTCTTCTCAATTGTCCCCCAATAATTTCTTCAGCTTATTGCTGAAGGATATGAGATCAAGAATCAATACAAAAAAAAGGGGTGATATTTCATTACGTTGCTCTGTTCATCAGTAAAAAGACACTTTATAAGGATCAGTGGGTGTATCTGGAAAGCATCTCACAAAGTAGTTGGCATGGGAATGTTACAAGGCACCCCTTTATTAGAAAGCACAATGAGATTTGCTTCAATGAAAAATAGTTTTCCAAGTATGTTTGAAATGAACAGGAGGGATAAGGAATCTGATAGATGCTAAGAGAAATGCCTGCTGGGGCATATTGGCATTGCTAGCTTACTGATACTAGATCTCTCTATTCCTTATTCTAAGCATATGAACCCAGACACTCTTACCTTAAGATCTCATTTACTATTAAATATCAATGTCACAGAAATACCAAATGTCAGTTCTTAAAAGTTACATCAATATGTTTGTAATTTTTATGCCTGTGGCTAATCCTTCTATAAATATAAATTCCATACGCAAACCGTTCTGTGTTTGGAACACTGGAACCTTTAGTACATATTTCTAAAAATAACGCATACACATTTTATTCTTTTTATATATGTTTTAAGATACACATTTATTAGGGAATTGGTTGAGTAGTAAAATGACAAAGTATCTAAATGCTAGCCACGGTATCCAATATGAAGATTGTCTGATAAA
Source organism: Notechis scutatus (assembly GCF_049901735.1). NCBI lineage: Eukaryota > Metazoa > Chordata > Lepidosauria > Squamata > Elapidae > Notechis > Notechis scutatus. Next base: position 58,058,357 of record NC_142014.1, read on the forward strand.
CTCTCTAATCTAGGCATATTGTTAATCCAGTCACCTAATTAAATACCATATACAAACTCCTAATTTATATAGTATCATTGATAAAACCTGTTGTGTAATGAAGTTTCTTATTAGTTAAAGCTTTAATGATGCCTTTGGGCCATACAAATATTCTTTATGTTCTGGTGAGCATATGAAGTTGCTTTGCTATCATCAAGCTAGCAAATTCAGGTCAGATACCAACAGCACATTTTTGATAATTCTTTTCAACTAGTAACAGTACAATAAATTATACCAGATTAATTTATGAATATGTAATTTTAGACAAGGGAGCTTTTGGTCATTACTTTTACAAGACACCATCTGTTTTAATCTTGTGTTTATAATCACAACTATTCCAACCAGGTTTGTGTGTTTTTAACACATATTTTAAGAAACATTGCATACAGAATAGTCATGTGAACTTCAGTCTTTTTTAAGGACTACCAAAATGCTACAAATTCAACATGCTACAGAGCTTCTAAATGAAAGATATAAATCCAATAAATCTACAATATAGCCCACTGAGCACAAAGGACTACCAGTACCTATCCTGATTTAATGGATTAGGAACAAGACAGACAGGAAGACATACCCAGGTGTGGATTGCTGGGGGTTCGTAGGGATTTGGGAGAGCCCCTAGCTAAGATTCTATGCAGTTTGGAGAACCCCCAAATCCCACTACTGGCTGGCCCTGCCCACCCCGCCCCTCCCAAGAGTCTCCACGTGGCCTGTTTTGGATGCAGGATGCACAGAAGTGCAGGAAGCTTGAGGAGGGTGAAAAACAGGCCTCCTGGAAGTTTGGGAAGGCCAGAAATGGGCAGAGGCTCAATGAAAGCCTCTGGAGCTCAGGGAGAGCAAAAACACCCCCCGCACATACACACTGTGGTGCAGGAGGCTGAGTAGGCCATGCCCACCCAGCAAGAGAACCCTTTGGTAAAATTTTTGAAGCCCACCCCTGGACCAGAGGTGGTATTCAGCAGGTTATGACCAGTTCTGGAGAACCGGTAGCAGAAATTTTGAGTTCAGAGAACTGGCAATCCCACCTCTGACTGGAGATTTTACAGTATCCTTCCTCTGCCACGCCCACCAAGCCATGCCCACAGAACAGGTAGTAAAAAAATTGAATCCCACCACTGCCCTGGACATACCTATGTCTTGCTCAGAAAACTTTGAAAAGGTATGCACGAAATACATTTCTCTGCAAATCACTTGTTTCTATCATATTGGTCATGGGTGCCATTCAGCAAACCTACCTGCTGAGGTATTATTTGTAGAAAGTATTTTATGTTAATTATCATTGAAAATATCAAGCACAATTCATCCACCTCTACAAAATCTCTAGCAATGATGGGTGATACTCTGGTAAACAGATTATGCGCAGCAACAGTAGTTACTGTGTTTGCATTATGTACTCAGGAAATAAGATTGTACACATTTGTACCTTGAGGCTAGAAACCACAGAAGTGTTTTTATTTTACAGCTGAAAGTTACTCAATGTTGTCTTAATGTAAACTTGGAATTAATTTTCAGTTAAAGTAACCTAACAACATAAAGGGCTTTTCATTTTGCAGGTGCGAACATCCGTACGCTACACCTGAGATTTAGCAGTCTTTCTTTGTCAGTATCAACAGATAAAAAAAATTGTAAAACTCCTTCTACAGACTGCTTTGAAATGACAGACATTACAAAAACTTTAAAAGATTCTCTAAGTAAAAAATAGATTGTTTTTCACCATAAGGCATGAATGATTTGACTCAATGTTTTATACACACATACATGCGTGTGCGCACACAAACACATCCTTGTGACAGTTGACTTCTAAAGAATTTAGTGTTTATAAAAATAGTTTGAAAAAGCAAGGATACGCAAGGACTCTAGGGAGTTCAAGGACTGTCTTCCAAAAAATATAGACACCATAGGTTTGAAGCTAGAACATCAATATATCTGTATGGCAGAGGCAACCAATTAAGGGCATAATCAGGCTAATATTTAAGCACTTCTAATGCTGAAATTATTTTAAAGGAAGCTATTTTCATCAGAACTGTGAAGTGCTTAACTTTTTAGCAAGTCATTCCCTCCACTTCTATTTTCACATTTTTAATTCAAGATTTCAAAAAGCGAATTAATGTTCAACCGTGAGCCATTCCTTCAGATCCATGTACTTGATTCCTTTTTTTTTTTTAATCAAGTGTAACATTTCACCAGACAAGTTCCTGAAGAAATCTAAAGTTTCTGTGATACCAGGCTGTTAATGTCCCTTGCAGGAGAAAGTAATTCTTTCAGTTCTTTAGATATTCCTCCAGAATGGTGACCTTACAGTAGTCCAAATCGTGTAGGTCCCATAGCCACATACGGTCCTCAACAAAACAGAATTTCTTTAATCAGATTTATCCTTTTTCTTCCCAGATAAAGGCACTTTGCTTGAGATAGCAGATCCTACAGCTGTAACACTTCCTGTCACAACTGAAACACTTCCTTTAACTAATCCTATTCCCATGGAAGGCACAGCTGTTACTGCTGTTTTGGTCACTTCAAAGCTTTTTCCTCCTATCCATGCTACACCACCAATTGTGGCACCGACAGCTCCCTTGGTTATGCTGAAAAGGCCGCCAGTCACCCGGGTAAGCATGCCAGGCTGTTGTTGCGGATGATCTTTTACTGAATCTAAAGAAGAGAAACAGTGTCAGTTATTCAGAATTGGTTTAAATGTGGTGGAAATGAAAGTCCCAGTGAAATTTTGCTCTACAACAACTCCTTCTTATGACATATCACCAGCAGAAGAGCATTTTGCAGGGTGGGGGTGAATAGCAAAAACTCTCATCAATATTTTCTAACAATGCAAAAGAAAGTTCTGAGTGAGTTTTGGTTCTTTAATTATCATCATTATTCATTAAGGCAGGGGTATCAAACTCAATTTCATTGAGGGCCGCATCAGGACTGTGGTTGACCTCGGGGGGCCAAGCGGGCATGGCTGACTGGATGGGTGTGGCCAACTGAGTGAGCGTGACCAGCATAACGCCACTCCTCAAACTGTTGGCATGTTTCCTCTTCGCACTGGGTAGACCGGGCCGAAGTCACGCTGGCCCAATATTTCCTCTTTGCATTAGGTAGACTGGGCCAAACCCACGTGGGCCAGCCCCTTACATTTTCCAGGACGGCCCTGCGTGCCAGATCTGACCACATCATAGGCCACATCTGGCCTACAGGCCTTGTGTTTGACACCCCTGAATTAAGGGATTCAGCATTTTTGTGTACTAATTACAGGATAGAAAATAGTTTTGGAGCAGAATCAGGGCTCTCTAGAGATACCAATACAGGAACTAGTTACCATTTGCTGAGTTGAAATATGTTAAACTATGGATTATTTTAATTATGGTATGTTGATCAATAAAATGGCAAAATATAAATCTAAAATATAAATAAGGCACAATGAATACATTCATACATCAGGAAATTACATTATAATTTGTTAATTCCACTCAGGGACCATTTAGATACCTGACATAACATTAAAATTTATTCCTAGAAGATGAATTCAGCATTATAAACTTTTACTACATCTTACTGGGTTAAAAAAGTCAGAATATTATGCTTTCTAGCACTAGTAGAACCAAGCACCTTTCCAGGATAGCAGAAAAAAACCCACTTTGTTTATCACTCCTGTTTCATAACTGAACTTATAGTTCAACTTATTTCAAAAGTTAGAGGTTAATCTAACTCAGAAATCAGAATTCCTGAACCTTTATGAAATATATTATCATGCAATTTAAACAAACAAGAGATAGCTTTTTCACAAAAATCACATCCACTGAATACTTTCCAATGAAAAATCCTTTAAAAAAAGTGAGATAGCTGTTCAGACATTGTTAAACTACATTGTCCACCACAATCAGCATAGCTAGAAACATGCATATGTATGTGTATGTGTGCTTATACATATACACAACACACACATACACAGACATACAGTCTATGTATCCAAAATGAAAGAAAGAAAACATATTTTGAGAATCATGTCCACTTTATGTGTTAACCTCTCTTAATAACAAAACCATTTTCTGAGAGTGGAAAGCAGGTATACAATTAGATTCCATGTGAACGGAAAGTCAATGACAGCAGAGAGTCTGAAAAAAGCCAGACTGCCTTGGAAGTCTGGATAGGACAGGTTTCATTTGTGCAAGTAAATCATCTACTTGCAATTATAAATTAACAAGTCATTTGGTTCGAAACCAAGCTGCATGGGTTTTCAAAGTAATGCTCCCTTTTCAGCAGCAATATCACATGGCATAAGCTATTTTAAAAAGACAATATATTAGGAGAGCAACATAATATAACAGATTCTGCATAACCTTGGGTTATTTTAACTATTATTAGTTTGGATATTTAATCACGAGAAAAGCGGACTAGTAATTTTAGTGTGTTGTCATGATGTACCATATTTTTTGTACTATAAGACGCTCCAGACTATAAGATGCACCTAGCTTTTGGGGAGGAAAATAAGGTGGGGGGGAATCTGGCTCTGCCTCCCAGCAATTTGCCTCCTTGCAGCAAACAGCCTGGTCAACTTCAGCACAGCCTGATTTAGCACGAGCAGCTGATTGGCGGTTGGATCAGCCTCCTGGAATACCGCCAATCAGCTTTTCCAGGCTGCAAGGCTGCAGGGATCGCAGCCACCCATCGCTGCCGCTGCATATCATGCTCCATTTTGGGCCTCCGCGTGTCCTATTTTCAGCCCATTGCAGGCGGCGGGGATTGCTGCCGCCACCGCCACCTGGAACAGGCCAAAAACGGGATGTGCGAAGGCCAAAAACGGGATGCGCAGAGGCTGAAAACAGGACGCACAGAAACCGCCAATCAGCTGCTCGTGCTAAATCAGACTGTGCTGAAGCTGACCAGGCTGTTTGCTGTTTGGAGGAAGAGGCTGATGGGTGGGAGCCAGTGGGTAGGTGAGGCTTCGGCAACATTTGCTCCATAAGACGCACAGACATTTCCACCCACTTCCACCCATTAAGTGTGTCTTATAGTGTGAAAAATACGGTAGCTATTGGGTGACCAAATTATCCTTCAGCAAGCAAAACACAGCAAACACATCTTTAAAAGTAAAAGAAAAAAGCCATTTTGTTTGTAATTTACAAAGTCAGCTTTGATCATGAAATTAAAATCTGCTTATAGAGAATAGAACAACAATTTGAAAATAACAATTTACTGCACCATCTTTGAGCAAACAGCATTGTTATTGTAAAATATACCTTCTGGGGGCTCACTGTTAAGATATGGAGGCACATCTTGCTCATCCTTCTCTGTCTGGTTCATTATTGCCTAAAAATAAGGAAATGTATAGTTTCTAGGTTAGTCCAGCTCTTTTTAATGTTCTTTTGAAAACTTACTCACTAGCAAGTCAATGAAAGCATACGATGGGACATGTTTTTCATAGCAGTCCAATCACCAATACAATACTTTATGGGTGAGGGTGGAGGTTCATTGTCTGAGCTTGTGGGTTGGTTTCTGTATGTTTCGTTACCAGGCTAGGTAACATCTAGTAACGATATGTTTGGAAACCAACCCACAAGCTTGGAGAACGAACTTCCATACTCATCCTATACCCGAGCTACATATATTTTCCACTATCACGTATGTTATGGGTATTAAGAACTAATATTCTAGAGTAGGGCTGTCAAACTCCCAGCCTGTGGGCCGGATGTGTCACACGCTGGCCACGCCCACACCTGGTTTAGAGAAGGGGGGAAGTCCTGATATGTCACGTGATGCTGCTGCGACCGATGTGAGTTTCACACCCCTGTTCTAGAGCATTGATGGTGAACGTATGACACCCCATAGCTGACATGCCACAGTGTTTTGGGTGACACACCAAGTGTTTAAAAACCTACATTTACCAACATCCAACAATTGTTCTCAAAAGCACATCTTGCTATTATGTGATTTTCTAAGACTAGATAACCATGGGGTATGCTCTTGAGCGGCCTCTGGAGTGTCCAAAAATTCTGTAAGAAAAGGGTATGCTTTCGCACAGTTTACAGAGGCTGCAGAACAGCATTCTCTGAAGCCGAAGCCACTTCAAAAATGAAGACCTTGGGTAGAAGCCTTGGGCAGGATGCAGGGGCCTGTTAGCAGAAAGAGGACACTGCCTGAAGGTTAGCAGCACATGGCAGTTCCTGGGGAATGGTACAAGGTGACCAATGAGGAAGAAGAGAGAGAATCGTTTCTCTTTTGTTTAGTATGTCTATATATGATATGCCAGCAGAGCCATGTTATGCATTTTATGAATTTTTGGAACACCAAGCCCAAAAGATTCACCATGACTATACTACTCATGCTATATAATAATATGCCATGTCCAATGTTTCCTTCAGGTCCTAGGATATAAGCTTTAATGTGGAAAAGAATTTTTTTTTTATCTAATTCAGAGTCAGGATTTCAAACAGGTTGTCAATTGAAGAATTTCTTAAAGCCTGCTTACTAGAGCTAAGGAAATAATAATTCTGTATGTTTGACTGTGCTGTAATAGCAAAAACCTGTAAATCAAGCCATAAATATAGCTGCTTAGATTAAATTCTTTTACAGTAAACCCTTATATAAAAATTTAACAAATTTATAATAAATTTAGAACAGATTTCTTCTTTTAAACAAGAAAAATAGATAGGCTAAGCCTCATTCTTAAAACATTGTGTTATTTTAATAATTAGAGAACAGTTGAGTCTATATTATCTTGAATATCAAGTGAGTAGAATATGGAAAAGTTAAGACTGCGGTTATGTCATGTATTAATCTATCACTACAATAAGCTGTAATGTGTACATGACACATTACATTAAGAATACTGAAAGTAATGTTGGAATTGGAATTAGGACTTTTGACATATTTGTGTAAAATTTAAAAGCAGCATAAGTTCAGCATCAAGGTGAAAATACATTCAGTGAATAATGTATCATTAAAGTTATTATAATAACCATATAATATTTTAAAATAACAAAGGATTTGCATCTAAAGATGACTCAATGATTCAACTTAGGAAATTTCATTTCTATTTCATTCAAGTTAGATGTCAGCAATCTGAAATGGCTTTTCCTTATACAAATCAGATTGCCACATGAAAGCATTGCACAAGCAATACTGTTAAGTAACATCTGATTACAGAGGCAATTCAATAAGGCTGAGGGGAGAAATACTACCCTGGAGTAATCTTTCATGAACCTTATTCAGGATTATCAAGATCATATGGAATTTCGCCAAGTGACATCATATTAACATAACTCTCAACATGGAAAATATAATTCAATATGAATAACTGTATACTTATCTACAGGTTAACAAGACATAACAATAGTTTCCACTGTCCTTAAATTAGAATCGAATTGCTTTTTGAACTATTTTAAAAGGTCACATGATTTATTTGATGCTATAACAGGTGAATTGTTTTATGTGCTTCCTATTGCTGTCTCAACATGGGTTTTTCTTTTAACATACTCTCTAAAGAATTAAATTATGACTATGAAAGTCTTTTACAGACTTATATACATTTCTTCCTTCTGTAAAAAGGTAGCAAGAACAGAACAGAGTGTTTTTAAGTCGCTTTTGGTTTTTTGAAACGAAGTCAATTAAATATTGAACTCTAAAATCTAATAAGTAGCCAACTGTCATTAGAATATTTTCAAAATAATTTCTACAGATTTATACAACATAAATCAAAATTATATTTCATGTGACTTACATACCTGTATAATATCTTGTTATATATTTTCAAAATGACAAGTTCCCTCTTGTTTTCTTTTAATTAAATAACATTACCACAGTAAAATACTTTTAAATTATCCAACCACTCCTGAAAGATTAACCTAAGTCAACAAAAAATATATATCTAACAAGATATACCTTCTAGAAAAACTGCTGAGCCAATTCAACAACTACAGCTTAGACAATGTGACATCTGGTAATGTGTTCCTTTAGCGACACAGTTGTTCAATTGCTATTTTTAGCCTACATGCTTTAATGAACAAGCTTCTTCCCCTCTGGGACATTTTGATATAACTATAAAAACAGGCAGCTCTGCAACACTTTTAATGTATACCCATTATTGCTATGCAGCCTAACAATGCAACTGAAATTACAAATTACAAATTATTTTAAAATTCTAAGTACTCATATTTATTGTAGCAAATAACAATCTCTTGAAAGAATTAATGTTGTTTAATAGTTTGCAATAATACATGAATAGGTGAGAGAAGCCTGCAGACACTGAAGGGATTCTGCAATCCCAACTCAGCTGTAGAATGTCTAACTGGGAAGGGTAAATTAGAATATAGGACTTCAAAATGATTCGGAAAAGGTGTTTTGAAACATTTACAACATTTGTGACTCATTAAAGTGGCCTTGTCTTTTTCTAGGATGTATGATTCTGGAAAAAAGCGCAGTTGCTTTAATGAGTCATAGACCAGGGCTGTGTTCAAGCTCTCATAAGGTCTAAAATCTTCCCCCAAATCAAATTCAAAGCATGACTGAGCTCTAGTAGCTAGAGGGGAGAAAATTGAACTTGACAATTAAATATGTGCCTTTCTCTCCTCATTGTTTTTACATACTATAATGACTACATAACACATAGAAAGTTATGTGCAATCCATTTATATGTCCTAGTATGTAACAAATGAATTTATGACTATGTCAGTCTGCCATCTTTCAATCATGCAGAGATGATCCTTTATTTTCATTGATCATTTTAACAAACATAACAATCATCTTTATATCCTGTAGATTCTTTCACCTATCTGTAGAAAGTCTATTTAATTATAATTAACATTCTTCAATTATGAATTCACATTTGCCTCAATTCCTTCCCTCATCCATAACAAATAACACAAAAATCTTGTAGCATAAATAAGAAACAACAATATGAACTCTTCAGATTGCTCAAGTCCTTGGGACTTAGATAGCTAATAAATTAATATAACATATAAAACCCCAAAATATGATTTTGTTTCGTTTCTTATTTCTAGGAGATGTTTCCTATCCAAATTTTTGCAAAACAATTCTTCATATTCGTAGGTAGGATGAGTATTACACTATGCAACAATAAAATATTTGATTCAAGTTTTATCTTGTTTTTTTTTTTTTTTTTTTTGTAGTTTCCTGGAAAATACAACTTACCCTAAAAGTCCTAGCTTGATTTTTACGCATCCAATATAAGCCCTCCTCCCCCAAATAAGCCCTAATTAAGATCCCACCCACTCCAGAGTGCATGGGTAAAAATTAAGCTAGGGTGAGCATTGGGGGTGGGGTGGGGGTTGGACAGTTGTAGGCAGGCCTCGCACACCCTGATACCTGCCTTGCTGGCTCATCTCATCTGTATCCAGCAAGGCTGGCAAGGCTTTCCTGAAGGCCTCTATAGCTGATAACAAAGTTCTGGATCGATCTGGAGCTCTGTTATCGGCTGCAGAGGCCTTCAGGAAAGCCTTGCCAGCCACAGAAGAAGTTCCCGAAGGCCTCTGACAGCAAAAAGGAGGTTGGGGCAACGCACGCAAGTGAGGCTAGTCAGTGAATGGCATTCCCCAAAAATAAGACCTGGTGCCTTTTTTTGGTGGCAAAAAATAAGACAGGGTCTTATTTTGGGGGAAACACAGTATTTGCATTGTATCTTTTAACTGCTTTTCATTGTATTCTTTGAATATTCTTTTTTGCAGTAAAAAAAGTTTGAAATAATCTGACTCCACAATTGAAATACAGATCTCCTCTATACAGATTACTCTTAACTATGCCAACTAAAATACAGGTAGTCCTCAGTTTACAACCACAATTAAACCCAAAATTTAGGTTGCTAATCGAGAAATTTGTTAAACTAATTTTGCCCCATTTTATGACTTTTCTTACCACATTTGTTAAGTGAATCACTGCAGTTGTTAAATTAGTAACATGGTTTTTAAGGGAATCCAGTTTCTCCACTGACTTTGCTTGTCAGAAGATTCCAAAAGGGGATCACATGACCCTGGGACACTAAATCTGTCATAAATGTGAGTCAGTTGTCCAGCATCTGAATGTAAATCACATGACTATGGGAATGCTGCAACGGTCATAAGTGTAAAAAATGGTCGTACGTCATTGTTTCAGTGCCTTTGTAGCTTTGAACGGTCACTGTTGCAAGTCGAGGACTACCTGTCCTTAAAATATCCAGTATGAATGTAACATACATTTGAATGCTCATAGTAGTTAGATTCTTAAACTGGATGAGGTAGAGAGGAAGTTGTTATTCTCCCCAAGATATTTCTGAAAACATTTTTTTCCTGCCTTGTCCTCCACCAGTAACATTTAGGCTTTCTCAATAGACACAAATAATAAACACACTTTATTAGTATCCATACTTACCAAATGTTACTGTATTCAAATGTCCCAATGTGATTTTCTATATAAAATCAAAGAGAATTATATATTTAAAACTTTTTAAAAGATTTATCACAATGTTACTGTACAATACATCCAAATATAGCACACACTAATATATGCAACTCAGATTATGTGAAAGGTGAGCATATCTTCCTGAAAAATATTTGCAGCAATCATTTGATGAACCACTGATACAGGAGAATATTTGTAGCTCTGTTGAAATGTGGGGTCCTTCTTGCTCTCTGAGCTTGTTAAAAAAGCAAGCTCAGAGAGCACCAAGGACCCCTCACCATTGAACTATCTTAAGAATCAAGACTCTGGATTAATGAAAATATAATATTTTAAGCAAAAAAAACCACCTAGATAATGATCTTTAATGGCTTTAGATGAATAGTCATTTCATTTCTTGCACCTAGAAAAGAGTTATATATAAAGAGTTATGCTATGTAGTCAAAGCAACTGATATTTGGGGACAATTAAAGCATTACTGCTATCATTGTACTTTCCAATTTGGTGCTAGACAGAGATTCTGAATTACAACCTTTATAATCACCAGCGATTGTGGGCTGGCAATTCCAGGAATTGTAATCCAAGACATTTTAGGCATAAGTTAAGAGAAAGCTGCATTATACAATGAAGACCCTTTGATTGGAAAAGCAGTTTTAAGTTCAATGAAACTTTTCAATACCAAGAGAAGTCCAATACTTCTTCACTTCACTATTTTATCAAGACAATTTATGAGTAAAATTAGAAAAGCCAATTATTAAAATATTAAAATGAAAGCCATTTTGTTTCTCTCTAGAAATTTGCCAAATTTAATTCAAAGAACCATTTTAAAATTCCTCATCATTCCCACAAGGAAATGATGTTTCCAAAGAGGTTGGAGAATTCTTTATTTTAATTATTGCATCTTTTTATGCTGCTAATTTAACATTATGATACAGGGTGGGTGTTGCCCATCAACGTGGGGCCCCAGAATACCTTTAGGGAAGAAAATTCCCAATCTTTTCTGTCAAACATCCATTTTAATGAGGCATTTTATTTTCCTGGAAGAGTTTTGAAACCACACACTATCGAAGCAAAGTTGACTTGCATAATAAATAAGCTTACAATTCCGGTGCTATAAAAGCAGAAATATACTTACACGCATATAGTAAACTATCTAATGAAGGCGCAATATTAATTTTCAGAGCATCCAACGAGCTATTTGACAATCTGCAGACATGCGTGATACCCAACCCTGTTTTCCACCGAGAGTAATAATAATCTTCCCCACCGGGACCAAGCCTGAAAACACACTCAGGAACAGAAGCGTAAACAGCAGCCTCCCCATTGCAAAGGGCTCCAAATGGGGGCCCAGCAAACACAAAGGGCTGATGGATGGCACGCAGCAGTGACGTGGCAGAGGGGGCAGGCGCAGGGCCCGGAGCCATACTGCTGTTGACGTGCAGCCTGGCTTCTTTTTCCCACCTCCTCACGGGCTCTTCCACGTTGAACCCAAAACATATTGGCCACACTTCTGCCTTTTCTCCTGCGTAATCTATTTTTACCTCCCTTTGCACCCGCACTTAGCAGGGCTGAGTGTGCCTTGCTCTCTTCCCGGGGAGAAAACCTCTAGAGACGCGGCGTTATTTTTCCGCCTCGCCCTCGTTCTCTCTCTCCCCGCCTTCCAATCAAAGCAGCAGCCAAGGCTGCCGAAGCTGCCTCTGCAGGGAAGGCTGGTGGACGTTTAAAACAGTTCAGACCTACCGACAACGCCATGAAAGCTTCTCCCGCGCGGTCCCAAGCGCAAGGCTGCTCCGGTCCAGATCAGGGAAGAACCACAAGTCCCTTTTTGAGGCTTTCCTTTTCCCTACAACTCCAAGGTCGGCCGCCTTGTCCTCGCTATGCTTCTCACGTTCCCCCTTGCTACGGGATGGCACCTAGCGGGAAGCACCTTCCTTCCACTCGAGCCAATTTTTGCACGGACAGCGTTTCGGCTCCCTTGTGCCCAAAGCGGCCCTTTACCTGCGCCCCGTTCCCACCTTCGCGGCCCCAGCAGGCGAGAGACCCCGGCCTCGGCGAGCCGCGGAGGGGGCAGGTGACAGCCCCCCAAATCCCATTCTTCTTCTTCCACCCCGGAAGGAAAAGGGTGGGAAGATGCCTCAGGCAACTCCACCCCGCATTTTCTGCGCAAAGCGCAGAGGAGGCTGGAGACGAGGAGGCCCCCTTCCAAACTCACCTCGCTGGGATGCCCGCGCCGTTCGCTTCAGCCCGGCGGAGGATTCGACCAGGCAAACTCCAACCCGACTCCGACCCCTTGGCGGCTGCCTCTTCAGCGCTTGCCGACGTGGCGCCCTACGCACCTCGCCCGTCCCCGCCCGCAGAACCCGCCCCCGGCCGGCCCCCGGCGCCCCCCAGCGCGGCTGTGGAGGGGCGCGCAGGCGCTTGAGCCCAACCGGGCCGTCTCGGAACTTGGGCTGCCCCTTTTCCCCTTCCACCTTCTCCCCCTCCTCCTCTTCCGAGAGCGATGCTAAGGAGCCAACGGGAGGAATGAAGTTGACAGCAGCGATCAATAAAATTCCTCTTCCCTCTGGCTTCTTGTTTTACCTTGAGCGCCTTGCCGTAGTTGGAAGTTATGGCCAGGGTGTTGAACAACGACCTGAGCTCGTTCCAAATTGTTACCCCTTCTCTCAAGTAGGCTCCTGACAGTTGCGTGTCAGGCAGAAGTTCAAAAATTGCAACTGTGTCCGCTATGAATTATGATCCAGTTTTGCCTGAAGTTGCTAAAGACTTGCCGGTAAAACCCAAGGGAGAGACCTGAAGGAAGGAAAGGGCGATGTTAGACCACTATGCTCGGGTGTCAAGGAGCTGTTGACAGGCATAAAGGATATAGGCAGCGCTTGGAAATGAGGATACGTCATGGAGATGGGTGCTTTGCAACTGTTACTTAAAGACCCTAGAAACTAGGAACAAATACTGGATAATTTTAGATAAGATTCTTCATGTGTAACTAAACCAAATACATCCAATATCTTCAATTAGTGTTTGTAGAATTTATGGGGTGGGATGTCCATCTGTCTTTTTGACCAGTAAGAATTGAGAATTTCAGCAGCAGTGCTCTCCCAGATTACCAGCAACTTTCTGACCAATTGGTTTTCCTTTTCTCTCCCCATCCTTTCCCCTCTTTTGTTGTGTTCTCCTTCCTCTTCCAAAAGTAGGCAATGTCTTCGTTGTATTACTATCCTGAGAGCCTTTCCAAGGCATGGGACAACTGTTTACTGTAACCATTTGAAAAAAAAAAAACATACAGCAAAGATATAAATAGGATTGACAACCAGTCATGGACTGGAAATTGTGGCATCACTTTGTACTCAGCAGAATTCATGTCTTATCTGAGAGCAGGTTTAACAATGACTGATTGTGACGTTCTGATTTTTACCAGGGCCTGAAAATAATGGAAAAACAGTAACAAGGGTTCAGCCTTTGTATATATTCCACAGTTCTCACCTATACTTTAAAGCAGTTTGACTCTTCAAGCTTCTATGTAGCCTGAAAACAAAGGTTGCTATGGTTTAAAAGTTGCATTTATCTTTGTAGCTAAATTCTGATGACAGTTGTTCCTTTTTCCAGACAGAAGTCAGGCTGCTTTCTGGTAATTATCTGGTGGTCCTGGAGAATATAAAAATAGTCCAAAAAGGGAGATAAAAATAACCCAGGAGGTCAGTTGGATTAGCTTCCAGACAACAAATTTCTATGAGGCATACTAACACAATGTTTCTCCCATGCCTGGGTTGGAAATCAAATTGGAATGATCAAAGAAGCAGTCTCTCCACAGGATTGCTGGAATTCAGGCATCATCGTGGCCTCGAGATTTAGTTATTTTACACACAAAGGAAAAATTGATCTTCCTGATATGCAGGATGATTATTTTCAAACAAGAGAGCTGTATTGCCTTCCTCAATACAACTGGTACTTCTCTATATGTTTACAATAGAGTTGTTTTGGCTTGCTCAATCAAAGCTGGAAAAGATCCCATGTACATATTACTGCATGTTATTTTCTCTAGAACACTTACAACACTGACACTGATTAGAAGTCAACTGACATTGACCCAGTCAATTCTGAAAGGCGTCCCCTTGAGAATTTCAGACAGAATATCTTTTTCTTTAGTTGCAGGAATATATGAACAATTTTCTCAGACGTATTAGACTTTTTAGTGAGGATTTGAATACAGGTAGTCCTTAATTGATGTCGACTCACTTAGTGACCATTCAAAGTTACAATGGACCTCCTCAGAATTACTTACAACCTGGGTTTGAAGTTCTGACAGCTCGCTCCCCAGTCAGGTGATCACATTTTGAACACTTGGCAACCAATCCACACTTACAACCATTTGCAGTGTCCCACAATCATGTGACCATGATCAAGTGACTGGTGTTTTCTGGTTCCCAGCAAGAAACACCCATTAGTTAAAATAAGTTTGCTACAGCCATGGCATTTGCTTAACAACTGCCACAAAAAAAAAGATTGTTAAATCGGACATGCCATAAGGTGTTCTGTTTGACAGATATGACTTATGACTAATTCTGGACCCAGTTACAGTCAAGTCAAAGACTGCCTGTAATGAATTTATTTTATTTCCCCCACACAACAGTCCTGTGAGGTGGGTTGGATTAACTGGCCCAGAGTCACTAAGCCAACTAGAACTCACAATCTCCTGGTTTCCTACCTGGTTCCTTTTCCACTAATCCAAACATATACTAAATGCTTAGTACTAAATTCCATCAAGTCAATAGTCTTTACAGGTAATTCTCAACCTACAATCACAATTGAACCCAATATTTCTGTTGTACAGTTGTTAAGTGAATCATGTCCCATTTTACATGGTTATTCCCTATAGTTAAGTGAATTATGCAGTCATAAAGTGGATCTGGCTTCCCCTATTGACTTTGCTTGTCAGAACTCCCTAGGAAGGTTGCAGGTGACAATTTCAGGACCTTGGGATAAATATATGCTGGTTGCCAAGCCACTCAAAATTTGATCAGATGGTGGGGAAACTGCAATTGTCATAAATGTGACAACTGATCATAAGTCACTTTTTTCAGAGCTATTGTAACTTTGGTCATTAAATTTGTGTTTTTAGGGGCGGGGAATTTTGGCAGGTGGGCGGTGTTTGGAGATTGTTGTGTGTGTGTGCGTGTTGGATCTGGTATCTGGGTGTTATGTGAATTTTGTTGTATGTATACTGTGATATATAAACACGGTACAATGACAAGAATTCAATTCAATTCAATTCAAATGGTTGTAAGTGGTGGACTACCTGTACTCTGCCCCTTTTTTTGTCCCAGAGGAAAAAAATGACTCAATCCATTTAGCCAATTTCTATGTAATGCAGGCTTTAGAACCTGGGACAGGAGAGTCACATTTCCTCCTCCAAAAGCCATGGTGATTTTTCAAAACACACTGCCAAATTACAGTTTTCAATATGAAAAGAAGCTAAATTAGTAAATACTGGGGAAATATTATTAATTATAAGTAAATTAATATAATTGAACACATTAGTTTCCATTTATTAATTTATTTTTATTATATTATATTTTTTATTTTACATTTTATTTTATTATATGCTGCCCATCTTGCCTTGAGACAACTCTGGGCAGCTTACAACATTAAAAGCTATGAAACCATAAAACATAAATGTTTATAGACAATAACATTGAATTAAGAATGAAATTACTGGAAAATAAAAAGTATTAATTTGAATTTTGAACTTTTATTATATATCTAGGGTAATATTAGCTGAAATACAGTAATTAATTAAAGAAGTGACTGGGGTTATATTATTGCTATATATTTATGCATCAGCGTTCAATATACCAATTTTTGATACTAGTCGGGTCAATTACTAGTAGGGTATATTTTGATAAAATTAAAGGTTACAGCAATTCTATTTTTGAGATGTTGATTGACAGGCTACAATCACAATCTCCTCTGTGCTAGAAAGATTATATGTGTGCCCTGGATTTTATTTTAGAATGTTGGGATGATCCCAGCTGCAAATCATTCCAACAGCTGATTCGAAAGCAAAGCCTTTTGCTCATGCAGATGTCAGAAAGGCTCCATAAGCTGTCTTTTTTCCTAATTACAGACTCTTTTTGTTTTGCTGCAGTTTTTGGAACCTAAACGTATTGAGCTTTGTTCAAGATTACATCAAAAGGCTTCCATTAATTCACAGATAAATCAAATATAATAAAATAATCAGAAACATCTGTGACCTTTTTTTTCATATCCTATGGAACATCATTGTTGTGATATGCCATACTGTATACAGTCTGCAGAATGAACAGTAATAGAAGATTTGACTCAAGAAGATAGGCTCAAGACCCTGATGGATCTTGACAGACTAGAACACTGGGCCGTATCTAACAAAATGAAATTCCATGTAGAGAAAAGTAAAGTCCTACACATAGGCAAGAAAAACCAAAAGTACCCATATAGACTGGGTGAAACCAGGCTCAATAGCAGTAACTGTGAGATGGATCTTGGAGTCTTAGTGGACAACCACCTAAATATGAGCCAGCAGTGTACAGCAGCAGCCAAAAAAGCTAATGCAATCCTAAGTGGCATTAACAGAGGGATACAATCAAGATCAAGTGAAGTACTAATACCACTCTATAAAGCCTTAGTAAGACCACACCTAGAGTACTGCATCCAGTTCTGTTCACCACATTACAAAAAAGATGTTGAGACTCTAGAAAAAGTACAGAGAAGAGCAACCAGGATGATTAGGGGACTGGAGACTAAAACATATGAAGAACGGTTACAGGAACTGGGCTTGGCTAGTCTAGTAAAGAGAAGGATGAGGGGAGACATGATAGCAGTCTTCCAATATTTGAGGGGCTACCAGAGAGAGGAAGGGGCCAAGCTATTTTCTAAAGCGCCTGTAGGCCAGACAAGGAATAATGGATGGAAACTGAACAAGGAGAGATTTAACCTGGAAATAAGGAGAAACTTCTGACAGTGAGAACAATCAACCAATGGAATACCTTGCCCTCAGAAGTTGTGGGAGCGCCATCACTTGAGACTTTCAAGAAGAGATTGAATTGCCATCTGCCAGAAATGGTGTAGGGTCTCCCGCTTGGGTGGGGGGGGGTTGGACTAGATGACCTACAAGGTCCCTTCCAACTCTGATTATCTGTTATCTGTAATATCTTCAGCGGACTTGTTGGGGAAACAATATTTTACTCTTTTATGAGGCCAATAAGCAAGTATACATACAGCTTTATATCAAGGAATCCTAGTGTATGTTGCCATCCTAAGCACAGTGACTACATTATGAGTTGATGTGTACATTAATTCATAAGTCGATGAAAATTCTCAGTCATCCAAGTAGAGTTGTTTGGAAGTTGAGGCATGGCAACTAGTCTTCTTTTCTTTTTTTGCTTTGAAACAGTTCACTGCTTATCCAAGAAGCTTCTAATGTTTTGCAGCAGACAGTGGTTTATGAAATGACAATGATTGTACAAATAGGAAGTTAATTTTAAACCCCACCAGGAGATCTCTTTTTCTAAGAGTTTCTTAATAAAAGAGGCTATCACGAACTGGGCTGAATCTTCTGGTGCACCCTAAATTAGGCATGGAGTTTGTGGCCCTTCTGCCAGGGATCTCTGGTTTCAGCTCATGCCTTGGAAAAATAGATAGAAATGTGCTTTGGTTCTTCCAGCCCAAAGTCTAGTGTCAGGGTTCCAAGTAAAAGGCCCATAAAAAGCAAAACTCCGAGGCAGGTAGATTCCTCAAAGAATAGCTTTATTGGATATATCATATTGGCACAGATCTGGTGAAAACCAACTCTGAAGACTCCCGCAGTTTTCACCTAATTAAAAGTAAAAGTTGGTCACTTTTTCAAAACAATCAGTCCCATGGTCCAATCACGGTGCGATTTGGTTGCCGGGTGACATCACTCCACCTTCCTCCAACCAGGTGTGAGAATGTCCTTGGTTCCCAACAGAAAGTATTTGGTTTTGGCTATAGAATCCCAACTATCTCAAATCCCTTCTCCCTATCCCTCAGCTCCAGTGTGTCAACACTGAAGCTGTCAAAATGGCTTTGGTTAAGTCAGTTTCAGGGTTGACATCTAGAACCAAAGAATGCAACTAACTCTGTACCAGTTCTGAAATACAAGGGAGACTGATGAGATCATTCTGATGATCGATATCCAATTCCTTACTTTGTCATTGATTTAGCTTTCATAAAGATTGATTGGCTTATATATTCAGGAGAGAGGCTAAGATTATTTAATTCATCCATATTAATTCGATGCCAACAAGATTGATAGCTGTCCATCAACAACAGAGGAAACTACCCTGTAAGATCAAACATGATTCTGAGCCATAGAGTTAAGCTCTTGATTCAAGTTTTGGCCTTATTGGTTGGGACATTACCTTCAAGGCTAATTAGGGAGACAGTTTGGAGAACCAGAGCTCTAGAGAAACTTGACTGAATGATTTCATATATCTTTATGCTTCTAAATGGGCGAAGTTGTTCAATAGAAGAGCAAATGATTTAGCCATAAACAATTTAATTGCTCCTGAAATGTAATTTGTTCTTTAATATTGGTAAAATTTGGTTGCAACTAATGAATCATTTTGAGCTGTAGAACTGACACAACTCCTATTTTTCTAGGATCCTGAAAGACTATGCCCAAATTTAAAATATTTTCCTTGTTCCAGTATGTGGGAGTCAATCATCTACTCCATTCACAGTTTAGATTTATTATAACAAATAACTAATTGCTCACAGTAGGATGTCAGAATTCTTAGAAAAATTTCTACAGAAGAGAAGGAGAGAAGGGGTGCATCATCTGCATAAAGTACTATAAGGTTTGAAGTTATCTAGTTGATTTGGATATTGACTCAGAAGAATTTTAATCAGAGAATTTATTAAAAACCAATGAGGCTAAAATACATTCTTGCTTCACTCTCTGAAACATCTGAAAGATCCTCCCAATTACATTTCTACTTTAAAGCCATTTTATATAACTTATGAATTACCAATAAGAAGATCTGCAGATCTATTCTGCTTTAAATGTCCCAAAGTCTTAACTTGCACATGTTATGTTTCATCCCTCCCTCACTTACTTACTTACGTACTTAAGAGATACTTCTATCTCAAGTATTGAAAGAATTTCACTTTGAGGGGGACAGTGCCCATTGTTGCTATGCCTTGAGCTGACCCCGAACACCGGACATAGACAATATAAGACAAGATAGACAATCCTGGATCAGAAAGACAAATACAGGTTTTCCTTAAAGTCTGTAGAGATTCTCTACAGACTATAAATACTGTATAAATCCTTCCATTCCCCACTATCCTCTCAGAGCTGAAGAAGCTTCTTGGATGAGAAGCGAAACATTTTCAAAAGAAAAAACAAGAAAGTCCAGTTGCCTCTGAAAAAGCACCTTTGGGACAGATAGTCCTTAACTTATGACCATGGCTGAGTCTGCAGTTATTGTTGTAAGTCATGACAGTTGTAGAGAGAGTCTCTCCACATCACTGATTTTATGATCATTTTTGTAGAAGTCATTAATCAAATGCCATAATTGTTAAGTGAATGTCATGGTCATTAAGTGAACCCATTGTTCACCATGGGATGTTTTTGCCAGAAACTAGAAAAAGTTGTGATCCTGTCACCATGGGACGTTGCAAATGGTTGTAATTGCAGACCAGCGCTGAGTGCCCAAAATGTGGTCATGTGATCACTGGAGATTTGTATACTGGAATTAATAAAACAGGTCAAAATTCCATTTTTTGGGAACCGCTAAATGGCCAGTCATAAGTTGAAGACTACTTGTAACCTGATATAATAAGAGGCATTTAGTGCAACTGCACTTCTCTGTTTTTACAAAACAATAGTAGCCCTATTAGTAGCTTCATTAATAATTATTATCATACAGGGGCACTCTGCTTCAGGAATTTGCCTTTGCTGCTCTTTCTGTAATGTTCCATGTTGTTTTATTATTCTCTTCTGTTTTTCCTTATTTTAATTACCATAACTCTGTTATGAACATGTTTAAAGCCAGAGAAAACAAAAACAGTGTATTGCAGCTAGATGGCAGTAAAAGCACATTCAAAATATGGCTCAGCTTTGTAACTCTTGAAGATCTGACCCTCCCAACGACCTTCACAGCATGGGGGTGGATCAAAGTTAGAGTAACTTTTCTCTTTTATTAACATAAAAATTGAAATCAAACTGCTGCATACTATTTATAATATAAACAGTGAAATGAGAATAGGAGGAAACAAGAAAGCTTGGCAATGTAATATGGAAAAAATAAGATATTACGATATCATCTTTGCAAAATAGGTAGAAAGAAATCCAGCTCACAAGAACTAACAGAAAGAAAAGATAATCATACTTCCATAAGTGTGTCTTTGTGCATAATTCTATTTTTTGTAATACCCCATGTTAATATTACTTTTTAGACAGAGCTAAGTTCCATAGTGTTCACAGTTTGAATAAGCAAAAATTTCCTGAAGTTTGTCAACAGGATTGCAATTATTTTATGATCATCACACTGTGTACAAATAATGTGTGTGTACATATAATGTATGTGTGAGTGAAAGATGTTATTCACTGGAATTGTGCACCTAATAAATTTAAATAATAATAGTAATAATTTACCCTATTACACTAATGTTGATTTTGCATGGAAAGAGCTGTAGTTATTTCACTTGCAGAAAATTGTAGGCATGTGGATTTATGGATTTCAAGTACTAGAACTGGGAGCCACCCAGACGGAAAAAAAATAATATAAATTTGATAGATCAGTCGTCTTATTTGATATAGTAGTTCTTTGAATGTTCTTCAATAGAAGTCTAAATACATATCCAAAGTAAAGGACTTGACATTCAATAGAAATACATATTTCAGATCTGAATATAAATAAATGATGGAATACACATATATACAAATAAATAGATCCAACTTTCAATAAATTTAGGAGGAAGGTAGAAAGGATTTCATGGATGAAAATCTTAAAAAGAGAAAATAATTCAAGAGGTTCAGGAAATATATATATTAAAATAAAGGCAGGATATTGGTTGGATGGTTGGATGGATGGATGGACAAATGGATGGACGAAAAAGCAAGCAAGATGGGCTGCAGTAGGAATCCTTACCCAATGGAAGCATTCTTCTGAATCCCAGAATGTTATTCTGAAAAGGGAAGATTTGGTCGGGCACATGGATGCTTATAAATTTTCTAAGCATTTAAATTATACACTATTTTATTGCTTGTGGGGGAAGGATATTTATGACAGATTTGTCATAAATATAGTGGAACAGTACAGTCATTTCAGCTTTATTATTAATTTGCTTGTTTAAAATATTTTAAACTCCAAAGGCCCATGCAAAACCCACTGATTTGGTAGTTTGCTTACTTTTTATTGGTTGTGAATTAATGTTAATCAATTTCCTGGAAAGTATAGGATTCTATTAACTAAAATGTGGTGTTTTCTAACTGGAATGAAAGGATAATATGGATTCTGATACATTATAGTAGTTCAACAATAATTACTCATAAAAACAATAGAATGAGATTAGTCTCAACTCATATATATTGGATAGTACCCATTCACAGAGATACTTTCCCCCCTCCCAGAATTCTTTTCTTTACTTTCATTCATCTCTTAAAAGTTTTTTAAGCAAAATCCTTACAAGAAAGAGGAGAGCTGTGAATTGAAGGCCTGGTCTAATTAGATTACTGTACATTCAGTCAGAACCTCACTCTTGGTGGCTTGCTGTTTGCTTAGGGCACTAACTTATTGTGCTGCAGGATTTAGGACAACTGACTGAAAAAAATGTGAAAAAAGAGTCTCAAAATCCTTTTAAACTTTTTTTCCCCAAGAGGAACATAGCATATCAGTTCTTGGGGAATTTGTTTTTGCCATTAAATAATGCTTCAAAGATGAAAGGCTTGTAAAACTGTTAGTGCACACAAGAACGCCTATAAATTAATTTACTGCTGGATTAGACTATTCTAATAGAGACGATGTTTTAAAACCCAGGCTTAGCTGCCATTATAAATAAATAAAAATAAGGGTAGCCATTGGATTTCCAATGATTTCGTTCCTTCCCCATTCCCCCTTGCTCCAACCCCCATTAAATTAGGTATTCCTATATATATTCCTTTCCAAAACTGCCATGGACTGTTGCTATGTGCCTGGACTCAACATGTTTAAACTCTGCTCAGCCCATCCTAAACTAATTTGAGTCAATTTGTCTACATCATCTCAACAATCGTTTTCCACATTTTGAATTGGGCAAACAAACATGCACTGGGCAGATTCCAACTGCTCACTCTGCCGTGGTTGGGCTGTTCCTAGTTCTTCACCATGGTTTCATCATATCCTAGTGACAGTGTTAGTTTTTCAGCAGCAGGGTTAAGTCTCTGCCTGGCTAGTTAAGACTTTCTATACAGGGGACAGCTCCTATACAACTGCCAACTCTTAGCCTGACCTTTCGAAATGAAAAGGGAGGGGGGGGAGTGTGAGCTTGAGGAGCTTCTAAAAAAGCAGCCCGTGGATTTCAACAAAATGAAACTCAAGGCGATTTCGCAAAGAAGGCAAAAGCATAAATAACAGCGAGGCATTGATATCTGATCTATTTCTGCTTGGATATAGTTGACTCAACCTATCCTTCCAGATGTATTGGCACACAAAATGCCATTCAACTTCCTTTGAAATGTTGTTGTTATTATTTTGCGGTTCTTCCTTCTTCTTTTGTCATCTGTCTTGACAGGGCTGCTTTCTATTGCGACTAAGCCCATTGATGACTTCCTTCTGAGCCCATTAAATGACTCCTCGTCTCCCGCAGGGTTGGGCCTCTTAAAGATTCAGTTGGGAGGAAGGGCACTGGTGGTTTTGCTGCTGTGCACCAGCCCCATAAGATTCATAAAGGGATCGCAAGTTGGAAGCCTCTTCTGCCACATCTAGGGAGGATTTATGGAAGACCTTCTCTTTGTGTCCTAACATTGGAATTTCTCTATCCGGAGAGCCAAGAATTGTAGAACTTCCTATAGCCTTATGAAGATTTCTTATTTTCCTGTCTATGAATATATATATATCTTCTACAGTTGAAAAGAGAGTTCCAAAAACATGGTAGAACTGGCAGACCTACAGAAATTATAGGATGGCAGCTTTAGTGAACTTAATCATCATTATTTATCTTTGCAACACTTTTTTTAGATAGAGAAATCAGACTGGTAATAAGCACTTCCAAAGTGGTTAACAATTTCAATGTAAACTTTCCAGTTTTATCTGTTGTTGCCCCCACATTTTTAATAATCAAAGGAAGGATGAGGGGGGAAAATCTTACCCTTCCCTCATAATCAGCAGCATTGTATTTAATTAAGTTATTTTTTATGTACTGTACTGTTTTTAGATACACTCAATTTACTGCTTAAAGCAGCTTGTCATATTTTAGAAATTGTGAAGTTGTGTTTATGGGGTTGGAGAAGGTAAATAATGAAATGAAGAGAGCTATGCAATAACTATAGAGGACAGATAAAATATAAATGCATTTATAATTGCTATAAAGAACATCTGAAGGTGCTTTTTTATATCTTTTTTCTATTCTTTATCTGTTTTAACTTTTTAAAATTTCTTACTTTCTTTTCATCTTTAAATTTACATATTTTTTCAATTGTTATTTAAAATTTGTTAAATAAATTTTATATTTTAAAAAATGCCTTTTTTTTGTCTTTAGGCCAGGAAGTACAGACAAACAATACTGTATTACTGGAATGCATTCACATTTGAAATTCCACAGAGGAAAGCCAGTTGTATGATCATTTTGTACCATTCTAAAAATAGGCAATGTTTAGTTCACTTGCATTAGATTCTAGGCTTAAGCAGCACTAAAACAATTGTGACTCCAAAATATCTTAAGTATTCTATTGCTGAACAATAAATTCTGGCTTCAGTTGTAAATTCCAACTATACTGGCTTAACTGCTTTGTAAGTCTAGCTGATGTGTATTAGCAAAAAAAAGACGTTAATAGCACTATAGGTGCTATTATAGGTTTCAGGCAGTAACTGTGCCTCAATTAGCATTTAAGCTATCTTCTTGTCATACTGAAAACACATTTATTGTAGCTAAGTCCATCACTGAAGTGCAATGGGTTAAGACTGGATTTCAGTTTTATTACTGAACAAGTTGAAAATGTCCAATGGTGGCAGCAGAAGAGACCAAGTTAGAATAATAGAATAGAATAGAATAGAATAGAATAGAATAGAATAGAATAGAATAGAATAGAATAGAATTCTTTATTGGCCAAGTGTGACTGAACACACAAGGAATTTGTCTTGGTGCAAATGCTCTCAGTATACATAAAAGAAAAGATACATTTGTCAAGAGGCATAAGGTACAACACTTAATAATAGTCATAGGGTACAATAAGCAATCAAATCATACTAGAAAACAGTCAATATAAATCGTAAGGATACAAGCGACAAAGTTACAGTCATACAGTCACAAGTGGGAGGGGATGGGTGATAAGGAGTGATGAGGAGATTAACAGTAATAGTAGTGCAGACTTTGCAAATAGTTGAACAGTGTTGAGGGAATTATTTGTTTAGCAGAGTGATGGTGTTCGAGGAAAAACTCCCCTTGTGTCTAGTTGTTCTGGTGTGCAGTGCTCTATAGCGTTGTTTTGAGGGAAGGAGTTGAAACAGTTTATGTCCAGGATGTGAGGAGTCTGTAAATATTTTCACAGCCCTCTTTTGACTTGTGGTCTTTGATTGAAGGCAGGTTGGTAGTAATTGTTTTTTCAGCAGTCCTAATTATCCTCTGAAGTCTGTGTCTGTCCTGTTGGGTTGCAGAACCAAACCAGACAGTTATAGAGGTGCAGATGATAGACTCAATAATTCCTCTGTAGAAGGGTAGGGTTTCTTCTAAAGTCTACCAGCATTTCTACAGTTTTTAGTGTGTTCAGTTCCAGATTGTTCCGGTTACACCACGAGGCAAGTTGTATAACCTCCTGTCTGTGTGCGGATTCGTCGTTGTCTCGAATGAGACCAATCACTGTTGTGTCATCTGCAAACTTCAGTATTTTAACAGATAGATCATTTGAGATGCAGTTATTGGTATATAGGGAAAAGAAAAATGGAGAAAGCACACAGCCTTGTGGGGGCCCTGTGCTAATTGTACATGTATCAGATGTGATTCTGCCTAGCTTCATGTGCTGCTTCTTGTCCTTTAGGAACCTTATGATCCACTTACAAGTGTGTTCAGGTACCGCTAGTTGGTTTAAGTTCTTAACATTTCAGTTTTATACATGGTTTAACAAGAAAAAGGGGCGAGCAAAGAATACACTAACTTGATAACATCAAATTTGATACAAACTTGAACACCCAACAATTGACAAAAGTTGTCTTTGACAGGGTAGCATGGGGAGCATTTGTCTATAAAGTTGCCAAGAGTCGGATACAACTAAATGATTAAAACAACATGGTTTATTGCCTTGATTCTCTTTGTGTTAATATATCTGGGTTGCAAAAATCAAGATGTCCACTAGATGGCAGCCAATATACTCTCAGGTCATAGGTGTGATAGGTATGTAGATGTAATAAAATAAAAGTAATTATATGGAGCTGACTGGTTCAGATTGATTGAATCTGTAGTTCAACAGATCTGGTTAGCCTGACTGCTGTCCTAGAATATACTAGAGACTCAATCTCAGTCAACAGTGAAGTTTTGAAACGTGTGTGAATGGTGACAAGTTGTCTGATTCTGTGAAAGCAGAAGGATAATTGATGGCTTAGCAGGTAAATTATTGGAAAAAGAAGACAAATTGTTTAAAAATACAGTTTTGAATCTCCCTCAACTAAGTTACAGCACCTGGCAAAATCTTAATGGAACATTAAACACACAAGCAGAAAGGACCTGGTTAAAGAGACTGCAAAGTCCACATTTAAATCTGGATAGACGATTGTAGCGGCCTCTTTTTTGGAAACCTAAGAAGTAAAGGCCAGGTGAGAAGATGGAAACTAGGACCTTTGTTTTTAGTGAATTGAGGCAATTGGAGACTGAAAGAGACTGAGATTCGAGCTCTTAGGCCAGGAGCATGATATAGTACAGTAGGCTTGTATAACTTGGAAAGTAGACATATAGGTAGTCCTCGACTTATGATTGATCTTTTAATGAGTAATTGAAGTTATGAAGAACTTTAAAAAAGCCTACTTACAATCAATCCTCAAAGTTACGATTGTGGCATCCTTCCTCTTTGGTCACATGATTGCTTTTCAGGAACTTGGCACTTGGCTGTCATTTATGAGCAGTTGCAGCATCCTGTGATCAGATGACCGTGATCTGCAATATTTTTTGCCAGTTCCTGGTGGTTTTTGGCAGTTTCCGACAAAAAAAATGCCCATTTAGAAGAATAGATTTGCTTAATGACCATGTGATTCACGTAACAAATATGCGATTCTCTTTGGGACTGTGGTGACTCACTTTACAACTATCATAAAAATAGTCATAAAATTGAGTCTGATCACGTGGTGCCTTGACTTGCAACCTCAGTGACTGAAAATTGCAATTTTGGGCTCCACTGAGGTTATAAGTTAAGAACTATTTGTACGGCTAGAGGTTGATTTCCATTAGTATTTTCCATTACTTTAGGAATAAAATCTTCTTAATTGCTTATCCTGCTCTCTCTCTCTCTCTCCCCCTCTCTCTCCCTCCCTCTCCCTCTCTCTCTCTCTTTTCATATTTTAAAGTCTGAATCTTTACTTTTGGAGCAACTTGCCCAGTGGGGTGGTGACACCATATTTTCTCCAATGCTCTGAAATATTGGTTCTTTTTGACCTTGCTACCAAAATAAACAAAGACACCTATTATTCCTTCCCAGTCAAGAAATAAAGGATGCAAAAGTTAGCCATTGCATCTCAATTTAAACTACATTCTGTCCAACCCCCAGTGATAATGCACTCCAGATAATTTGGTAGTGCAATATATTTTCTGAGATAGGCCTTTGTTTCCTTTCTCAACTGCTCCGCTCTTTTCTGGTGCTAGGTTTTGCTCATTTCTCTTCCAAGCTGTCTGGAAGGGGAGAAAAGCTTTACTTTTAAACAATTCTTTTTCAGCTTGCCTTTTATTGAATTCTACTCTCTATTTTCCTGTTCCTTAAAAAAAAAAAAAACCAGGAACATCATTTATCTTGGACTTTTAAGTTGCAGAGGCCTTCAAGGGGCTTCTCTTTTTTCCCCCAGCTGCATTTGTTGACACACACAGTCAATCTGGCCCACCCACCCCCCTCCTTCCCCCAAAGCAGGTCATAAAGAATCTACAGCTGTGCCCTTTATTAGCACAGCCATTTCAAGAACAATCAGAGAAAAGGCCTAAATATATTACAGCCATTACCTCCATCAAAAAGTGACTATTTTAAAACATTTCAGCTTTTTACTGGGAAAGCCAGGAATACAAAAGCAAGAACTATAATTTTATTGTAAATGCTTTTTAAATATGGGTCACTTGGCCATTAGTAAGGAAGGGGAAAAAAGTCTGGAAAGGTTTGAAGCCTGAGAAAAGCTCAGATATTCATGCTGGAAAAAAAAGAAAGAAAGAAAAAGAAAACCGCTCTATTTGTTAATATGCTAATCGGTATAAACCATAAAAATATGCAGGTCCAAGAAGATGTGAGTTTATTTTGTTCATGATGATTCCATCTTATGTGCATGCTGCAACTCCAAAAGATGATTAAGTGCTACTAAAAAAATCATTTGTTTGGAAAAACAAAGTACTAATTGCTCCTTAAAGATGTCTACATATCTTGCACTAAAGGAGAGAGAGAGAGAGAAAAAAAGAGACTTTATTTTAGTCACTGACCAACATATAGTAAAATAAATTTCAGTAAGTACAAGGAATTCATTCATCTCTACAGCAACACAAATAAAGTAAATATAACAATATAAACATTAACTCTATATAACTTTTAAACTTACATAACTCTGGATTGAGAGTTGCCAGAATTGGTTATGGGGGCCGGCTATATAAATGTTTTAAATAAATAATAAATAACTGAGCCACTATAAAATGTTAATTTATGGATGTAAAAAAAGAATTGGTTATTCTGATGTATGAAGACTTATGTTTATACCAAGGGGCAAGAAAATATAATATGTAAATGATAATATTTAAACGAATACACCATCTAGTTGGCAAGTAAGTAATTTTTATTATGATCATAGACCAGCATTACAAATAAACAAGATTAAAAATAATAATATTGCCAAAACGCCTTAGGGAGATATTTATGCGACCGAGATTTGAACAGCTTGACACAAGGGTCAGATATGGGAAATTCCATTCTATACCCTACAATGAACGTCTCTGAATTTGCGGAGTGGCAGAGATAGAAGACCTGGTTCACATCCTATTTGATTGTTGCCTGTGTAAGGTGAGAGACAGGTACCTTGGTCTATATACCATATCAAAACAAATTCTGTGCGGCCAGAATCTGAAAATAACATTTAACACAACCCAGTACTTAAGCAAAATAGTTCAGTTGAGATCTGTATATGTGGGACTGATTGGGGTAGATTGCATGGGTGACACCGAAATATAATTTTATCATATTTTATCTATATCTTAAATTATTGTATTTTATTCCAATTTCATTTTAAATTGTATTTTATCCAATTCCATTTTAAATTGCTTTTATCAAATTTTAGTAATAATTTGTTTCTGGAACTCTGCACTTTGATATGGCCCAAGAGCTAAATAAATGTAAATGTAAACAAGAGGAAACGGAAAGAGATGACATCAATGCACATTTGTTTGAGTATCAGCATATGAATTGGCAAGGCTTAGTCTGAACAATAATTAAAAACAAGATCATCTTCGCAAGATCACTACAATTAGTGGTGGATTGTCAGTGGACAGTCAAATTTGCCAGCCTAATTTTGCAGACAATACAACAAAATTTAGCTACAAAGAGATTACATCAGACTGATCTGATAACAGCAATTGTGCATAAAAACTGATTTTTCCTGGGTATTTTATCAGATGAGGTGTTATGAAATGGGTCTGAGTCCTTATAGATTAGAAAGTAGAAATGTGCGATGTAGTTTTTGATAGCCCCTTGTTCACAGGGGCAGAGTTTTACCTTCTATGGAATTTTTTTATATTAACTCTCCAAAACTGCTGTGGGAAGTGCATTGCAGCATGCTAAAGTTAGTGCTCTTTGTAGTTTGGGGACAGTTATAGGATGTACAATAAATATCTCACTGCTTTGAAAAGAGGAATTTGACTGCTTAAAAATGTTTTTAGGAAGAGCAGACTGATCTTGTTGGGCTTCCAGGTCTCTGCCACACTGTTTAAATGCAGTTTAAACTAATGGTTAGATAAACAGTGTATTATCTCTGTGCATTCTCTAGCGCACAATTTGGGTTGCATTCTAGCACCCTGTAGCATGGAAGACTACAATATTCCCATAACATTTCAAAACTTGGACGTGTTTTGCCTCATGTCTGTTTAATAGCCATCTCTGGATTCTAGAATCCAAAAACCAAAATCTTGTTGATTATAATTAATAATAATGAAGCAAATGATGGATTGATATACTATTTTACTTTGATAAAGGGACCCGCTTCAATTGTATACATCATGCTAATAAAAAGATAATGTCACCATAATTAAATACTATAAACAATTCTTGGCAAGCTGCATGAATTGTCTTTAGCTAAACAATACCTAGATAAAAATAATGAAAAGGAATAAAAGAATTTCAAAATTAAAATTGATCTTAAAATTCTAATTTCAGCCTCTCATTGGAGAAATTATATTTTATTATTCTTGCCAATAAAGATTCTGGGAATTGAAGTCCATGTGTCTTAAAGTTGTCATGGTAGTAAAACAGAGTCCTATAGCTCTTTGTTCCTAACTTTGGCCAAATTAGAAATATAATGAATGGGGCATTCTTTGTTTGAATGAACTTCTGCATTTGGAGTTCTTGAAATTGGAAAGAGAAAACTAGATCAGAAATAGTACATGTACCTTGACATTTGGTTGATGGATTTGTATTCCTGGAACAGACGTCCTGAACATAGTTGTCTTTATGAAAAATTGTGATTACTGATCAAATCATAGGAAGGATCATCATATTATTAGAGAGTCACTGTATTACTGGAGGAACTTTACAAAATTCTCCCCGAGAGATAGCAACAATACTTAGCCTACATTAAAAATGAAGAAGGAGAGGGTACAAATCACTCAAACATTCTACCTGGTGAAATATAATGTGGTAAAAAATGATCATTCCCTAATGAGATACTATTTGAGGAAATGGGAACAAGACAGTAGAATCATATGTTTACATTGCATATAAAGTTTTATTGAGAGATTGCAATATATTTTCGTATTTGTTACAGAGCTAAATTGTTCTGACATTAACACAGTTTGAGACAAATTGCTTGTTTCCTCATATTATAAAATGTTATTGTATCTATTTTTTTTTTCAAAAGGAATTTTTAATACAGTATTTGCCTAGTCTTAAGCTTGGTATAACTTTTTGAAGAGTAGCTAACCGTCATTAACAAGCCCATAACTAGTGGCAGGGTTGGGGATTGGTGTAGGACAGGTTCATACCGAATTTATGAATTAGCCATTTCAGCAGCTGCCCTGCAAACAAAGGGGACAAAACTGTTTTCCGAACTGGATCTGAGGACAAAATAATGATTTGTGTGAACCCGCAGCTTTAACTGTATAAAAACACTGAATCTATTCATATAATGTAATGGTAAAAAGACATTGATTCATCAAAACTCAGCATACCTCAGATATGGCAATAAAGGGCAAAATAATAGAGGAAATAAGAAAACAACCAATAATAAATGAAAGGCATCTGATAGATAGCTGTTTCTTTAAAGTGATAGTTTAATCATCATTTTAAAGATCTCACATAATTTTAAAATCTTGATATTCTATTTCAGTCCTCAAAACAAGGAAATAAGAGTACCTTTAAAACATAAAAAGCAGTACAAACCCATTATAATTACGTGAAAAACACTGATTTGTTTTTTTTTAAACAGAAGCTGTGCTCGAAGGGTTTTAAAACACCTTCTACTTTTCTACTTCATGAATTACTCTTAATAGGGTTGATTTCAAAGCTAAAGAACAACATTGTAATCTTTTCAATTCTACACCACATTTTTCATCTTATATTAAACACAGTTACCTTGACGTTAATGTTATTGTTGCTATATAAACGGGTATCTTAGAAATGCTAATAAGTACACCACAGAATTTATAATTTAAACATTTCTATTTATAAAACGGTTGCAACAGTGCTTCAACATTCAGATATTGAACAATGCCACGCATAAAGGAAAATGAGTGAAAGAATGTGAAATAGCTGATAGCTTAGTCAGAATCTGAAGTGTCATGCTCATTGGCTTGATGCTGACAGACTATTTCTTCCAAAGGCGTCATGGTGCCATCTGGTCGTACCCCCATGGGTGTTATAACTTTATCCCTATGTAAGTGAAAAGAAAAAGGTTCAGATTTTGTCTTGTTGTATAGTTAAAAATGGCAAATATCATGATTAGTCTATTCACATATGCATACATACAAATACAGATTAGTCTATTCACATATGCATACATACAAATACCTGTATTTGTACGACCAGTTGAGCCCAACATTTATGTTGCTAAATGAGTTTTGCCCCATTTTATGACCTTTTTTTGCCACAGTTGTTAAGTGAATCACTGCAATTGTTAAATTAGTAACCCGGTTGTTAAGTGAATCTGGCTTCCCCATGGACTTTGGTTGTCAGAAGGTCGCAAAAGGTGATCATATGACCTTGAGACACAGCAATGGCCATAAATAAGAACCAGTAGCAAAGCATCTCAATTTTAACCATGTAAGCAGGAGGATGTTGCAATGGTCGTAAGTGTGAAAAATGATCATAAGTCACTTTTTTCAGTGCCATTGTAACTTTGAATAGTCACTAAGTGAACTGTTGTAAGTCGAGGACTACCTGTAGTACCAAATGTGCAGTGTGGAATTACTACCTGCTTCTTCTAGCTCACTGCAGCAATTCAATGGATTATAAATAATAATTTTAAAAATGAGACAGACAAATGGAGTAGAAAAACCAAAATCTTCAGAGCCACTAGATGCTATCAATAAACAGGGCAGGGGAATAATGTTTTGAAGGAGTTTAGACCTCAGATATATGAAGATAAATGGGGCTATCCAAAAAATGGGTGCTGGCTGATTGGGGGAAGCAGGGAATAATATCAATAAAGGCTCCATTCAGACAACACATGTGCACTAAGTCAATTAAGATCTATCTGGAAAAGAGAAATCAATTACAATGGAATAAGGACCAAGAACAGATTTACTGTTGATTAAATTTTTAAAAAACAAATAAATAAAAGGCAGCCTTTTCTTATTCCTAATCTCCGCTAATATGCTAAAGTCCCACCTGCCAGAGTATAGTCAATTCTCCCAGTTCAAAATCACAACCGTATACATATGAATTTCACTGAATGAGAAATCAATCAAGAAAAGAGATTTGTCCTATCAAACCTGCTTCTAGTGGAGCTTAAGTACTAGAGCATTCATTTAGATGCAGCCAGATTTTTTTTTCTCTCTCTCCCACTCCCTTTAAAAAAAAAATTGTTGCTTTTGTTTGCAGCTGTTTAATTATACGATTGACAGCCATTTTAATCTCTTCAAAAGCACCCGGGGCCTTTCACCGTTAATCCAATTATATCTACTCCACAAGCTACAGCCTCCTATCAAGATGATTAATTATTGATTAAGCCAATCAAACAGTATTAGCACAGATTTATTTAAGCTCTTCATAATCTTATATTTAATATTTGTGGATTATGGCAATCTTCTGAAAAAAAAAATTCTCCATATTTTCACAGATGCTATAAATCGACAAACAAAAGGACATCACAGGGTACCATCCTTCCTATCGTCCTTATCTTTAGAAAGCTCACCTGGGCATTAGAACCTAAGAGCAGAGAACTATCTCTGTGCACAACCCTCATTGACATTCCCCTAATTCATCAGAAATAGATCTGGAATCAGGGGATGTGCACAACCCCCCCCAAAAACCCCCCACGGCCATTCAATCCAACCTAGCACATTCAGATGGTTTGGGGCTATGGCTGTTAAGAATTCTCAAGTAGCATGTTGGCTGGAAAAACATTGGGAGCTGTATCCCCTAGAATACAATCGCCACAGAGCATGTTAATTAGACCGATTGGAGCTAAAGTCAGAAGTAGAGGTTATAGGAATGCAGTAAATGAAAACTGTTAGAGCAGCAGCTTTGAGATTACAATGGTTAACCCCAGGGGTGGGATTCAAATTTTTAACAACCGGTTCTGTGGGCATGGCTTAGGTGGTGGGCGTGGCTTGGTGGTCATATGACTGGGTTGACATGGCTTGGTGGTCATGTGAATGGCTGGCCGTGGCCAACTCAATATCACTCACATCGAGGCACACATCTCCTCGCCTGGCCTCTCATGACTGTGGGGATGCTGCAACAGTCGTAAATGTGAAAAATGGTCATAAGTCGCTTTTTTCAGTGCCGTTGTAACTTTGAATGGTCACTCCACACAAGCAAAGTACCAGCAAAGGAGGAGAAAAAAACTCCAGAGAAGTTCCTGAGACAGGAAGTCTAGTCCTGCCAAGAATGTAATAAGGGTTAACGGAGAGGCAGTTTCTGTAAGCAACACCAGAATGTTTCCTTCCTGCCTTCCTTACAGGATTAGGCCAGTAATTTATTCTAACAACTGGTTCTCCGAACTGCTTAGAATGTTAACAACCGGTTCTAGTGAATAGGTGCGAACTGGTAGAATCCCACCCCTGGTTAACCCTAACTTCAGTAAAATTGCTCCAGCTCTTCTGCTAATATAACCAGGGGTTAGTAGAGAAAACGTACAATACAGTGATTTAACGTATGTGTTAAATACTTCATATCCTTGTTTGTACCCTCCAAATACCTAGTTGCTGATGTCTAAATATTTAGTACAAAGTCTCAATGCCTCTTCTAGCCACCTACAGAGGAATACGTGTACTCCTCTACTTTTGACTACAATTGAGCTCAAAATTTCTGTGGTTAAGCAAGACACTTTACAAGTTTTCTTGCCCCATTTCTTGAGAGAATCACTGCAGCTGTTGAGTTAGTAATATGACTGTTAAGTGAATCTGTCTTCCCTATTGGCTTTGCTTGTCAAAAAGGTGGCAAAAGGGGATCCTGGCACATTGCAACCGTCAAAAAGATGAACCAGTTGCCAAGTCTCTGAATGTTGATCAGATGACAGCGGGGAGGCTGCAACAATCATAAGTGTGAAAAACAGTCACACAGGTGCCGTTGTAAATTTGAATGGTCACTAAACAAACTGTTGTAAGTTGAGGACTACCTGCAATAAAAAAAGGATCACCCTAAACCAGGAGTGTCAAATTCACAGCCCGCAGACCGGATGTGTCATGCACTGGCCACGCCCACCCCCATTTTAGCGAAGGGGGAAAAAGTCACCATACCTCACATGACGCCGCGAGTTTGACACCCCTGCCCTAAACATTCTTCTTCTTAACTTGCAATAAGCAACACTTTCCAGAATTGTATTCCAAGTGGACGCACATGTATTAAATATACTCTTGGATGTACGTGAGTAATTAGGACTGGATAACTTCCAAGACGGCTTTTTCTTTCAAATAAAAAAGGACATATTCGGTACTATTTGTTGGCAAACATGACAAAATGAAAGATTTAATAAAAACACATTCTTCTTTCTCACCTCCAAATCTTTCACTAACTCTTCAAATTTATCTATAGAATGCTTGCTTCTGCTTTCTGCTTGCCATTAGTTGGTCAACTCCCAAACCACTGCCTTATTTTCAAGGGTCTTTCCTGCCTGCTCTGTGCACAACAGCCAGTATTAATACATGGAACTAATGATAGTTGTCTGTAATAAAGCAAATGTATTGCAAACATTGGCCTGTTCCTTTAATAAAATAGTGTATTGGGGAATCCATTCAGCCCTTTATAATTGAGTGCTGCATAATAGTGCTGACCCTTTTATATACACTATTTTGTTCCACAATTAGAAAAGGAGAGAAAACCTAACAGAGGCACAGTTTTTTACAGCCACTACTGTGATTAATTCTGCATTTTAATGAGCGAGGCTGCTACTTAGGCTGGTTTGGGTTGCGTCCTTGTTTTACTGATTTCTTGTCAATGTACAACAAAACCCAAACTATGATAATTGGGGACTGTTTCATCAGCAAAAGAATTCCTACTATTAATACAAGGTTGGCTTGGAAAAAGCTCCGTGGCATCACAATTACTCAATGAATTCATAGCTGTGCCACCAGTTTATAATAGCAAGAAAATATTTATAAAGCATTTTAATTAACACTGAAAACTTCCAAACACACAAAGCAGACAAAGAGCTGCATGCACGTCACAAAATTCATGGTATACTAGCTGGCAACTGGTTTGAAATTAAGATTCAGCTGATCCCTATTACACTTCTAATCAGAAAACGGTATCAAAGACATCATTTTTTAACTTTTGTGGTTTGTCTTGAAGTACAATGAGATCTCTCCTGAATTTTGTTGAAATGTCCAAATCACACAACACATGAATGAAATCTTGCTAAGAGAAGAGTAGAAATGTGGAACAAAATATTTAGAAATATTCATATTCATAGTGGTATACTCTGGAATGTTTGGTTTTTAAACCCAATTGTCATCTGAGGCTGTGTTTCTTTTTAACACTTTATAGCAGCAGCATGGCTCATCTAAAATGATTAATTCTGCCAAAAAAAGTCAGAAGAACCAGTCACCCAACTCAATGCCTAGGTCTCCACTGTGTTCCAGCATACCCAAAGATACTTTTTTGATGCCCACAAGGATCATTGCCCCACCTGATTTTGACTTATCTTAAGATAAACAAATGAGTTGTTACCAGGCTGCAAAACACAGCCAGCTTCTAGAATTACCTTTTATTTCCAAGGATGTCTTTGGGCCCTACATGAGCATAAGAGATATTCTTAGAAAATGAAAAAATAAATGCATGCATCATTTGGAATAGTGCCTTGATTGTAACAACACACAGAAGTATTGTGGTAAAGCTTTGGTGCAGCCATTTTTAGAACTTTCCCAGATCTGCAATCCAATGCTTTATTAGAACTGGGACCTCAGTCTAGGAAAAATATAAAAATAACCTGAACCATTACAAAAATTAGAAGAATATGAAGATCTTTGTATCCAGTTTGCTTTCTCTTAAATGTTTTGTGAGTTCTATGACAATTTAGTTTGTAAAGTTGCCAATGACATGTTCTGGAAATTCCAAATCTATTGGCCCAATTATTATTATTTGTATTAATAAAATGGGAGGTAGAACTATTTAGAAAGAATAATCCAATCCAGCTCCTAATTAAGCTAAAATTTGAATTCTAACATTGTCCAATCTTTCTTTTACAAGTTGAAACCGGCTTATTTTCTCATCTTTATTTTAAAACTGATTTCTCTTCTTCTACCAGCCTCTATATAGTCTTGAAAATAATTTTAGAACTAATGACTAGTGATGTGAATTATACACTGGGAGTGCATTAGCTGTTGTTTAATTACAGCAAAACTAAGTATGAGAAAGACATAGCAAAAACAAAAAAATAAAAATAAAGGATAGATAAAAGTTGCATGCTATACATTTATATTCTCTAGTGGCAATACACATATGATCTTGGATAGTGTTAAATTGCTGACCAAACAAGTAGCACCACAAAAACAGAGAATGGAACTAAATTCAAATCTTCAGCACTGCAGGGAAGGGACTGCCTGAAAGACAGAACATGCATAAAAGAATGAGAAAGAAATGTGATTCTAAAGAGCGTAGCAGAAAAGGACTGAACTGTCTGGATTTGGAGCTTGGAAAGAGTGAGAGACTCTTAGCTGCACTATGCATAAATAACATGTTTCTTTGGGTTAATCTGATTTGGCTATCCCATCCTCAAACATGAAATAACTAAAAGTAGAATGAGTTTCAGCTAACTTATTCCATTTCTGATCAATTTAAATCCTGTATTGTGCAGAGTAGTTAGGAACTAAATGTTGCCCATCTACGCAAAGCCAGAACTAAATCATTTCCAGATCTATGAAATATAGCAGTACCAACTAAACATCTTAACAGGATTAATAATCTGGAAGCAATCATAGTGTTTTTATTAGGAAACATTTGCAATACTCTCTCCTTACAGATCAATGTGCCTCACATTTTAGAAACGACTCTAGCTTTTTAAGGAATACTTACTCCATCCCATGATATAATTTGATACTTGTTTGCATGTCACAAAAGGTAATCCGTTTTACTTGTAAATATTACCCCTTCCATTCAAAAGGAATTAGATGCTCTAAAACAGCAATGAATAGCCATTCCACGATGGTCCCACTTTCAAGCAGAAAAGGAATCCTTTCAGGAATAGCTATATAGTTATTTTTTGGCAAAGTGCAGAGTGTGCAGTAAAAAGAGAACTTCTTTTTATACAGAATACAAAATAGTAAGAGTTGGAAGGGATCTTGATGGTCTTCTTGTCCAACACCTTGCTCAAGCAGGAGATTCTATACCACTGCAACAGTGGCAAATATCTGTGGTGAATATCCTATACAATTTTGGACAAATGGCTATCCAATCTCTTCTTTAAAATCCTCCAGTGATGTAACACCCATAATTTCTGGGGGCAAGCAATTCCACTGATTAATTGCTCTGTCAGAATATTTTTCCTTAGTTCTAGGTTGCATCTCTCTTTGTTAAGCTTTTATCCATTATTTGTCTTGCCCTCGCTTTGTAGAATAGGTTGTCCCCCTCTTCTTTGTGACAAGTCTCTCAAACATTGGAAAATTGCTATCATGTCACCCCTAGTCCTTTTTCTTTATTAGATTACACATATCCAGTTCCTACAACCATCCATCACGTTTTAGCCTCTTGACCCCTAATAATTTTTATTGCTCTTCTCGGCACTCTTTCTAGAGTCCCAACATCTTTCTTATATTGTGGTGACCACAACTGGATGCAGTATATTTCAAGTGTGGTCTTACTAAGAGAGTGTATAAAGGTACTAATATTTCATGTGAACGTGATACTATTCCTCTGTTGATGCAGCCTAGGACTGTATTGGCTTTTTTGGCAGTGGCAGCACACTGCTGGATCATACTTATCTGGCTATGTGCTAGATAAGTATTCCTAGATCCTGCTGTTGAGCTAGATGTCATCTATTGCAGTGGTCGCCAACCGGACTACCAGTGGTCCCCAAGAAAATATTGGTGGTCCGCAGAGAAATGTCCCCCCCCAAAGCACTCCCCCCAAAGCAATTAATCCAGCCTGTGCGGGAACAGAAGGCTGTGACTCCCACATGGCCCGCCCACCCGCTGGTCCCCACCCTTCAGCCAAGCATAAACCTTATCTTGAATAGAGCCACACGAGCTGGATCTGGAGGGTAAGACCAATGGTGGGGGAGGGAAATCCGCCCCGGGGTGGCTTGCTGACGTTGGTGGGAAAATCGATCCCTTATTCTAGAGCTGCAGTAGTCACAGGACTGGCCCTTTGGTCATCCCGGAGCAGCTCCTCCAGTCCATGGCAGGCCGGTGCACCCAGGTGGAGGAGCAGCTGCTCCGGGATGACCAAAGAGCCAGTCCTGTAGTCCTGCAGCTCTGGAATATGGGACCAACTTTCCCACCAATATCAGCAAGCCACCGTCAGTCAAAATTCATATTAGTGGTCTGCAGGATTTAAAATTATGAGTTCGGTGTTCCCTGAGGTTCAAAAAATTGACGACCCCTGATCTATTCTGTACCTGTGTATTTGATTTTTCTTGCCTAAGTATAAAACCTTACTTTTCTTGCCAACTGGATATCTTTTAAGAGCTGCATTGATGCAAACATATAACTAAAACATAGTGAAATTCTTAATGATGATGAAATGGTAAAGATATGAAAAGGATAAAGGATAAAGATGTGAACATAGAAAGAGATACAATACCTAGAAAGCTTATCAAACATATTGACCAGTTTCATTGCTTCGTATTCCTTTTGTTCCTCAGTCATTTCATCCATTGGGTTAGGCATTGGCTCTTCTAAATGACCTGTAATTAAGTTAATGCTTTGGGAAGTGGGAAAAGAGAAAAGAACAAGTTAAAAAAAAAAACCTTCAAGAAGACTTTTCAAGAACACCGTTCCACAAGTTTTAAACTAAAACTGGAAATCTCAATTTATCACAAAAATACAACCCTCAACTGGAAAGCACCAGTGTTGCGGCTTCTCTCAGCCTTTACATCTCAAGCTGATTCTGCTCAAAGTTAGTTACAACCCATTACTTATATAAGTAGACCTTGCTTAACATCCATTCTGTTCAGCGATTGCTCAAAATTATGAAGGTGATAAATGGATTTTTGATTGGCCCTCAAATTTCTGGCTGTTGCTGGTCTCCAGTCACGTGAACAAATGCGCCCCTTTGCAGCAGGACCTCTCTAGTCCATGGCCTCCATTCATGTCCCAGCCAAGGCCATTTTTTCACAAAAGCCCGATGTGTGAAAGGCAACTTTGGCTGCACCAGTGTGAAAGAACTCTTCTAGTAGCTGTGTTCTTCTTTTGTGCCAGCACAGTCGGGGTCTTCTTTCGTGCACCAGTCTTGCAAAAGACCCTGAGCAAGGTGTAAACAGCACCCAGGCTGGCACATGGAGGCCTTGGATGGAGCATGAGAGAAGCCCCAGCTGCCCTAGCACAAAAGAAGGTGGCATGAAATAAGGCTCTTACTACTACAGTAGGGACATGTGATGTGGTGGAGGAACAATGGACAAGGCTTGTGTGATAGCGGCACCTTGCAGCTGCAGCAGATTGGCAGGCAAAAGGTCAAAGATGAAGGGGGTGATAGTCAGGTGCGGGGAGCTGAGGAGAATGCAGAGGAGGCTTGGGGTTTGGAAGGACCCAGGTGTGAATGACTTGGATTGGGGTGGATCCACACCTAACGATTGGTAGGATTTGACTAATAATGGCAATGGGAACTGTCAGGATTGCTGTTGTCGAACAATGTGGTGATGTGACATTGTACTTTATGAGCACATTGCTTAGAACAAAAATTCCAGTACCAATTATTGCTGTTACTAGAATAACTGAGTTGGAAGGCACCTTGGAGGTCCAACCCCCATGCTCAAGCAGGAAACCTTATACCATTTCAGACAAATGGTTGTCCCATCTCTTCTTCAAAACCTCCAGTGTTGGAGCACCCACAACTCGTTCCACTGATTAATTGTCCTCAGTGTTAGGAAATTTCTCCTTAATTCTAGATTGCTTCTCTCCTTGATTAGTTTCCATCCATAGGTTGGAATGGGTTGACCTCTTCTTCTTTATGGTAGCCCCTTAGATATTAGGACATTGCTGTCATGTCACCCCTAGTCTTTTTTTTACTACCTGTATAAGGAGACCAAGTCAGGGGCCAGTTATCTGATAAACGCCCGGGCGAGGGGATGGGGAGAAATTGTATAGGTCAATGTTTTTCAAACTTGGCAACTTTTAAGATATACTGGCTGAGAAATTTTGGTTTGGTTTGGTTTGGTTTAATTTAGTTTAGTTTACTGTCACTGCACCATCTTCAGTTCACACATCCTAAAGTTACCAAGTTTGAAAAACATCCTCCTAGGTGAAGGGAAGGAAGGTAGAATTCAAGCCATGCCGTACTTTGGCTTTGCAGATTTATATTCCTCCGTGTCTGTATCTTCATCATCTGAGTACCAGGTTTCTCCTCTTCCTCCAGCTAAGAGGCCCCTGGCTGCCAGCAGGCCTGCTGCATTGCCATACCCAGTGTACTTCAACAAGCTGTCAACTGCAAAGCAACAGGAAGCAATTTGTTGGAAAGGATCAAACTGTGGCTTGAAGATAGAATAGGATTAATATTTTTCCTTTTCATTTTGGGATTGGAATTTAAGAAAATTCCACTTTGGGCATTAAATCCAATTGAGACACATACATACATACTTATATACATACAGGCATACATATATACACACTTCTCTAAGGATCACGTAACAGTGTGGGGTCACTTCAACCAAAATAACTGAGTGGCAAATCTGAAGAGTTCTTCAACTTATGTTTGGTTAAGTGAGAGGAGGACTTTCCAAACAACAGGAATCAAACTTTATAAAGCAGAATGCATACACTTATTGAAAGCTATATTCATATTTTAGATTGGGATTCTAGCAGGTCAGTTTAAAAGGAAGGCCTCTGCATGCAACTTTATACCCTGTATACACTAGTTAAGACTTTATGGTTGAGAAAAGGCTAAGCCTAAATTTAATAACTTCTATTTGTCTTCAGTTTAATCTGGCCTAAGATATTTCTATAGAGAGAAATAATAGACTAGTTGCTATAAAAAGTAAAATGCCTTTTTGTATTTTATAAATTGCTGTTGACTGTCACACCTTCCAGTACTTCTAGATTTAATAAAAAAAATATTTGGCAACAAATAGCCAGTTCAGTAAGTGATTATAGCTGGTCTTCATTTAGGGAACACTTGTTCAGCAATAATTTGGAGTTAACACAACGTTGAATGAGGAGACTTATAGCTGGTCCTCAAAGTTGTAGCCACCAGAGTGTTCCTGCAATCATGTGATCATGATTTGGCAACCGGCACACAATGTCATTGGTTGCAGAGTCCCGCTGTTACAGTACATGATCACCAACAAGGAACCTGCAAATATATAGTAACAATAAACCTTGGTTCACAGCTAAACTTAAGCAGCTACATCGTTCCAAAGAGGAAGCCTACAGAAAAGGTGACAGAATGCTATACAACCAGGCCAGAAACATATTAACAAGAGAGATCAGAGCAGCAAAAAGAAGCTACTCTGAAAAGTTAAAGAATCAATTCTCAACAAATGAACCAGCAAACATGTAGAAAACTCTTAAAAACATCACTGGCTTCAGCAAATCTCCTTCCCAGGTAGAAGGAAATCAACAACTAGCAGATGACTTACTGCAGGTTTGAAAAGAAACTACAGCCACCTATCTCCACAACCCCCATCTCAAACACACCAACAACAGCCAAGCCTCCTACAACTGGCCCCAATCCA
The DNA here is from genome assembly GCF_049901735.1 of Notechis scutatus. Taxonomy (NCBI): domain Eukaryota; kingdom Metazoa; phylum Chordata; class Lepidosauria; order Squamata; family Elapidae; genus Notechis; species Notechis scutatus. The sequence continues at coordinate 58,100,893 of NC_142014.1, forward strand.
TTAGGCTCACAACCTCTGGTGATCACAGAAAAAGAAGTGCAAGATCTATTACACAGACAGAAGCCAGGAAAAGCACCAGGGCCAGACAAGATAACTCCTTATTGCTTAAAAGTCTGCTGACCAATTGGTCCCCATCTTCACCCGAATCTTCAATAGATCACTAGAGATGTGCTATGTTCCTTCCTGCTTCAAATGTTCTACCATCATTCAGTGCCAAAGAAGCCCTCCATCACGCAACTGAATGACTACAGACCAGTTGCTTTAACATCTGTAGTTATGAAAATCTTTGAAAGGCTTGTGCTGTCCCACCTGAAAACCATCAGGGATCCACTGTTAGATCCCATGCAGTTTGCATACCGAGCAAATAGATTGACAGATGATGCTGTTAACATGGCTCTGCATTACATACTACAACACCTGGAATCTCCAAATACCTACGCAAGGGTCCTCTTTGTAAACTTCAGTTCAGCATTCAATACCATCATTCCAGACACTCTTTTAAGTAAATTAAACCAACTAGCGGTATATGAACACACTTGTAAGTGGATCATAAGCTTCCTAACAGACAGGAAGCAGCAGGTGAAACTAGGCGGAATCACATCCGATACCTGTACAATCAGCACAGGGCCCCCACAAGGCTGTGTGCTATCTCCTCTTCTCCCTATATACCAATGACTGCATCTCAGAGGATCCATTTGTTAAAATACTGAAGTTTGCTGATGACACAACAGTGATTGGTCTCATTCGAGACAACAATGAATCTGCATACAGACAGGAGGTTATACAACTTGCCTCGTGGTGTAACTGGAACAATTCTGGAACTGAACACACTCAAAACCGTAGAAATGGTGGTAGACTTTAGAAGAACCCCTCCTATACTACCACGTCCTATACTACCTTACAATACTAGACAACATAGTATCAACAGTAGAGACCTTCAAATTTCTAGGTTCTATTATATCACATAACCTAAAATGGACACCTAACATCAAAAACGTCATAAAAAAAGCACAACAAAGAATGTTCTTTCTGCGCCAGCTCAAACTGCCCAAGGAGCTGCTGATACAGTTCTACAGAGGAATTATTGAGTCTATCATCTGCACCTCTATAACTGTCTGGTTTGGTTCTGCAACCCAACAGGACACAGACTTCAGAGGATATTTAGGACTGCAGAAAAAAACAATTACTACCCACCTGCCTTCAATTGAGGACCTGTATACTGCACAAGTCAAAAAGAGGGCTGTGAAAATATTTACAGACCCCTCACATCCCGGACATAAACTGTTTCAACTCCTTCCCTCAAAACGACGCTATAGAGCACTGCACACCAGAACAACTAGACACAAGAACAGTTTTTTCCCGAAAGCCATCACTCTGCTAAACAAATATTTCCCTCAACACTGTTCAACTACTACAAAGTCTGCACTACTATTACTGTTAATCTTCTCATCACTCCTTATCACCCATCCCCTCCCACTTGACTGTTTCCTAGTATGATTTGATTGTTGATTGTACCCTATGACTATCATTGGGTGTTGTGCATTGTGATTCTTGATTCTTGACGAATGTACCTTTTCTTTATGTATACTGAAAGTATTTACACCAAGACAAATTCCTTGTGTGTCCAATCACACTTGGCCAATGAAGTATTCTATTCTATTCTATTCTATTCTATTCTATTCTATTCTATTCTATTCTGTTCTGTTCTGTTCTGTTCTGTTCTGTTCTATTCTATTCTATTCTATTCTATTCTATTCTATTCTAATTCTAATTCTAATTCTAATTCTATTCTATTCATTTGAGATCTTCACCACCAGCCTCCAACACGCAAATGAAACGAGTTAGAGTTAGGAGTTAGGCGTAATTGTTGCAACTAGAACTGCTATTGTAAGTTGGAATGGTCATGTGATTTTTTTTGTACTTGCGTTGCTTAGTGACAGAGTTCCCAGTTCCAATTATGGTCATTAACTGAGGACTCTCTGTTTTTGCACATATGCTATTAGCACCCTTATGCTCTAGTAAAAACCTCTGTACCTCTCTCTTTACAAAGAACAAAAAGGAATTCTGCAGCAATTTGCTTCACTCCCAGATCAACATGAGTCATAAGACGCACTAATTTGTTTCTCAATGTTGTGCCCACTTCAGGACGATTTGAAACATCTCTCAAAGGAGGCAGCACCTAAAGACAGAGAAAGATAAGAGGAGGAATTAATCCCAATGCAAGATGTTGTCACACTTATTCCCTTGAATTCCTCAAAATAATTTCACATTTTTTTTTCTGGCTACCTAAACAATTTGCATGAGCGCAAAGGAAAGTGGGAGGACTAAACTGCATCCAATTGGCTGGTAGCCAGATCTGAGAGGCAAGTGGTGATTGGCTGCTTTTGTAAATGTTATATCCAATCATTTCAAAAGATAATGGAAAACAAAGCAATGCAACTAATAGTACAGTAATACACCAATAATTCTCAGCTTTATTCCTTTTCCCAATGATCCAATGTAAGTTTTGAATTAGAAACTTCAGGTTAGATCATCATTAAAGATTGATTTTAGGATTCACCCCCCAAAAAAATACTTTTCAAAGTTAGAACATTTTCTATAGATTTAGGATTTGATGCATCACTCCTAAATCTTAATGATATGAAAATTGCTATGAGGGGCTTATCCTTAATGGGGTGAGAGAAAAGAAGGTCATGAAATATTCTGTTCTAAAAAAAGAATATGGCTCTCCATTTTTGGAACCACGTCACATGCCACCATCCTATTTAAGTATGCTTGTTGCTTCTTATAAATGTTACATTTACATCCCATTTCATTCTAAAACATAAGCACCTTTTATTGATTTTTCCAAGCAATCACAACTTAGATGTCTAGAAGAAACAACAAAAGGGGTTTTGTTGTGGATTTGGGATAATGTAATCCTTCCTTCCTCTGAGTGGTCTAACACTGTACCATTCTGCAGCCTCAAATGAAAACATCTGGGGGTGAACATCACAATCTTAATAAAAATAGGCTATTTTAATGATTCAGCCATTTTAGCACTGTTGCTTTCATACTCTTGTGAGTGCACAGGTTGTCCTCATTGAATAACCACTCATTTGGTAAACATTCAAACTTACTATGTGTAGGAGATGACCAGGCTGAGCCTGAGGGAGGGGTCAAATGCATCATCAGTCATGAATCTTTTTGCACTCACAAGAGATCTAAGTCCAGCTCATCTTGAATTCCTTTGACTCTTATTTACACCAAATTGTTTTGACTGTTAGTAGTTCAGATTCTTGCAGAGAGCTTAAGCTTGCAATAAATCTTTATAACCAGTTGACCTGCCTGGATCTCCTGATGTCTCTGGCACTTCACATTATGGTGCTGAATGAGTGATAGTTAGGAATGGATCTTTTACTTACAGCCATCATAGCATGAAGTCCTCGCTTAACATCGAAAACTGGGCCTGCCATTGCTAAGTGGCATGCTGACAGTTTTTTTTTTAAACATTTCCAATCCTATTTAGCGTTAAATGAGGACTACCTGTATATAATTTTTCATTTCTTCTAAATAGTTGTTTTAGGCTGCCTAAGTTGTAAACAAGTTCCACTGAACAAAGTTCATATTTACTTTTAAGAAAATATATATTTTGCACAATTTTATTCATTTATTTATTCCTTATTCAGCTTTATGATGCCCTACACATCCAGTGCAAAAAAAATACTGAACAAAGATAAGATTCTTTAATTAATAGAAACTAATATTTATGCATATTCAATAGAAGAGTTTCTTTTTTCTTTGGATATACCCATGTCTCACCTGAGCTTTAATAAACTTCCTAATGTTCCGATGGGACCGGCAGCATCTTGTTAGTAAACTGAGCACTGGAGTGAGGCCTTCCCTATAGCTGCTCCCCTAAAGAACAAAGAATTTAGCAACGTTTTTCCAACAACACAACACAAATGTTACGGCACACACAATTCTTAAAACTACCTTTTCCATGGTAGTTTATCCATACAGTAAAACATTTTTAAATGTAAAATCATATTTTAAAAAATATTTAAAATCTCTTTCTGGAAGCTCACAGGATACACACAAGCAGCTATGACTAAACAAGGTCCCCCAATATATGTTTGTGATATTTTTCCAGATATAGGAACATCCATAACATTCCCCTGATTGCAATGCATAAATTCGTCTACATTGCATTTCTGAGCAGAGTATTAAGTAATGTGTTAATCAATACTTTTTACTGAAAATAAATAAGAAGGAAATTATTTTATGTTTTGCACTTCCCAAAGAATCTGAACAAACCAGTGGAGCTATTTATTCTCCACATGCAACACTGAGTCATACTTTTAGGTGTTTGGGTATTCAGATGAATATTGAATTTGTTCCATGATCTTGTATTTTTCATGGCCATGTTACAACCTTGATTTGTTTTCAAACACCTAAAACTTGGGGGTTCGTACGCAAGGCCTATTTTGTTTAAGAAGCATTCTATAATGCTGCACAATTAAAGTCCAGGCAGCATTATGCTGCAAGCAATGGAACAAGGCTTCCAAATTCAAATGTTCTTACCTTGTCAATTCTCTTCTCCATGAACTTCAAAAGCACCTGAATAGCATCCATATTCATGCCATTGTATTTCACACCAGTTTCCTTTGCCTCTTCTTGAGTTGAGGGACTGATGAGGACATCCAAGCAAGAGACTGGAACATTGCTTAACAGGTTGATCGCATTGCTGAAAGAAATTTAAAAGTCACTCTCTTAAAACGCTTTTGTGCATAATATGGGAATGAAGCCCTTGAAACATGGATATTAACAGCATGGATTATAACATTGTTATACTTTTACACAACAACTAATGGACCTCAATACCACAAGTTACTGTTTTATAAACTTTTCTAATTGATATTTTCAGTAATTCACTAAACTGTTGTACTGCATTTTCAGGATGCAGTATGGAATCAAAATCCAGAAGTGTCTTGGCTACGAATTCTGCCGCCTTTAGGGAAGACTACAGGAGCATACAATCAAAAGCTTACTACCCACATGTCACAATGCTGCCTAGAAGCAGTGTGCAAATTGTTGCTTCTGCTAGCTTGCGTCTTCTGACACCCATGATTCAGACTGAAAGATGGTCATGGAAAAGGCAGCTGCTTGATCATGTCATCAGTTTTATATTCTCTGTAGCATATAAGTAAACATTGAGTCCAATCCGCCACACCACTCAGCAAAGTATTCTGGTAACTTTCCACTTAGATTATTGAAATGCACTATATATGGAGTTGCCTTGGAATCTAGTTCAAAAGCTGACTGATGAAATATTATGCCTGTGCTTTCTTATGTGTCCTGATTGCTAGTAGGCTTCTGGGCCAAATTTAAATTACAAACTCTTAAATGTTTGAAGCTCATATTATCCTAAAAACCAGTGTTACTCAAACTTGGCAATTTGAAGTTGTATAGATTTCAACTCCTAGAATTCCGCAGCCAACATGTAGGCTGGGGAATTCTGGGAGTTGAAGTCCACCTATCTTAGAGTTGCCAAGGTTGAGAAACAGTCCGACACCAAGACCTTCATTAAGGACTCTTCTCCAGGTTCTCCAATCCTATAAGGTAAGGTAAGACAAAATAAAGACAATGGCATTTTCAACACTAGCAGCTCATTTCTAGAACGCAGCAGAGGGGTATATTTGATACCAACATTAGGGTCTTTTAACAGGATGCAAAGACCATTTTATTTTAATAGACATTTTTGGAACTGCTGATTTAAGTGAGATTTTATCGGCCATAGTTATAAATCATGACAGTTCTTATTGTTTTTGTTTTAACCTGTTTAATCATATATTCCATTTGATTTTTAAATTTTCTTTTGTTTTACATTATGTTTACACTGTATATTATTATGATGTATGTAATGTATACTATAAATTATGTATGGCATATCTATCTGGAAAATTACTGCTGTTAGCAGTTTCACAATTCTGCAAACAAGAATTTGCATCCTATATCACACTAGCAGGGTACCTGTGCTTTGCTATGAAACTATGTGATCAGGCAAGTTTTTTGGGAGGGAAATAAGGGGGGAAAAATTCTGCCTCTGCCTACCAGCATCCATCGGTATTCATCTGGCTAGCGTCCTATCAGTGTGTGAGAGAGTTCAGGGCTGTTTGGAAACTGAAAAAGTATTTGCTGTGTGAGCAAGAAGGAGACAGCAAAGAGCCTAGGCGTGGCTTAGCTGAACTGTTCTGTACTAAATCTGCTTGGTGCTGTGAAACTAAAAGTGAAACTAAAACTCCTCTCCTCTGCTTGTGTTTTGCATTTGGAACAGATTTCTTTTTAGTTGGGGAGGAGGAGTAGAACTCCTTAGCATCAGAGCGTGTTAATAATAATATACAAAATACTAATGCTCTGATGGTCATTTCGAAAAATCCTTTCTTAGTGAGCACCTAGAAGCCAAGAGGAACATATGTGCCAAATTTCAAGTTTGTAGGCTTTACGGTTTTGGAGATTTTGTGATGATGCATGAGTGCTTTTTTGTTTTTATATATATAGATTCTCCACCCCCCACCCACCAAGGCATTTGTCCCATTAACTTTTTCTCCAAGCCTTAACTGATTCACCTTAAAATACAATAGCATTGTTATGTTCAAATATTAAAGAGTTGTAGACTGGTATATTTGGATCCCTTATTTCACATAAAGCAAGAATTTTACTATGAAGTAGTGATATCTTTCTACCAATACTGTACATTGTTCTCTTCAGCCAGCGTTTTTTTTAAAACTCCCTTAAAGCAGGGACGAATTTAAATTGAAATGCTTAACACATGCGGGATTGAGTTTCGCTTTTCACAAAATAATCTGCTTGACGCAAAACAAGAGTTGGTCAAGAACAATAGGATTTTAATTCAGAAAAATAAAAGAAGCTTGGATCATTTCTACAGAAAGCTCCTTTTTGCTGGTTTCTTATGAAGCAATGGTGTTCTCAAACACCTACCAAATTAATTTTCTGGATCACTGTGCTCGAGTTATTCTTTTCAATAACTGGAGTCTGGCTTTCTGAACTTTGTCACTCCACCTGACAGTTTTATTTGTGGCAGAGGAGTGTATGAAATTCTCCACCTACCAGGAAGTCACTGACTATGCACAGATCGGCACAATAGTGTTTGCATTCCTTCTCCAGGGGGTAGAAATGCTGCGTATATTATTTTCTCTCTCAGCTTCCTAAAGATCATTAATCACAGAGACATGACATCCACCTACTCAGGCTCTCAGCCCCCTCCTGATATGCAAACGTGAAAGCAAACAACACTTCAGCACTAGCGAAAGCTGTGATTAAAGTCTTCAGAGTGGGCAAACATGGCTTACCATAACTTACTTCACTGAAATTGTCTGTAGTTGGCTATTTTGTGTGACGGAATGCACAGAACCAAAATAATCTCTTTTACTATACTCATTCTTAATTCATGAAGGGAAAATCTTTTTAAAAGTCTCTATAAATACAAATTTAAATTAATAAGAGGAATTTTCTACATTTTTTTATTAATTTAAATTCATATTCCTAAGAGACATTTAAAAAAGAGCCTTCCTTCAGATTTATTCTCTAATGATAGTATTTTGTTTCTTAGGAATTATCATTAAAAGGTAATATCTGGTAATATCTGAATATACTTTAAAGTCTCCTTTCACAGTTCTTTAAAATTAAATTCACAACCTTCCAGGCATACTGGAAAGAATCACTTTACAAGAGGGAATTAGACAACGAATGGATAAAATCAGACCCTGAGTACTTTTCTGACATTCAGCAGCTCACCAAGGTCTAAGCAGAGCCTTTTTCCATGATCTGAAATCTATATTACACTTCATCTTAGCCAAAAAGCTAAGAAGTGACTGATTGATTGATTTGTATAGAGTGAGACAAGCATTATTTGAATTTTTTTTCAAGTAACTTATGAATATTGAGGTCTTTGTCAAACAGTCTACATTTTTTTATGTCACTCAAATACACCGTTTCACTGAACTACCTTCATTCTAAAAAAAAAAGGGCACTATGGGATTTTTCTTAAGATCTTACCTCGATATAAATCCTGTCTTTCACAATTGCTCTCCCAAATAATGAAGAGCTATGCAATGAAAAGTTTAGGTTATCTTCCAGGTATTTACATTAGAATAATAACAGCAATAAATAAGCGTGGCAGTAAGGTATATATTTTGAAATACTGTTTAAACAGAGCCTTTACTGTGGCAATTTAAGAACAATGAATCAAGTGTCTGATGTACAAAAAATAAAATTTAATTATAAGTTTATTTTAAAGTTTTTGATTTATAGGGGTTTCAGGGAAAAGCTGGAGAAAATATGCTAGAATTATGGCATCTGAAACCAGTTTTATCGAAAAGATGCCACTGACATTCTTTCCCAGTGATTGGAGGCTATGAAAATCTGGATGGGGAAGAATGAGTTTTAACTCAACCTTCCAACTGAACCCTAAAACAACATGACTGTGGGTCAGGACCTGATCTTTGGATCTAGACTTTCCGTCATTAACTTGGGTGAGGTAGCACCACCCAGAAAGAGCGAATGTCCAACTTAGGATTCCTTGTGGCTCCTGGTAACTATGGTCAAAAGGAACTTTGCATAACTTAATTTTGTGCACCAATTGTACCCATGGGAGTTGCTGCTCACAACTCATTAATGTCTTTACTTCTCAGTTCAACTACTAAAATATACTCTATGTGAAAAGCATTTGGAAGATATAACTTTTCCAGAATGTGGCAGCAAGTGCAGTTTGGGACACACTGTGATACACCCATGTAATGGCACTGCTATGAGAGCTGCACTGCTTTCAGTAGATTTCTGGATGCAATTTAATATGCAGGTTGCTACTTTTAAAGTCCTGCATGCCACAGAGCTTGTGAGATTACTAGTCTCCAATGCTTTCTGCCTGTTGCCCGCAGACTAAATTTGCTTCAGGTCGCTTCTAGATCATCTAATGGGGATATACCTCCTCTGTCATGGCACATGCCCAATGGAACAACTTCTCCTTGGAATGATATTGTATTTGGGCTCATCTACTAAACTCATCTACTATAAAAAAAAAACATTAATTGTATAACCATCCTGCAGTTTCCTACTTTCAAAAAACTGGAAGATTTTTGTATCTGGCTAGCTTTAACAGGTCTAAAGCTAGAAGTTTACAGAAAAATTCCTTAAATTGTAATAGTGATAATTTTTTTCTAAAACGTTTAGGAAAAAATGATATCTTGGAAGTTATTGGACGAGTCTGTATCATAATAATATTACCACTAGAGTAAAACATAAATCATGCTATACAATATTAAGCAAGCAAGCTCTCATTACATTAATTCAGTTTTCAACAAAAGTTCGGATGGTCAGCCATACTTTCATTTTGTATAGTCCCTAGAATTAAGTGACTACTTTAAGAAGAGATGAATTATTTCAGTATCTGTAAGATTAATCTGTAAGATTAATCATAATATTAAAACTTAGGAAAGCTGTGTCCACTATGTACGAAAAACACTAACTTACATCATTTATTTATTATTTAGATATAATAGCTGAGAACTAGCCCTAACTAGAACATCATTTTAAGAACAACTGGATTTGTAACTTCACTAACCTGTGTAATTCTTCAGTTTTATCTTCGGTAGGGCCCAAAGTTAATAAGCAATGACGCAGAATGGCAGTCATATAACGAAATTCATGAGAATCATTCTGTATAAATCCAATTATGAAGAAGAACATATTATATTATGAAGGCTCCGAAGCAGAAATTCAAAATCATGAAAAGAATACATTAAAAAAAGAAGACAATCACACTATGGTATTCTTATTAATCTGAAAGCTCTTGATGCACATACTTTGGATTATTCTTGCTTTAAATTACATGTTCATGAGAGTCAGCAGCCTCCCTCCATCCCATAAACTGCTCCATTCCACAGCACTGTTATTCATGCAGGATTATGTCACTTTACTTTTGTAATGAAAGTATTTAATACAAATTTATAAAACTTCTATCCTATTTACTATTGTCTTATTCTCAACCTATAAATCACACAAATTCAAATTTACAGAAAGGGGTAATGTTTAATTTTGAAGTAAGATGAGGTTGTAACAGTACTTAAGAGTTTCCCTGAAATGTACTATTTAACCAGAGGTGCCTAACCTCTTGCATACAACTATATGTGTTTAGTGAAACTGCAAGGCATTTTCTAAAAATATAATGGAATGTTTAGACTATTATTAGAACAAGATAGCTCTTTTTTAAGGAACCTATTTCTCCTATTATCCAAAACTGATGTTCAAAATATAGAACACTTGTTATTTATTTTTTTAAATTGCATCACTAAATGACTTGGCATTGGATTGATACTCATAATTAATTTCTACTCCCTGCTTTCCAATTTATTTTTTCCTCTCCTATAACAGGAACATTGAGAGTTGACAATCTATTGCTTTTCAGACATACTTTATTTCAACAATCTCAGTCAATATAAGGAATGAAGGTAATGATGGAAACTGTAATTCATCAATGTACAGATGGTTTCAGACCATAGTTTTCACATGCATTCTCCTTATATAGGCTTTTGACTTTTCTCCTTTGGGGCATCAATGATGGCACTTTGTCAAAATGCACCCAATAAAATTTAGCATTCAAATCGTTTACTGGAAATATATAACTTCTAGAAAAGTGATACCTAGAATTATTCGTTTAAGTATTATTTTTCTTCTTCATGTTACACTACAATATATTTCTCTGAAATGCTAAGTTCTGATATTTGCCTCAATCTAAGGTTTCTTTATTATAGATTAATTTACATGAATTAACTTTGCAACAATTTGGTGTTTGCATGTACACAAAGAAAGAATGTACATATTTAACTAAGAGCTGTGGGAATACCTATCAGATACGTTTATAAACAAGTAAGAGTTACTCTTTCCATTAGTAGTTTGGTACGCCTTGTCTATGGTATTTGCAAGTCAGTGCAATAGAGAGTAGATATATCCTTTGGTATATCATCATTGGTTGAGATAATGCTTTACTGTGAAACTAAACAGGTGCCACTTGACAATGAAAGTATAACTGAGTATTTTATATGCAGGTAGACCTCGACTTACAACCACAATTGAACAAAAAAATTATGTTATTAAGTGAGACATTTTATTAAGTGAGTTTTTATGACCTTTCTAGCCACAATTGTTAAGTGAATCATTGCAGTTGTTAAGTTAGTAACATGGTTGTTAAGTGAATCTAACTTCCCCATTGACTTTGCTTGTCAGAAGGTCGCAGGAGCTGTTCACATGACCCTAGGACACTACAACCATCATAAATATGAGTCAGTTGCAAAAATATCCAAATTTTGATAACATGACCATGGAGATACTGCAATAATTGTAAGTGTAAAAATTTGTCATAAATCACTTTTTTCAATGCCACTCTAACTTTGAATGGTCACTAAACAAACTGTTGTAAGTCGAGGGCTACCTATAGCCTTGATGGCGAACACAGGTGGCACAGCCGTGATGGCGAACACAGGTGGCACGCAGAGCCATTTGTGTGGACACGCGAGTCCCAGCCAAACTTACCTGCACTGATTTTCGGCCTGTTTGAGGCCATTTTCGCCCTCCTGGAGGCTCGATTTGATAAGCCTTTTCAACTTCGGGAAGCCGAAAAACGGGCCTTCCGGAAATACTGGAAGTGCTGAAACGGGCCCATTTTCAGCCTCCAGCAGCTTCCTTTGAGTTTCCGGGAGGGCGAAAAAAGCCTCCCCCGGGCTCCAGAGGCCCTCTGGAGGCCGAAAATGGGCACTTCCGGTATTTCTGGAAGGCCCGTTTTCGGCCTCCTGAGGCTGCAGAGGCTTCCCTTGAGCCTCCGGGAGGGCAAAAATGGCCTCGAACAGGCCGAAAATCAGCTTGGAGGTGCATTCATGCACAGTGCAAGTAAGGAGGGCAGGGGTGTTGTGTGTGCATGCGCAGGGGGGTGAGGCGCATTGCATTGTGGGTTCCGGCACACCACAACAAAAAGGTTCGCCATCACTGACCTATAGTTTGTTCTTACTGCCTGTTGGCCTGCCTGCATGTCTGGGCTGTACATAACTACATCCATAAACCTCAGTGCAAAAATCTACAAACAGAAATAAATATGATCTGAATGGTCCCAATTCAAGCCTTACCTCACTGTGTACATTCCAGCTGTCAAGAGTAACATTAAAGAGAGCTTTCAGTGCTTCAATGGCGCAATCCGTTTCCTGAAGCGACAATGGTGACATTTCTTGGTCTTCAGCTGTGACGTACTTATCTGTCCACGTTATGCTAAAAGCACTTTCCAAGGCCTGAGTCAACAGGGGCAATCCCTGGAGGTCATTACGCAACTGGGATCTGATATCTGTGTGCAGGAGGGAAAGGAGGAAGAGGAGTCGTAGATCAAAGCACTTAATGTCTTCCACAAATTGCTGGTCCTTGCACTTTCTCAGAAGATTGCAAAGCATAGCTGCCAAGTTCAGTTCTAAGCTGAGTTTCTGGGCAGCTGGGCTATTAAAAACAATGTTGCAAAGGCATTTTAAAGCTTCCACTATGACAGGAAAATCAGTCACATCCTCCAAATGGTCCTCCAAAGTATCCAGTTTTGCTAGCTTCATCAAGGTTTGCATGTTGGTCTTTGTTGTTACAGGAACCAAGACTTTCTTGTCTCTTGAGAGAATGCGGAGAGCTTCTAGACAAGTGACTCTATAGGATGCGTTTATATCTTTGCTTAATACTTGTAATATCCCTTCACATAGTTGCTAAATAAAGAAGATGGAAAAATAGGTATTATTTTCTCTGGAATATACAAATCCACAATCACAAAAGATTTAATGATCTTCATAATGCTTATCTGTTGTGTCTTCTGCCTGGTTTATGGCTAGAAAAGTTATTTCAATAGAAAGTCCCCTAGGTATACATTTAATATATGACCATTTTGTACACGTCAATGTATACTTTAATGATTTGTGGCCCCATTAAATGCTAAGAAATCCATGAAGATATGTAGTGGTTTGCACTATTTCTTAAAAGGTAAAGATGTATTTTTTCTCCTTCTTTATTACTTGCCTGGCTGCTGGTCCTATCTATTAGAGATGTGGAATATTGTGGATTCAATTCCAGAAAAGTGCTTCAGAGCATAAGGGAATGCAGCCTCTGACTTGTACAAGCTTTTACAATGGTTGCAGCGTAATTCTAAAGACTAAGCTGCTTTAAAGAATTGCAGACAGAAGCTCTGTTCATATTCTCATTCATCCTAAAGTATATTTTGGGAATTAAATCAGAAAGACTGAACACCTTTACTCTCGATTACTTATTGGGCATACCAGGGCTGGCTTATTAATAAGTCTTAAAAGTATCACTAAAAAAACTAACTCCCACCCACAACTGCATCTAAAATCTGGTTTATTTTGAACAAACAACTGTTATAACAAAGACAATGGCTAAAAGAATACAAAGTACGTTCCAGAATCAGGATACCAAAATGAATGGTTGATATTCATTGGTCAGAATGGTCAGACTATTCATATTCAGCTTTTAGCCTATTCTCTGTTTCTTAGTCCCATTTGGTGTTTTGTGAGATGAAAACTCTCATGCCTCAGTTAAAAACTTGTATTTCTCCAGTAATATCTATAGCCAGTTTATCCTTATGGATTTCTGCTTGAATCAAGAAGGTTTATATCCAAATTATGATCCATTTCACTTTTGTGCTTGTTTGGTATTGTTTTCTCTATACCTTTGGGCAAGCACATACTGGGAACAATCACTGTCAACCAAAATAGAATCACTGTATTATATACAGTATGTTACTCTCCAATATTTAGTTTAGAAATGTCTTTCAGAAAAGCTGCAATCTAGCTGAGCTTGACAGTTATTACTATCAAAACTACATAAATGAAACTAAAATAAAATAAACTGATCTGCAATAAACTCCACACAATTTGCTGTGCCTCTTCTTTAGAAACAAGCAATTATTTCAACAGGGTCTAATAACTGGAAAGCAAAATATAAGACCCCAAATTATCCAACTCAAATGATGTCACCTGGGACACTCTACAAGCAGTCCCCAATCTTTTGGTTTCACCAAGATTTGTTTGCCAAGTACATGATGTTCTTTGCCTCCTACACAAATAATTGTCATTTTGTCATGCTCAATTGACCTTAAGGTTTTGTAGTTCATTATTATGCTGAGGGTTTTTTTTTGTCCCAGGAACATACCAATTCTAAGTTCTCAATTGATTTTAATTAAATCCTCAATAGGAGGCTCATTAAATGGACATGTTTTTAAATTTATTGAACTCAATAGAGGCATGTAGCTTTTTACTAGGCAGTATGGTTATAATGAAGTATACACAAGAACTCTACAAATAAATTAGATAATAAATTAGCTGATCTCCCCTTTCCAGCTTCTATATATCTCATTCAGACTCTAGAAAGTCAACATCATTCCCACTATTGATTCTACATGGCACAAAGTGAGACTACAAGACGTTACCTAATCCTTTCTGCTTGTGTCCTTGACATTAGCAACCACAATTTTAACTGAGTTCAGGTAGGCAAAGGATGGGAAAAGCAAAAACAAAAAACCCATCCTGATAAACCACTGTATGTTAATTTGCTAAGCCATAAATCATAATTTACAAAACACAATGGCCAAATTCATTCTCCACATCGAGCCTTAATTGTATTGTCTAACATGGCATTCCCAAACCTGGATGCAAATATCTGAGAAGGTTTAATCTAAATATCTGCAGGAAATCAGCTTGGGGAATGATATGACCAAGCCACAGACAAAAAAAATAGCAGAGGGTCTGATCTTTGATCACTGTAATCTGCCATTGTCAACCGAAAGCTACATTTACACAAATAAGACCTGATGAATCTTAAAAAGTGGGCTGCCTGGCACATGAAACTTTCTGGTGTAATAAATGGATTTTTAAAGGACACCAGGATGATTTGTGACTTTTGCTCCAACAGATTAATATGGCTGCTCAACAAAGAACGTAAGACTGTTTCTACATGTAAAATTAAAACACACCAAGAGGATTTGTATTTAAGTTAAAACAAGCAAGAAGGATGGATTTTCTACTTTTGGACAATACTGAAAATATTACAGTATAATTTGTAATGGTTTTGATCATAAAAGTTCCTCTGGTGAAGTTTTAAACTCCATGCTGGTCATTTGGGTTTAACAAGAAATATGCTTCCTCAAATGTTGCCAACCATAATCAAATGACCCTAAACTGTCTGGCAAATGAGATGAGACAAGGAAAAAAGGCAGGGTAAATAGACATAGACCTCCATAAAGAGCTAGTGTCCACCTTACAGTAGTGAATGGTAACAAAAGTTAACCAAGCCATATTTGTTTTTCAACAATTTAAATCATTTCCATGATCAGTCTATCAAATTAATGAAGATAAAAGAGTTTCAAATTTAAGCTAAGCAGACAGCCTTAAAATGTACTTTTAAAGTAGCAGAATGGATGAATGATTAGAAACAACTAATAAATTATTTAGTAGAAACAGAATTTGAACTACCCTTATTAAGTTAAGATAAATTCATTAAGCAGATCAGTGGCTGGGATTATATAACATGCCAATTATCAAACAATTGTGCTTGTTTTTGGCTTAGAATAATGTGAACAAATAAATCACGTTTAAGGAAAGTACCTCACTTTGAAACCATGGGTTGCTTTAGCTTATTAATTGCAATTGTGAATTAATGGTATTAGAAATGGTGACAATTTCTATTTTCTTAATGTCTATGGAGATTCATTAATGTCATCCAGGACACGGCTGTATCAAAGGTAATTTTTCAAAGGCAACTGGACTAGATTTTTGCTTTGAGGGGAAAAAAGATATTTCGCTACTAATCCAAGAAGCTTCATCAATTCTGGCTGGGTGGTGATGGAAGGATTAGTTCTGACAGGAACTAATTTGTATTTTCTGAGTTTTTATACCTCAACCAAACCTTTACATTATTTGAGGAAACAAACCAGGAACTGGCTAATTAAGAAATAACAATTTGTTTATCTGCAAATATATGCCCTTTGTATCTGCATAGTTCTCTAGTTTCTAGAGAATGCTTGCAACCTCATGCCATGTGTTTATACTCTGTTCCTATTTTAAGGATTTATTCTTCCTGTAGCTTTCTCTTCTGCAAAAATCACTAGTATCAGCCTATTACATGTATAGTATTCAGCTTTGTTCGGGTATTTTCCCACGTCATTATAGTTGTGCTTTTAAAGTTGTAGCAACGTTTCGGCAGAATCTCATCTGCCATCATCAGGCTTCTGTATCAGGCTTCTGTATCATCAGGCTTCAGACGAACACAATACAGAAGCCTGATGATGGCAGATTCTGCTGAAATGTTGCTACAACTTTAAAAGCACAACTATAATGACGTGGGAAAATACCCGAACAAAGCTGAATACCACACACACACACACACACACACACACACATATATACACACATACATACACACACACACACACACACTTTATTGTCAGAAGAAATCCAAGTATGAGAGCAGCTTAGGATTCAGGTAAAAAATGCTAACTTCTGGGAACAGCAAAAGTTCTCAGAATTATGAAACATTAATTAGATGCTAGCAATGCTAAAAGCAACTCCTTTACTTGTAACACTTTTGCTAGAGTTTTTATATCTGCATTATTCAGAGGCTTCCTTATAATTTCCATCTTCCTAAGTACACTATAATACTCTCAAAGGAACCATAAATTTTGTTTCCCTTTGTTCTTCTGATCCAAAAGCTTGATCTCTTTTGGAATTGGGGCTCTCATCAATTTCCCCAAACTTATTTCCTAGATTTGCCAAAACCTAGATGATATGTTATTTCTGAAATGCTAATTAACCAGTTTAAGAATCTGAGTCCCAAATACCTTCCAGAAGAGTTCAATTATGTTAACAAGTTATGCCATAAAAATACTACAAGCATTCCTTTACATTTATTTCTACTGTCTACTTCTAATAAAATAAGATGATTTGGATTAATATTGTTTATTCTAAGAAAATATTGCAGGTAGCCCTTGACTTACAATCAATCATTCGGTGACGTTACAACGGCACTGAAAAAGTGACTTATGAGTTTTTCACACTTACAACCATTGCAGCATCCCCATGGTCAGGTGATCAAAATTCAGACACTTGACAAATGACTAATATTTGTGACAGTTGTAGTGTCCCAGAGTCACATGATGGCCTTTTTGACCTTCTGATAAGCAAAGTCAATGGGAATGGCAGATTTGCTTAATAACCATGGTACTAATTGAATAACTGCAGTGATTCACATAACAACTGTGGCAAGAAAGGTCGTAAAATAAGGAAAAAGTCACTTAATATCTCATTTAGCAACATTAATTGTGGGCTCAATTGTGGTTGTAAGTCGTGGGCTATCTATATATAGTAAAACCTCTTGTTCTCAATACAAACCATCTGCAGAAACCATTCTGAAGGAGAAATGTTTCATCTGTCTGCATCATTTTTCTTTTTTCTATGATTTGAGTACTGTTTCCACAAACAGAGAAACTCAATGTACATATAAGTGTTTTCCAATCAGGGACAGGTTTGCATACAATGTAAAAAAAATGATGAATCTATAGTCACTAGAAAATGTAGGCTTGGGATCCCTCTTGCACAGTGCAGCATAAGCCTGCAGTCACTGTCAATTTATCTACTTTTAAGAAGCATCCTGAATCACCAACAATATTCTAAAAATCCAGTTTGCATAATGTTATATAACATTAAACTAAACAACCACCCATGTTTTTTAGTTGCAAAGGCATGGCCTAACAAAAAAGCTTGAAAAGCAAACAGGCAAATTAAACAACTCATGTGCTTTTAGGATGCCTGATTCTGTTGAGGTTCGCTGGCAGCCGACAGTGGAATCAGACAATGGGGAAGAACGAGGACCAGTCAGGGAGTCTGGAGAGGACTCAGATGAGGGTCCTGCGTCCAATGCAGAGATGGGGCCAGGATCATCTGGAAATGGGGAGCTGCCTCCAGAGCCTTCGGAGTCTGGCAGCAGCGAGGCAGAGGACCCAGGGGAGCCTGTTCCCAGTGTGTGTGTACACAGAGCTGCTAGAAGGCAAGAGCAGCTGAAACAAAAAGGGCAACTCAGGAGTAAGGCTGGTAGATGATTGCCTCTCCCATAAGGTATAAAGGTCAGGCAAAGATGATGAAACCTTTGCAGGAAGCAAAGTAGTTCGTTCAGTTCAGATTCATTATTGAAGCTCTTTGTACTTCGGTTGATTTTTTTTCTAGTTCATCTGATACTTCTGTTATTGGCAGCACTTCACAGAAAAGAAAGGTGGGTGCTTATCTCGAGGGACGGTTTGAGATTAATTCCAGCTGGGAATGAAAACAATTCCCAGCATTGCAATAAAATAAGTCTTGTTTTTAAAATAAGTGTGTGCGTAGGTACAGTCTAGGAAGCCTTGGTCAGAACAGTTTCCTTTTTTAGAAATGAAATGTTGGTTGTTAGTATTATCAATTCATTTGCCATATCTGAAAAATGTTTTTTTTCTGTATCTCCAAGTATAATGACATAATTGTATTGCTGCTGTAAAAGCTGTCAGCTTCAATCACATGTGTACTACTCAATCAAACCAAACTTCATATATATTTTAATGTACACATATTTTGATGTTCATGGTTAACATGCTTACCTTTCTTTTTTCTTCATCTGATGACTCAAATTTGAAAGTAGCCCTATTCTGAAGAGATAAGGAAAAGTCATTTTTAAAAAATACATTTTAAATATATGAATATACATTTTTCAAAGAGGCTTACAGGTTATTTTGCTAAAAAAAACTTTCATTCAATGTCTGGACCTTTACCAAAATTGAATTAACTTATTTTTCAATTAAACATGAGTACAGATTAGCTAGCAATTCATTTGCCTTCCATGTCTATTGTTTAGTCTACTGCTCAGTTAGCAATTTTTCCCCAGCCAATTGACAAACCATCCTCTGAAATGCCAGTCTTAATACTTTGACAGTGCAATCCTAAGGATGTGTACTTAGAATGAAACCCCAACAAGCTTAGAGGGGTTTATACAGGATTGCTGTATCAGAATGATCACAATAGAGCTATTAGCAAAAGGTCCTTACCAAGACACTGCCAAGATGGATTTTACAAAGTATGAGTTCATGGACAACAGGTTACCATGACTATGAACCATGGCAACGAAATGGAAACTAGAAGGGGATATGCCTATTAAAATATTCAGCAGTGAAAGAGTTATTGCATCAACACTCTTCAAATATGTAGCAAGAAGCACCTCACAACTTAATCCCCATCCAAACATCTGGGACTACGCTATACAAGTAGTAATATGTTCTAACAAACTACAGGATGTGTTTTGACCGAAGTTAAAAAATTCTTTGAGAACATCCATCAACAGAAATTTCAACCAGAACCTAGTAGATTACTTTAACAAGACACTTCAATTATCTTTGCAAATATACTAGCAAGCAATTATCGATTAGCAGTGTTGCTAGAGTGTCTCTTTAGCTAGGCAACTACCTGGGCAGAGGATAGGGGTGTCAACAGAAGGTAATCTTGTGTAGAGGAGTACCCAAAGGAGTAGAGGAAATCAATTATTAAACTTCTAACACACACACACCCAATCATCAGTCTATATCTAGTCAAATGAGGAGTTTTGTTTTCAATTCTTCACATTATCAAAAAAATAAAATTCTAAAAATGATGAATGTTCAAAGAGAAAAGCTGCTAAAAATATAACCCTGGAGAAAAATTAAATCAGTTACTTGTTTTCATGGAACTTAATTTTTTATCTTTTTTGCCTCAGAGGTGTATAAAAATTATAGTTAATTATTATATAATCTTTAATGTGGTTAACAGTGTCATGCATTTTTGCTACAGACTTTGCTGAATTCATAGCATAAGCTTGCATTTTCGTATGCATACACAGAAGAGGAAGTAATTCATGACCCTAAAGGAAGTGAGAAAGGTTTTTGAGAATATGTGCATTACATTCTGGAAAAAATATAAATATTGAAATAGCAAAAATTACAGCCTACACAATTGTAATGGTGATCACCATGGCAGTGTTGAATGTTGGGCAGAAAATGACAGACCTGATGGGTAACAGTAAATAGCATTGACTCAGATGGATAGATAAGATAGATACATAGATACAGTTAAGAGAATATAATGTTATTATTGGAAAAGATACAAGAAGTGCATTAAGCCTAGAAAGAAAGAAAAAGCATCCTTGTTGTGGATGATAGGCAGAACTGAATGCTCGTATTTGGCAGAACAAAAAGGGTCAGCTTCCCATGACACAAAGGTAATGATGGCGTAGCATGGCATGGAAGAGGCAAAGTCGTTGCAATCTTATGCACTATTACCCAGATTATGCACTTTGCTGGGAGAAGCTGGTTATGCCCAGGACGTCCTCCATAAAGCCACACAGCCAGCCTTGTGCCCTCCAAAGGCTTTGACGGGTGGAGATAGATGATGGACAACGCAGCTGGAGGGCACCAGGTTGGGGAAGGTTGAGGCATCTCATTCATTACAGTGTCGGGGTGTGTGTGCAAGAACCGGCTTCTCTCGAGAGCAGCAAGGGCGAGTCCGTCAAGGCTGCCCGGACCCCAATGAAGGGCTCAAGAAGGATGCCCAGATGCCTGGCAACAGAGGCGGGGACTGCCTCGGAGACTTCTCCATCCTGGCATGGTGCAAGGGTGCGCGGACTGCAACTCCCATTCTCCCCAGGCTTAATGCAAGCGGGAATTATGGGCGCTGCCTCTCCAGCACCTGGAGGGCGGAAGATGGGAAGGGTGCCCCGAAGGCTGACAAAGGAGGGGGGGGCGCTTGGTGCCGCTAACGGAGAGCGAGGACCAGCGGGATCTTGTCAGTACCTGCTCGTTGAAGCGGCTTAGGATCTGCTCGGCCCCGTCTCTCCCTCCCACCGCTGCCAGCGCCGCTTCCACCGCCATTCTTGACTAGGGCGCGTCCAGGCGGCCAGCTCGTCCAGGCAGCAGCAGCAGCAACCACCGCCTCTTTTTTTTTTTTTTTTTAACTCTACTACCTTTGACCTCGAATGACGCCACGGTAAGCCCCGGCAACTGTCCCCGCCTCCGGAGGCAATAGCGGATCCGGATTGGCTAACGGGAAACCGAAGAGGCGGGTGTCTCACCTTTTATTGGTTGGACTGTTATTTACACCGGGGGTGGGGATGTTGCGGAAGAAATGGGCGTGTGGCAGTTCTTAGAGGATACTACATTTTCCGGCAGCCTTTGGGGTTGCCCCATGGAGATGCTTTAAAGAAAGGATGTGAATGCATTGTGGGCTTTTTTTTTCTTTTGTCCGTTCGGCGGAGGGTTGTGCAACAAAGGAAAGGATGGAGGTGGGGAAGTTAGAATAGGATTTTTCATTTTTCATTTGAAAACCAAGGCTTTCAATTTCTTGTAATCAATGGGAGCTGCTCTTGTACACAACACCTTGGGAATAAATGGTATTACATGGGCTCGTGTCATGGCGTTCCTCGTCCAGCGATCTGAAACTGAAACGGACTTGAATTTCTCTCGCTCCCTCCTCTCCTAATTAGTACGCTTCCTCCCCTCCCTTCTGGGTAGCTTATACACCCCTTGCCCATGCTAACAGGGTCGCTCTGGCATTAGCCACATTAAACACATCTCAGTTCAAATGGAAATTATGAGGTGAGAACAGAATGTTACTTTAAGCTCTATCTAGTTCCTGGGTGGAAAAGTCTTAAACGTATATCTATGCTGGAAATAGACCTACTGATGAATATGCCGAGCTACCTACATTCATACATGGGAATCAGTTTGGTGTACTGTAATGGATAAGGTACCAGGCTAGAGACTTTGAGTTCTAGTCCCATTTTAGGTCTGAAGCCAACTAGGTGACCTTGGGACAATCACTTGCTTAACCCTAGGAAGGAGGCAAATGCAAACCACTTCCAAAAATCCTTGGCAAGAAAACTGCAGGGACTTATCCAGGAAGTCTCTAGGAGTCAAAAGCAGACTTAAAGGCACCTCCCCCAAAAGTATATATGGCATACAATATGTGTGTGTGCATGTGTATACTTTTTATTTTCTTTTTTTGTCTTGGCTATTCTTAAAAGTATTTTCTCCATTTTATTTCCATGTAATCTCAATCTGGAATTGAAAATATTTCCTGAATCAGGTCAAGTGGATTCTAATCCACAAAAAATTAGAGTATTACCATAATAAATGTTGAGTTGTTAAAGTCCATGATACAATTTTTGCTGTAACTTATTCACACACAGCCAACTCTTTGGACAAATATTTTTTTTATAGATAACATTTGTTCAAGGGGCACCTGAATCACAATTTCTTTGACACTATCAAACTATTTGGTTTATATTGTTGTAGATTAGCTCAAGGGATTAATTGTTACTTAATATTAATTTAAATAATGCCTCCATGAGAAGTCAATTTTCCCAGTAGCAGAAGAGTGGTGATAAATATACTTGATTTCACTTAAGTTTTTTTAAATTAAAAAAGTTATTAGTATAGCTTTGCATTGTTTAGCTAATCATAGATCTAGAGCACATCTACTGGAAGGATAAATTTAACTATTACAAATTGCACTGGTTTTCTAGTAAGTATACCTTGACGAATGTAACCTGCTCCAAAATAAATTATCTTGTGAGAATCTCCAGTTCAATAAACACAAAGCAATGCAAAGTCATTCCAGTGCTTCAAAAAACCTCCAACATGTGTGTCCTTCACTATCTTCTCTTTATTTGTCTCCACAAATTATTTCTAAAATCCCCGTAATCTGTTTGAAAGCTGCACAAGATTTATGAGCTGTCAACTGATTCTCCTTCATTTGTGGAAAGAAGCCAAAAATGGGAAATTGCCTTCTGTTTTGTAGGTATCCCAAAACACTTCCTTTCCAGATTGTGGCAAATGTAATATTTTGAAGATCAAACTTCAAAGGATTTTTAAGCCCTGATGGAAGTTCACAGAACGAGTTTGTTCACATAATAGCAACTGCCTCAACAGAGTAACTCAGTTCACATAGCAAACTTGTTCATTTCTCTAATGTTATCTGAACATATCCTGAAATTATGATATGGGCAACTACCAAAGAAGCAATTTTTCCAGCATTGTGAAATGCTTAGTGTACTCATGTATTAAAATGTAAATAAAACTTAAAGACAAAGCATATGTGTATATTGACTAACTAGCCCATTACAAACCTGCTGTCCAGCGGGCATGAACTGCAAAGCACAAATGGTCCTTGTTTGGTGACCATTTGCAGTTATGGTGTAATGAAAAAGTATCTTTATGATTAATCTTTGTATTTATGACCTTTACAGGTCTGTAAAGCAAAGGAAAGCTGAAGTAAAAAAACATAAGTACAGTCCAGGTTTCATTTAGCAATCAATTTGCTTAACAACTGGTCCCAATTGTATTCATTAAACCAGGACTACCTTTATTAGTTTTTAGTCAGAAAAGGCATTTCTCAAGATTTTTCAGTAGGTTACTAAATGGACTGAGGAACTATTCAGCAGTATATTTTATATTTGTGAAGTTATCAGGAAAAATGTTAAGGATCAGAAATTAAATGAGAAAATCCAAAATAAATTCCATTTCTTTTTTGAAGATTGGAGTGTCCAGCGAAGTACATGGTACAAGTTTTCTGATACTAGCTATATTTAATCTCTGCAAATATTTGGCAGTTGGCTTCAGAAGGTCTTTAGGTTCAGTCACATCAGTGCTGATGAACTGAAGAAGATCAGAATCCATTTTGTTAAAGACTACTGACCTTCAGAGTAAGTAGAAATCTGAACAAAAAAGGTGGGTTTATTTCATTAGTCTAATTTCCATTGCTGTTCCCCTTCTAAGATTCTACCCCTCCAAGAAAACATGACTTGGTCCATTTAGTGTTGTAAACACATGCCTAAGTTTACAACATGGCTAGGAAGACAAAGGCCAATTTCCATTCTTGTTCAATAGCAATTGTTAATGTTGCCTGTGATACCAGAAATAATAAACAGCCATAAACCCCAGATAGCCTGATATTTCATTAATTTGTCCAGTTCCTTTTTAAATTGCTTAATTTATCATATGAGATGGCAGTAAATTCCACACTGTATTAATTTTGCAAATGTAATGCAAATCACTGCCAACTGCTGTGTAAATCTTCATACATACAAGCAATTGCTATACCATAAGAAAAACCAATGATAATTTCACACTATTTATTAGATAGGTGTTAACAGGAAGTTAAAAAGAACCTTTGCAATAGTGTTCACACTTCATAGGAATAAAATCAGAGCAAAAGCACATGTTTTGAATGCAGAGGAACCAGATTCAGTACTAAGCACCTGTAGTTGAAGATCCTAGAGATACTGCAAAGATCTTATACCGGGGATGTCAAACTCCTGGCCTGCGGAGTTTGATTGCATCGCACACTGTCCACACCCACATCCAGTTTAGCAAAGGGGGGGGGAAGTCCTGATACGTCATGTGACACTCTGTGATGTCATGAGTTTGACACCCCTGCCTTATACTAAATAATCTCTCTATAAAAAAGCTTTATATGATTATATATATGTGTGTGTGTGTTCACTATCACAAATAGATTCAATAGCTGCATTTACTGATCATTATTTGATTGTTGCTAGCTGAATTGATCTAATTGGTTGAGTATTGTTCCCTGAACTATGAACAACCAATCACATTTCAGCTTAGAATGATGTGCAAACATTATCAATAAACACATCCTCTAAGGGTGGAATTAATCACAGGACAATAAGACGGTGTAAAATCTAAATGAACTAAAGAAATTTACAAAAGGAAACTTTCGTTTCTTTTTTCTCCCCTTGTCAATACTAGGATACATACTCAACAACTGGAGATGAATGGAAGAAGATAATTATGCTTAATCAAATTTGTATTGCCATGGGAAACAACTTTCAAGAAAGAATTTGCCAGCGTACTAATCTACTTCCAGAAGCTCAAACTTCATATTATCACCTTTATTTAAGAAATTTATTTATTAAAATTCATATAGCTACCCAATTCACACAGAGCTAAATGCTACATCTCCAAAATATCAGACATGCCTTCTCCATGCCATAGCCACAGAGCAGCTTCAGATTGCTGGAGGATTACCTACTACAACTCTTTAAGACAATCTCAGTCATGAGAATTTACAAGCATTCTGAGTAATCTCATTTGTGTATCGTTTTGATACTTGGATAATAGTTTGGTTACCACTTGATCAAGATATTTACTGAAAATTCTCTCCAGATCCAATGATAACAGATTAATCAGGAACATTTATTCTGTATAAACCTAACATATTGGAGTTATGGGTGTTGCAGTTTACTTTGGGTATTTATATGAATTAGAGCCAGTTTGGTATTATGGTTAAGACGAAAAAGGCAAAGACAAATCACTTCTGAATATCTTGCAAAAAAAAATGCTGGGACTTGGCTAGAGAGTTGTTATGTCAACAAAAAAATAGTTAATAAACAATCTAAAATTATTGAAGTAGGCCTCTGAATTGGGAGCTATGGGCATAACTGCTCTTCTAGCATCCATTTTTTTTCTCAATGAATCAGCATAATGGGCTACCTAACCAGTTCATGAGGGTCTATAGTCATTAAAAAGTGACAACAATAACAAAATAAACCTACTAAGAGACATACAAAAGGGAGAATCAAGACCCATCCTTGGGGATCCAATTTTGAGTGGAGAATGATGAAAAATAAGTTCTGGTCAGACCATGTACAAACCCATGCATGTTGCATGTGCATTGTGGAAATTAGGACATGAAGAGATGGTATTAAAGCCAATGTTGACTGAGAATCTAGACAGAACCTGATCTATGACTTGGGAAAGGCCCAGACAGGATTTCTATATATTTATATGGCCCAGTGGCTGAGAATTCAGAAGCTATGGTAGTTCCAGTATACTGGCTGATAAAATGAAGACAATAATTGAAATACTGTAATCATGACTGCCCGTTGGATTAAGATGACCTTCATGACCACTGCCATGCACTTAGTGAAAATGCTGAGTATAGATAACCGACTGAAAAACAACATTCTGAATTGCTAAGAAATGTTGCTGAACACAAACAAATGCTTTTGGGAAATAGCCACATGGACATAGATGTCACTTAAGTCTTCTGAGGAAAACTAACCCGAAACACTCTCATTCTGAATCTTGGTTGGATGTATTTGTTGAAAGCGGAGATCAAGTACTGGGCATGATCTTTCATTAATATTTAATTCCACAATATAAATAAAAGCAAGTTATGATGGAATAAACTTAATCGTTCCTTTCTGTGGCTGAAGTGAAATTGTCTTCAAAGAAATAAGATCAGATAGAAGACAATTATTCATGAACAGTCAGCAATATGTAATTGAAGGTGACTTCCTTCATAACCAAGAGTTATAATCTCTTGAGTCCCAGAACTGAACATATTTTTGACAGTGAAATCTGTTCAACTCAAAAGCAAATGACACAAAAGATGGAATACAATATATATTTTAAAATGTTGCTCTTCAAATGGGGATGCCATTCACTGTTCAAAAATCTCCTTCAATAACTTTTTTCTTAAAATTAATCATTAACTGGATTTTTTTTGGGGGGGCTCTTCAAGTCAGTGTTGACTTGTGATGATTGCCTGGACAAGTTTTTCAGAAATGGTTTGCCATTGTTTACTTTCCGGGTCTGAGAAAGAGCCCAAGATCATCCAGTTGGCTTTCATGCATAAGGCAAGGCAGGTGTAGAACTCACAGTCTCCTGGTTTCTAGCCTAATGCCTTAACCACTGCACAAAACTGGTTCTCTAATTTATTACTAAGTGGTCATAAAAAAAACATTGGGAAGACAGTGAGAATAGCATTCAGGAACAAGCATAGGAAGAGTCCCCTTCCTTTTAAAAAAATGTTGAATTACAGAAGATTTATGATGGGCTATGGCTGCAGGAACTGCTCACATAATTATAATTACGAATAAGCAGCCTGTTAATCCTCTCCTTTCTGCAGCTACCTGGGGAAAAAAATCCTGAAAATCTCTAGAGATTTGGGGGAAGTCTCATTAACCCTCTGCAAAATACCACATGTTATTCAGGATCAGAAAACATCTCTCCCAACTTTTTTGTGGAGGGGGACAAATACGTTGAAAAGGAGGTATAAGCATATGACCTTACATAATCTACCTTGTTTCAGAAAATTCCTCTGATACCATCCCACATGGTTGAGGAATTATTCCCACGAACAAGCCATCAACTCTCCAGAGATATTTTGCAGGACAGAGAGCAGGAAAGTTCTTCTTTAACTTTGGTTCCAAACTTATTTTATTTTATGTAATATACAGTAGATAATCTTTCTGACACATTTAGAAGTGTAATATATATAAACCACCATTCTTGGTTGCCTGTCTAGATTTTAAAATATTTCAAGTTAATTAAGATAATATTGGTTCCATTTTTATTTAAGTGTGAAAAGTCTTTATATATATATATATATATTTATATATACACATATATATATATTGGATAACTGTACAAATAACACAATTCCATTTTAACCATAAACAGTTATCACCACAGTTGAGTGCTATCAAATATTTTATTTACAAAACAATTATTAAAATGCCTGATGCCAGATTTTCTTGTAATATCTTACCCATAGGGTAATAAGTCCACCATAATTACTAGGTGCTTTTTATATAATACAGAAGTATAACACCCTATGTTAATAGTTCTACAAAAAAAATCACAAAGAACTATGAATTTGACCAAATATACCAATGAAAAATAAGGCTCAAAAATACAATTTTCCCTTACTTTACATAACACAGAACAGGTTTTAAAAGGCACAACTTTGAGATTTGTATAAATGTAAGGAGTTGTCTTGGCAAAGGAGCCCAGGATCAGGTTTTATAAATGGGTTGTCATCTTTTATAAGTCTCACATAGCATTCACTTTCGTTTTGCTCTCATAAGGTTCTTACCATAGCAGTTGTCCCATAGCAGCCTAAATAGCTCTCTTCTTGAATGCTTTTGTGCTAATTTCCATAGTCTTAATGTCCAACATCAAGACTTTGATAGATTTTATTTAGGAATCTTCCACTCATCCCAATAAACCAGGGATGTCAAACTCGTGTCATCACAGTGGCATCACGTGACAAATTGGGACTTCCCCCCCTTCGCTAAGCCTGGTGGGGATGTGGCCAGCATCTGGCCTGCGGGCCGTGAGTTTGACATCCCTGCAATAGGCTATCCAACTACAAGCTATGCTTTAGATGAGTGTTTCTCAATCTTGGCAACTCCCAGAATTCCCTAGATCACCAGATTGGTTTACCAGCAACTTCAGAGGAAAGAAGACCTAGAGATGTGCCTGGGGTCAGGTGGAAAGCAATATGAAGTTATGGAAGGAAGGATTTCACTAAGGCTTATGTTAAACATCCATATGTGAGCTGCTCAGTAGGAGTGGATATTTT
This sequence comes from Notechis scutatus, assembly GCF_049901735.1. Taxonomy (NCBI): domain Eukaryota; kingdom Metazoa; phylum Chordata; class Lepidosauria; order Squamata; family Elapidae; genus Notechis; species Notechis scutatus. The sequence continues at coordinate 58,129,416 of NC_142014.1, forward strand.
TTCCCTACCTGGTTTTTTACAATACATTCCTTCTTTCACACACACAGTAATGTTCTGTGGATATGGGGCAACATCCCTTGTAATTAAGGATGCATTACCTTTAATAACCATAGAGTAGTATAAATACTGATAACATAATACAAAACACAGCAATTTAAGGCAGTGATAATTCAATGCTAAACATCTTTTTTTAAGATGACAATTATTTGATCAATAGGAAAGTGCACCATGATATAAAGGTACAACTGAAATTCACCTAACATAACCAACATGCTGCTTTAAAAAGCCTCAGATATCATTAGAAACTGAGAACAACAGTAATAACTCTGGAAAAGCCAGTGAAGGTTTTTAAAGAGAAGCAAAAAACTTATTTCATTTTCCTCTAGTAAAATTTTTCTCATTCCAATATGTTTTCCTTAAAGATCATTTACAAAGTCTCAGTGAGAAAATATGGATGCTCATCAAACACTGCATGTCAGATATCTTTATAAATTTCAGATATGTAAGCCAGTATTATAATCACTGCATTACAGATTGTGTTCCATGATGCCATTACTTGCATGACATGTGACACTTCGATGCTGCAGGAGAAACTAAGAAGAGCAGTGACAGGAAGGAGTTATTTTCCATTTTCTCTTGATTGCACTCCCTCCTGATCTGCTTTTCTAAATGGGGACTACCTACCTTCCACTGAGAAGCTAAAACAAGCATATGGAACAAGCATATGAAAATAAGTATTTACTTAGGGGGAAAGCACTGATAGCCTTCTCTTGCCTGCCTATAATGCACTTCAAAATCTTATCTATTTTTTTAAATAGAAGAAATGGAAGCAATCTGGTTTTAACTGTGGGCTTGTTTCTGGCCCATAGGAAAACTGGGTGCTTCTCAGTCAACACTTCTAGCTGTTAAATTGTATAAGTTGATAATGATAAAATGCTAAATCATACGCTGAAAAATAAAGCATGCCCACCTCACTATAAGATCTCCCACATCTATCTTGAAGGTCTAGAGGTTTTTTAACCGTGTTAATAGCTGCATTTGAAGAAGGATTTCAAGAAGCTCCACGCAGTTTTAACAACAACAAAAAAAAACTGGACTCAAGTCAGGAAAATGAGAGGATTCTTTTTATGGTAGCTTAGTATAATGTAGATTATTAAATCAAGACTTTTTTTTTTTAATGACCAGACTGGATGATTTTAAAGTCCATTTTGTTTCCATGGTGTTCTGAGGAATATAGGCCTGTCTGATGCAGGTAAGTTCAACTGCAGTTGTAGGTTTATGAACAAGCAAAGCAGGTGGAGAACATTCAGTGATAACTGAGATGACAACTAACTTGGGGCAGATTTTAGCATGTAGAGAAAGACACAAAATGAAAGACACACCTTCGCCTACATAATGCTAATAGCAGCACTAAAATCTTGCTTGTTTGGAATAACCATTGCACTGGCCTAGAGCAATAAAGCATGCCATGTTTATAGTCATGTGCCCAGGAGATTTCCCGTCTTCATAGTCATTACCAATGTCAACATAAGACTTCCGTTACTCTACTAACAGGCATATAATTTTTTTGTCTGTGTTTTTTTATTAAATATGTAGGATTGATATTATTACCAGTCGTGTTTATTTTGCCCATCCTGTGGTTGCTTCCCCATTGATGTAGGCAAAGCCAGGAAAGTGTTGCATGTGCTCATATTCAGAATTTCTCCGTGTGGTTAATGGGGTGTACATGTCACTGGAATTTCCATATCTTGTGGAATGCATTGGTGGACTTGTATAACAAGGGTTTGCCGAGGGCACCTCTGGCCAGCGAGGTGTAACTGGAGATGGATGCAATCTTGAGGTGCTGCTCATCAAACAGGGCTCCATCCGTGAAGACGGGCTATTGAAAGGGTACTACAGACGCAAAAGTATATTGTTAAAACATTTATCATGCAATTATATTTCAGATTCCTCTCCCCCCCTCCCAGAAAAGAAATAAATAAGATGCAAATTCTGACAAAACTGTCTCCTTAACTTTTTATGGTGGGAAATACAAAAATCTGTGATTGTGCAAGGGAAAACAAAGTTGGTCTAGGAATTTTAACCCAGTATACAATACATCTATACCTTCTCCATCAAATCAGCAAGCATAAGATAAATAATAAAACAATTGTTATTGCAATTAATATAAAATAAACATTTCTCTCATTGTATCATAAACTATCACACATTGTACAATTGTAGGCAAACATTTTGGCACACCTAGTTACACTGAATGTTTTAATGAATTCCTAAGTGAAAAGTTCCTGATCTTGCAACTAAAGTAAGGTGAAAAATCAAGCAGATAGGCTGTAAATTCTATGGTATGGGAATAAGCCTTGATGTGAAATTATTTTTTTCATTCACAGTTTCCACCTTTACTCCAGACCCTTTTTGCTTCAGGTTTCAGGCTTACCTGAAACCTGTATCTTCTCACTTGGAAACCATATTCTTTATTTCTAAATGGGGAAAAAGGCCTAGTTAAAAAAAAAGATTTTTCAATGAGATATATTAAAATTTGCTGAGTCATTTCTAGATGGAAACCTTATATGGACTTTTTTGCTGAAAGAAGAAAAAATGAGTTGAGGATTAAAAAAGATGTGGACAAAGTGAGGGCTTGAAGGAATTTGTAAGATATATAGGAAGGAGGATTATAAGATTGTGTTTGTTGAAGAGAAGGACAGAAGTTGTATTTCATAACTTTGGTTTTTTTTACAGCCCCTTTTTCCTTCTTTCCTATTTTTTTCTTTAAATTTGGCTTTTAATGTGTACAAAATTTTCAATATAAATAAATAAATAAATCATTTCTTGTATCGTTCATTGAGGCATGATGCAAAGCATAATACTGGGGCAAGAGGGACCATGGCTTCCTAGATCATGTTCTACATTACCTATGTGAAGGGCTATTGGCAATGGATGGACTGCACCTCACAAGAACTGGAAATAATATATTTGGAAAACAACTGGCTCATCTTATCAAGAGTTTTAAATTAAAATTGAGTGGGGAAGAGGGCCAATCTTCATGACCTTTAGAACCCAGTTCCAAGTAAAAACCACTAGATAACTAATCACATAAGGAGGTAGGGAATAAAGAGAAAGAAGAAATAAAAGAAAAAGAAAAACATATTGAAGTAGAGAGTGATGGAAAGGATGGAAATCCCAATTACAAAGTAGGAGATATAAGAAACATATCCAAGACCCATGAAGGATTCAAATGCCTATACACTAACACTCAAAGTTTAGGAAGCAAACGGGGTGAACTTGAAGTATTACTACATGAAGGCAGATATGGTATAGTTGCCATTACTGAAACGTGGTGGGATAAAAACTCTTTCTTCTCATTGGCAGTACAGATTGCCAGACCAAAAAAGAATCTCCTTAAACATCAGCATAGATTCGATGATCCACCATTCCTTGTTTTATTTAACGTTCTGAGGCAAACAAGTCCAGGCAAAACGGAAAGGCTAATAAATAACTGTAAAAACAAGGGGAGCGGGGACACAGTGAGTTGTTTCTCTGTGTAGCCAACCCTGTCACTCCCCCCGTTGATGCAGCTGCATTTATGAATGTGTCATGAATATAAGAAAGAATAACCACTGGAAAATAATATGGCATTGCAAATATGTAGTATTTTTACAATAAAATCTGTGACGGCTGAAGCTCCAGCATGGAAAGATTTGTACGGGTAGGTCAGCTAATTGCAAATGAGTCAGGGACATTTCCCCCCCTTCCAGTGAAGAGACTATTGAGAAACAATATTTTTAAAATCCGCCTTGGATCCTGCCTCCCTATTAACTCCACCAGTGAAGCATCTATTCAGCCTTGTTGGAGTGTCCGAGGCTTCACCATCTGCGCGGATGCCTGCCCAAGAAGCCTGAATCACCTTTCACACTCTGCATCCGGTTTAATGAAGAGTGCTTAAGCACGCTGATCTCAAAACACTGGGGCCGAGCGATCTTCGCCTAGTATAAAGGGGACATTTGTTGGAGAGCTCTTGACAGGAAATTACCATTTTCTGGGTCAACTCACTTGCCACCCCCATGTCATTAAACCTTGACAAGAAACACTGGCCCTTTTAAGTTGGGGTGACTTTAAGCTGATTATTGTTAAGGCCCTTTCTCCCCCAAATTTGAAATGAGTTCTAGTTCTTTCCCGTTATTATTTTAGAAAATGCTATTTTAAGTTCTCTTCCACCCAACAAGATTGAGTTCTTGAAGATCAGGCTGAAGAACAATATCTTTCTTCTTATCCTTCAGCTTCCTGGTTGATTATGCAGAATGAAAAGTGTCTCTGTTCAAAGCCAAAATATTTTCCTTATGAATGCAATGCTTAACATGATAAGAGTTTTGTTTATATTTTAGAAAATCTGATCTAAAGCAAAATATTGCTTTCAAATATTTAACCTTACAGAGTTGTAATATATTTCACTGGTCTTTTAAAAATGCACATTAGGTATGGAATGTATGATGTAAAATTAAGACATGATATAGATTTTTTTAAAAAATTGATGGCTTTATATATAATATTACAATCCTTGTTTTCCATGTCAAATGCTTTTTCATCTTTCACTTAATATACAATATCATGGGATTATTGAAATTCAGATTGAAACCAAATTTATTGGTTATTTCAGAAGACAGCCATGTTGGTCTAGTGGTTAAGGCAGCAGGCTAGAAAGCAGAAGATTGTGAGTACTGACTGGATGTCTTTGGGTCATTCACTCTCAGCCAATTCATCTCACAGAATTGTTGTGGAGAAAATAGCCAGAGGAAGGAATATTAGATGTTTGCTGCCTTATTTATAAAAATAACAATAATGAAAGTAGGATTAAAAAATTAAAAATTGTGCTCTAGCTCAGGATACAGTCCTCTTCTGTCCTGTTACTGCCCTCTCTCAGTGCCTGGAGGCTGTGGGAGTCATCTTTAATTCTGGATGTGGTCACACTACCCAAGATGGATCCAGTCTGCAAATTGGAGGTTCTCCTGGATTTGTGACTCCTGCTGAAAAAGCTAGGAGAGCCTTTGTAAAACTTCAGGTTGTGTGGCAGTTGCAGCCTTTCCTGGATCAGCGTCCTTGCACTTAGTCATTCAGTCACCTCACAGCTGGACAACTGCAATGTGCTGTCTGTGGGGCTACCCTTGAAGAGCATTCAGAAGCTATAGCTGGCGCAGAATGTGAAGGTGCAGGCAGTTCTTGGGGCCTCAAGAATGGCCCATGTAACATCAATACTTCATGAGGCACATTGAGTGCTGCTCTGCTTCTGGGTGCAATTCAAGGAGTTGGTAATCACATTTAAAGCCCTTCGTGGCATGGGTCCAGGCTATTTGAGGGACTGTTTTGTCCAAAGGTGGTATTCAGCACGTTCTGACCAGTTCTGGAGAACTGGTAGCAGAAATTTTGAGTAGTTCAAAGAACCGGCAAATATTACCTCTGACTGGAGATTTTACACTATCCTTCCCCTGCCATGCCCACCAAGCCACGCCCACATAACCGGTAGTAAAAAAAATTGAATCCCACCACTGGTTTTGGCCCACCCCTCAGTATAAATATTGTACTGAGACTTAGATTAGCTCCATACAAGAGGGAATTTTTTCTACTGGAGATCATACGTTTTTATGGAAGAACAAAGGTCAAAGTAGGGCAGGTAAAAGGGTGTTTTAATCTGAAGAAAAGTTTTTTTTATTTATGTTTTAACAGTGTTAACCTAAATAAAGAATTTTAATGTGTTTTTCTACCTCTTGGTAGTATGAAATCATGACAGAAGAGTCATACTTCCAGCTGTCATCAGATTGCAATACTTAGGGGAAAGGCACACCTATCCTATCTGACCTGAAATATGTCCTTAGGAATAAGTGATCCTATTTTAAAGTGCTTAAAGGTGATGATAAGCACCTTCAATTATACCTGGAAGCCAGTGCAGTCTGTGCAACAGAGGTGGTACAAGGGCAAACCTAGCTTCCCTCCCCAATTTACTTTGTACACTGCTGCATCCTAGACCAATTGAAGTTTGCTGGTGGTCTTTAAGCATGGCTCATTTAGAGCACTTTGCAGTAATCCAAATAGGAGGTGACCAAGGCATGAGTCACAAGAAGGCCTCCCCATTCAGAAAAGGGTGCAATTGGTACACCAAAATAAATCTGTCCAAAGACCATCTAGCTACGACTGCCACCTGCTCCTTGAGCAGGAGATGTCAGTGCCCTAGGGAACAACTCCCTGAAACTCAGCAGGCCTCTACCCTCCTAGCCTTCTCTAAAGCTCTGAAGACGTGGCTTTTTCTCCCTGAACGAGAATAAAATGAGATGACTGCATACCAGAAGTTTGCCTTGGCATTTTAATGTTTTATGATTTTAGTTTTAGTTTTATGATTTTATCATGGATTTATGCTGTTTTAACTTTTGATTGAGAGCTGCTCAGAGTTGGTTATAAGATAGGTGGACATATAAGTGTTTTTTAATAAATAAAATGTTATCAATTTTAATAATTGCACTAGAAGGGACCACATAAAAGATTTTAAGAGCTCAATGTAATTTTGGAGCCATAGGTTGACCCCCTGGTTTATAAATCATTACAGCTGGGTTCATGCAATAGTCTAAGCTGAAACCAAATGAATCTCAGTATAGCTTTAAATCAGGGGTGTCCAACCTTGGTAACGTTAAGCCTGGAGGACTTCAACTCCCAGAATTCCCCAGCCAGCTGGCTGGGGAATTCTGGGAGTTGAAGTCCTCCAGGCTTAACGTTACCAAGGTTGGACACCCCTGCTTTAAATGATCTCTGGATGCCAAGACAAACTCCTTTATCTTTACAACTTGAATGCACATGGGTTATTTAGTCAACTTGTTTATATCTTTTCCTCCCTATCTGTTATGCTTGGCACTTGATCTTTTTCTGTGCTTTCCTGTGCTTTTCAGGTTGAAAATAACAGGTGAAGTATTGCTCATCATCAAGCCAAGAAAGGTTTTTTTCTGTTAAATTTTTACAAGGCTCCTAATTAAATCATGGAGGCGTAAACCCACTGGGCGAAGTAGGTTTGCCCAAAGGGAAACAAGCAAAGAAAAATTTAATTTTAGGGTTAATGTTGCTCAAACATTAGCGTAAAGTCTCAGAGATGCTTTGTTGTAAGTTGTATATTTTGTCCCCAAGGAAACATGACCAGCACATGCGATACAAATAACTTCAACAAGGTGAAAGATGCAAGTGCTCTGAACCTGTGAATTCTCCCATTCATGCTCCATTAAAAGGAAAGAAAATCATGTTTTGTTCACTCATACATTTTATTTTGCTCAAAAGGAGTAAACCAATGTGGAAAATAAAATAAGCACATCAAACCTAAGTTCCTCTTTAAAAGTGTATTTTTTTTTTACTGTTCATAAATGTTACAAGGATATAGTCTGCATTTGTCAGAACTTTGTCAATTTTTTTTATCAACTAACAAACTTAAAAGCAAATGAATAATCAAACACTGAGTGGGCACATGTGAAAAGGGGCAGAGTTTGATCTTGTGGCCATAGCTACCACCACCCTGGTTTTTTGAAACCACTTCTTGTGGCTGCCCTGATGGATGTTTCATTTAACACAGGGTTCCCCAACGCCTGGTCTATGGACCGGCATTGATCCATGGCATGCTAGAAACAGGGCCGCACAAACAGGCGAAGCCCCATCCGCGCATGAAACCAGAACCCCTCTGGTCCGCAGAAAAACCTCTCTCCGCGGAACTGGTCCCTGGTGCCCAAAAGATTGGGGGCCACTGATTTAACGTAATGAGCTAAAAGATTGATGTGGAGGGATGGACACTGACCTGTGAAGAGTTTCTGTGATAAGCTGAGTAATGGAGAGGTGCAGAAATAGTGCTGTCGTGTGGTAAAGATGGATACTGGCTCTGCATCGGGTGGGAGTGCTGGTTTCCATAAGTACCATAGTTGTAACTTCCTGTGTACCTGGAAAAAAAAACAGAAGAACTGTACTTCATACAATAATCTGTTCCCCAAACTGAGGCTAATCAGAGAAGCCAGTTTGGTCTAGTGGTTAGGGTACCAGTCTAGAAAGCCAGATACAGTACTATGAGTTCAACTCCCACTTTAATCACAAAAGCTGGCTGGGTGACTTTAGGCCAGTCATTGTCTCTCAGCCCAATCCACCTTACAGGGTTGTTGTGGTGTGGAAAATAGGAGGAGGAAAGTGTGTTGGAGATGCTGCCTTGAATTATTTGAAAAAAATAATAATAATGGTAGGATATAAATTTAAAAATAGTTCAAAGGGACAATGCTAAGGATGGACTTTTTTAAAAAAGTATTAACCTACCCATGCTCTTCTCTGGGGTGATAAACAGGTATCCTGTGTGTCACAGATGAATGAGGAACGTGAGGACTTCTCATGCAAGGCAGCGGTTGAGAGTTTTCAGCAGGTGATCCAGCAGCTGTAGTTACAGTATATGTGAGAGACCATGTATAGGACTGCATGGCCCCTACGTAAAGCAGAAAGAGTCAGTTAGCTTCAAAATAACTTTATCATCTCCACTAAAATCAAATGCAAGGATGTGCTGTAGATCTTGCAGATTCCTAATGATGGAGGAGGAGGAGGAGGAGGAGGAGGAGGAGGAGGAGGGGGACTTAAAGTTTCAGGGTTGGACACTCCTGCTTTACAGGATTCAGTATTAAGAGTGCAACTGGGGTCAGAATGAGGCAGAGAGGATTGCCAATGTAGCTCTTCCTTGTAATAGTTAGTTTTGTCTCCAGAGAGATTCTTGCAAATTGTTCCCAGAAGATGACCTAGGGTACAAACTCACACTCAATCCTAGCCTAAGTGGCTATGGATTTTTGTCTCCCCCAGGATTTTTGCTCTTTAGTCCTGGACGACTGGTGCACAGTCTTGGGGATCATCTTATCTCAATAACTCAAAGAATAGGTGGCCACAGCGGCCAAGACAGTCCTTGCCAATTGTGCCCATTTCTTGATCAGGAGGTTCTCCAAATGATAACTCATACCTAATCCTCTCACAGATAGATCACAGTCAGTGGTGGGATTCAATTTTTTTTTACTACCGGTTATATGGGCGTGGCTTGGTGGGCGTGGCTTGGTGGGCGTGGCAGGGGAAGGATACTGTAAAATCTCCAGTCAGAGGTGGTATTTGCTGGTTCTCTGAATTACTCAAAATTTCCACTACCAGTTCTCCAGAACTGGTCAGAACCTGCTGAAAACCACCTCTGATCACAGTATTGTGCTTTACATGGGACTAAGACAGTGGTGGGATTCAATTTTTTTGTACTACTGGTTCTGTGGGCGTGGCTTGGTGGGCGTGGCAGGGGAAGGATACTGTAAAATCTCCAGTCAGAGGTGGTATTTGCTGGTTCTCTGAATTACTCAAAATTTCCACTACCAGTTCTCCAGAACAACACTATTCCGAGAGCAGCACTGGTTAATCTGAGTGCAATTTAGAGTGGGTTATAACCTATAAAGCCCTTCCTGGCATAAGGTCTGGTCTTTTGAGGAACAGTGCTGTCTCCCATGGTTTTTGCCCATTTGGTAAGCTTGGATAGATTCAGTGTCACAAAGGTGCTTTTTCAAGAGGCAACTGGACTTTCTGTTTTTTTCTTCGAAGACGTTTTGCTTCTTGGATGAGAAGTGAAATGTCATCAAAGAAAAAAAAAAACGAAAGTCCAGCTGGTGCTTTTTGTGTGTGTGTGTGTGTGTGCTTTTTTGCACCTTTGGGGCAACCATGATCTGGATGACTGAGAACCTCCATAGACAATGTAAGCCACACAGAGTTGCCTACAGTTGGGTAGAATCTAAATTTTGTTAATAACTCAATCAGCAAATCCCATCCCTGATCTGCCTCCAGTTTTATTCAAGGGATTTGCTATGGTCTTAAAAATAAAGATAAATTTTTCAGCCCTATGTCTACTAATTCACTGGTGCTACTCAGTGGTGGGATTCAATTTTTTTTACTACCAGTTCTGTGGGTGTGGTTTGGTGGGCGTGGCATGGCATGGCTTGGTGGGTGTGGCTTGGTGGGCATGGCAGGGGAAGGATACTGTAAAATTTCCATTCCTTCCCCACTCCTAGGGGAAGGTTACTGCAAAATCCCATTCCCTCCCCACCCCACTAACCAGCTTTCCAGCTCCATTCTCTTGTGCAGGGCAACCAAAGAAGACCCAGCCAATCAGCTGGGACTCGAGAGGCAGAGAATAGATGGGGGCGAGGCCAGTCAGAGATGATATTTGGCGGTTCTCCAAACTACTCAAAATTTCTGCTACTGGTTCTCCAGACTGGTCAGAATCTGGGGAATACCACCTCTGATGCTACTGATGATTGGATAGTCTTAAATAATTCTATTTCTCATTCTGTATAAATTTGGGGTGTAATGAAAACTTCTTCCTCCCTTCCCCCTCACAATTTTAGGTCAACATTATCCTTTCAAAGGTCTATAAACAAACAGTTCTTCTTAACCTTACCAACCTGTGGTGGTTGCTAAGCCAGCATACTCTGGGGATTGACTGGTTATAGGAGAGGGAACGGATGGAACATCCACTGAGGTGGCAGATTTCGCTGGAGAGAAAGCAACAGGGGAGGGACTCGATGGGACAGGATCTGCCACTATGGTATCTTCTCGTACTTCAACTGCAGCCAGGAGAAAAAGGAACAGAAAATATAAACATGAGAATTATATCCCAGGATTCTTTTTTCTGTGTTCATTATTTCTTTTTCTAGGATGCACCTCTTCAATAAAATTGTAAACCAAGGGTCTTCAAACTTGGCAAGTTTAAGACTTGTGGACTTCAACTCCCAGAATTCCTGAGCTAACATGACTGGAGGAGGAAGGATCTGAATAACATCTGAGGAATTCTGGGAGGAATTCTGAGATAACATGACTGGAGGAGGAGGAGGAATGAGATCTGACTGGAGGAGGAATTCTGGGAGGATTCTGAGAACATGACTGGAGGAGGAATTCAAGTCTTAAAGCTGTCAAGTTTGAAGACTCTTAAAGCAGACTTTACTTTATCTCAAAGCACTTTAGTACAAACATCTGTCATGCCTTGAGAGAGGCTTTTCTGGTGGGCCAGTCACGCTCTCTCATTCAGCCCAACCCGCCTCACAGGACTGTTGTTGTGGGGCGGGGAAGGAAGAGGAAGGAGTATTAGGTATATTTGCTGTCGTGAGTTATTTGTAAAAATATTAAAGGTAGGACATGAATATAAATAAATAAAAATTGCTAATGAATGAATATTAATTACTGATGATGTTTATTAACACATGTAAATAATATAAATAAACCTAAATCAAATAAATTAAATTAGCACTTAGAAAAAAAGTAAATAATACAGTGGAACCAGTCCATGTACATTGAGGACATCTAGAACGAGAAGTCTAGGTTCAGACGGTTGAAGTTAACTGGCCAAACTATCTGGATATAACAGGAATTTAAATATAACACAATTGCAACACATCAAATTGGAGAAAAATGGTGGGAATAGTGATGTTCTGGGAATGCTACTGCATAATAGCAGCTACTTTGGAGAGTAATTCGGAAGCAACTGCGATTTTAATGTGCCTTTCTGATCTTCAGGAAAGGACTTGTTGCTATTATGCTAAAGTGGGAGACAGAATTTTGTATAAAGCAGTCTTTTAAAAAGTTTGGGGGCCACTGATGATAAGTCTTCCCCTTCTGTATGATGCATCAGCACATCAGTCTTTAATGCCTTTCACAAAAGGGAAAAATGCAAATATAAAAAAATATTGAAAACCAAGTGTGGCAATAAAAGAATTAAAGATGATGGGGGGGATCTTTGCGGTGCCCCCTCTCCCTCGGTGCCCGAAACACATGCTTATTTTGCTGAATGGTTAATCCAGGCCTAAAAGAAAGCTGCAGATATAAAATGGGAGTCCTTCCTGCTCTTTAGAGATTACATAGGGAAGGTGCCACTCTCTTCTACTCAGGAATCTGAGCTTTCTATGAAATAAGTGTAATAGTTTCTAAGGCTTCAAGCCTGCAAACGCAAGTGTTTCCTTTGCCCTGATTTAGACAAGATACATGCTAAAGGGAAAGCTCATACAGTATAGCTTTTTGATTTATAAAACTTTCATCTAGCCCATAATGTCCACTGGTGCTTCTAACACACATCTCCGGTCTCTAACAAAGATGTAGTAGGTTTTTTTTTGTGTTTTTTTTAATCTGCAAAGCATCTTCGTAACCATTGAGCATTAACCCATAACTCAGGGTACAGAAATCCAAATAACGGGCAATCGTATAAAAATATAATCAAAGTCAGTCAAATTTCATTATGACTTATTATAATGTGTGAGCACAGTCAGGCCTAATTTTTGTCATTTGTACCACACACAAAAGCAGTTGTTCCGTTGCCACATTTTTTTCTACTATTCTAATAATAACAAACACAGATAAACATAGAACCATTTGGGGTGAATTGATGTAACTTCAAGATCTTGATGTAACCTTACCTATTCCACTGCCACCTTTCATCGCCCTCATCAGCTCATTGGCTCTCTCCTGGCAGTGGAGTGATTCTAGCAAGTACAACACATAGTCATCAAACATCAGGTGAATAAGGTGAAAAGATCCTGGTGACAAAATAATGTGAGGAAAAAAGTGAATGCCATTTGCATGAATCTCATTGGTGTTTACAGTTCTGCTATTACTCACTTAATTGTGAGCCCTGGGGGAAAGAAAGAAACTATGGTACCCAAAGCGGGGTACAGTGGGATGATCAGCTCTGGTTGCAGGCAATATGAGAGGTGCTATAAAGACACAAAGAGGCTGTCCATGGGTGTGGAGTTGCACTGCTTTTGCCCGCCTGCCAATCGTTTGATAGACAAAAATGCTGTGCCTTTAAGTCAGTTTTGACTCCTGGCGGCTGTTCTTTGCGGTTCTCTGCAAGGTTGGCTTAGCCTTCCACCCTTCCAAGGCAGGTAAATTGAGGACCCAAATTGTTGGGGGGCAATATGCTGACTCTGTAAACCACTTAGAGAGGACTGTAAAGCACTGTAAAGCGGTATATAAGTCTAAGCGCTATTGCTATTGCTATTTCTGAGCAGCCTTTTTTGAAAGTGGCTTGCTAGCTCAATATTTCTAGGGCTAAAAGAACTGACAACATCTATCTGGTTAGGGTAATACTTGAACTAAAAGTTGTTTGATTCCTTGCCTCATGCTTTAATCAATACAGCAAACTAGCAGTCAGCAATAGAAGGAAATGTTGTAAAAAAGAGCCATTGCAGTTGTCAAACACACTGGGTACACCACTGAATTAACTGCAAATCTAGTGCAATCAAGAAAGTTGCTTTATAATCAATATGATAAGGAAAGTCTGCTTTGTGTAATCTCAGCTTGGTGCTTTCCAGTACTGCTGGTTCAGCTCTATCACTGAGCAGTGTGAAACAGATCTCTTAATTGTTCTTCCCCAGCTTCTCATCAATTGCCTTCTAGTGGATGAAACACATTTATTTATTACATTTGCACACTGCTGAATCTGACAACTGAGTGCTCAGTTTAGAATAATGGTGCCTTTAAAATGCAAAATACAAAACAGACAAATTAATAGCAACCTAACATGAAGAAAATGAATGCATGTGTCCTCAAACTGGTAAATTGGCAGAATCGTCTGGCAAGCTGGCCAGCTTCTAAATTTTATTTATTTTTTGTTAGATGACTATCCTACAATCCATCCAAGAGTTCAGGGTGATGTAGGCAGCAGTTCTGTTTTTCCCTACAAGAATGACTTTGGAGGGAGGGACTGGCCCAAAGTTACTCAGGGAGTTTTTACAGCTGATGCATCTTCATGGTGTTCATACAACACTTAGCTCTGACATCACACAGGCTCTCTCAGCAATATGGCATACTATCTCTACATGCAGTATGGAGGATGGATGACATTTGGTTTTTAACTCAGATATACTGGATTCGGCTTTTCTAATCAGCAGTTGAAATTTATCAGATATGCAAGGCACCAGATTATAGAAGATTGTGTCAGAGGAAATAGAACACCTTTTCCTAGGGGACCAGAAAATTGCCATGTCCAGAATGACCTTTATAAAAATTATCAATTTCAGGCAGAGTTAATGGCTGTATTTTTTTCAATCTGATTTGATAATTTGATAATCTAGACCTTCTGTTATATATCAGCTCCCAAAGATTTAAAACAAATGCAAAAAATAGCCAATCTAACTTAAACTCGGGGAAAACCTGGAACTGCTTGAGGACAATATTGTAGTATGATTGCCTTTCAGGGAAGCCTACCTGGATTTTTCTTTTGTTTCTCTCTAACTTCCCCTTACACATTAATAGTTAACTATCTTATCAAATAACTAGAATAGAATAGAATAGAATTCTTTATTGGCCAAGTGTGGTTGGACACACAAGGAATTTGTCTTGGTATGTATGTATGTATGTAGGGAGAAATTCAATGTTAAGGTGCAAAAATAGCCATATCAACTTATGTTAAAATAATATGAAAGGACATTAAATTATTGTTTACACTGTGATATTTTATACATGCTTATTATTTAATAATATTCAATTTGTTTATGTTACATTAATTGGGACTACTTGAGATTCTCCGTTGCCTACATTAGGGTTATTGATTTTTTAAAATGTGAAAAAGTATATTCTGATACTGTTTTCCTCCTCCCTCTATGCCGACATTAAAAAATGGATGGCTTCACATCTTGTCCTATGGAATTAAAAGATCCTTGACAAATATCTGTCTAGCCTCTAACTGAAAATGTCCAGTGAAGAGGAGGTTCTCTGGATAAGAAATTCTACCATCAAACTCCTCTCATTGTTAATTTCAACTATTATCTTTTGATAGTATGCCAACAATGGTGATGATAGCTTTTGAGTTTTTGAGAAGAGAAATGTTCTGCTTTTTTTTCCCTACAACCCTAACCCTGTATCCAAATTATCACTTTCTATTGTGATAGAAAGTGGTGAGTTGGATTAAGAATTAGGGTTCTGTGGGTGTGTGGGGGAAACGGGAACATTTTCCTTCTCAAAAAATATCACCATTATTACAGCCTTCAACTCTACTGGAGCTCATTTGTTCCTTGAAAACAGCCACACCCCAACCTTGTACATATGGAAAGATATGAATCTTCTTCACTTTTTTACTATGGTGCAAAATAGGGATTTTTTCTTGAAATCTCAGAAGAAGAAGAAGAAAGTACCAAAGCTAGGGGCACTATGCAAAGTCATATCCCGAATTACTCTTGTGCCAAAACAGGACCACATCAAGAGGAACTGCGGGGCCACTTTCTTCAGGTAACCTGGTCTTTTTGCAGCTACCTGTCAATAAAAAGAAACAAGTGATCCTAAAGGTGCTTACAAGGTATCATCCGAAATGTATGTCAATATTTTGCATATGCTACATTCTTGTTGGAGAGATGCAGGCTGCAGTATGTTGGCTTGCAAGGTAGTCTCTAGATGAGATATCTTTGTTAACCAAGAACAGCATGAGCCTATTTAGCTAAAATTGCAATTGTTGGCCAAAATGTGTCAAATCTAATTGGTACTGGCCTTAATATTAGTAGAGAATGTTCCATTTGGCACAATAGTATAAGGCTGATAATCTAGTCTATATTTTCTTTGTCATATGAAAGTCTTAGTTGATAAAACATGATAAGCAGCAGAGGTCACTATATACAGGCCAATCTGAAGATGATGATGACAGTATATGGAAGAGTGTGAGAAAACAAAATGAATTAAGACTTGAAAAGAGAGAAGGAAATACCGTTATGTTTTGTGAAATTAAGAAAAAGGGGAAAAGTGTCATAGAGGTGATTGAAAGTGACTTAATCTTGTGGAATACAAAGTATTTCTGAAAATTTCAGTGCCAAATGGTCTCAAATAGCATCTTCAGAAAGGGAATACTTCCCATTTAACATTATTTATAGCTTTGCAAAAGCAATGAAAAGAGTCAAATTAACTTTTTATTGTCATGTTTCAATTTTATTTCTATTTTGGGATTGCCTTGATACATTTTTACAGTGAAAGCAGTACTCCAGCAATCCCAAGTAGTGTCAGATAATTCAAACAAAACCCGTGAACCCAGATAAGCTCCAGGTAAGTAAGTATATCTAGTCAAGGTAGACCACATTAGAGCTTCCAAATCATTGCTGACCCAATATGCTCTTTCTCTGTTCCCATTACAGTCTCAAGCAATTCATCACTTACAACTTAAATCTGTGTTGCAAAAAGTTTACTGTAATTACTGTGACCCACAGCAAGTAGATCTGGTAGAACAAGACTTGAAATCCAAACCACCAAGCACTAAAAGCAAACAAACCATTGCATGCATATATATATGCATATATATATATATATATATATATATATATATATATATATATATATATATATATATATATATAATATTGCTCAATGTTATGATTTGCTAAAGAAGTTGCTGAAATTGGTTGAATAAATAATAGATGTGCCATTCTTTCCAACCCATAACATTTAAAAAAATATTATTTTCTGATAAAGTTCTTATTATAAAAAAAATTAATATGTTAAGAGCAGGGGGTAAGGTAAGGAAATATGACTTCACTTGTTTCATTATTCCAGAACAGTTACAGTTCTCATATCAAAGATATATGGATATGAAAACCGTCTAAGTCATGTAGGGCTTCAGAAAGAAACATAACATATGCCAATATTGATATTTCAAATAAAAAAGAGTTTACTACAAACTCCTGTTCCTACTACCATCTGACTGAGCTACTGTTCCTTTCCAGTTCTGGCCAAAGACAGCTGTAGTTTATTTGTAGAAACCATAATTTTCATGTAAAATGTCTCCATCATCTTCTGACTGAGAAAGTTCTCTGTTTGAAAGTCCAAGCAGCTGCTGCTTGTCAAAATGGACAACAATGAGGTGATTGGACCAGTGATCTGGCTCAATATGTTAAGCTTCCTATACACTTGCACCACCCACTTTGGCCAATGGGGTATTGACATCACCAATTCATTGTGTCCTGAGCTGAAGGGGGCGGGGAAATCCTCAAGTTTGGAAATTGCTTCAAGAAGTTGCCTTCAGTTCCAGTTCTTACATAAAAATTAACTAGTACTGGATTTAGAGCTCCACATGTGGAGGTTTTATGAGATCTTATACACCATGTGATTAGCTTCTTTCATCCTTTGCTTGTTCTACTGACCTTCACAACACATCTATCCACCATGGAATCCAGCCATTCGATGTATGATTCAATGGGTGACTGCTCTTCCAAAAGGTGATCAAATTCCTGATATACTGGCAAAATAAAACCCCAGGAATCTATATCATTAATTGTGTTGTCTATTAGATGACAAATGAAAGCAAATGAAAAGTTATACAAATTGCTTAGCTAAATTAAACAACAGAAAATTAATGTTATATTTAAGAAGAGAAAAGCTAAATCGTTTCTCATGACTATTCCTATTTATTTATTTAAAATATTTATACAGTTGCCCAGCCTATAACCACCTCTGGTTATATAAAGTCCTTCTTAGTCACATTCCCTATAATCAATAGTTTTGCATGATTTTTTGCTACATTTCCCAGTATTGTTTATCTGTCAGGAAAAGTCAGACTCTATTCTGAGAGTTATTCTTGCACAGTTAAATCAAGACTCTGATCCTTTAGACAGAAAAGATCATGCATGAAATTCATTTAGAAATGCATCAAGAGGCTATTTAAATAAGGAAAATAAGCACTAAGTATGATTTATTGTATTTTTACTTTTATAAATGTTTTATTTTTTCCCCACTATCCAAATTATTTTATCATACACATAAATGATATCTTTTCAAAACATGGCATTATTAAATTGCAACCCCAAACATTCTTTCCATAAACAAATGTAGATATTTTGAACTATGCAATAATGAAATTCTAGTGAAGGCTGGACAAAAGCTGAATGACTTGTAGATAAACATGACTGGTGTGTTTTGTAACTACTACACAGCCTTACAAACACATTAAAAATCCTGGGAACATAAGAATCTGGTTGGATCAGGTCAAAAGTTTATATAGACTGTAATTCTATGTAGACTGTAATGGCCAATGAGATACATGCTGAAAGCTCATAATTAGAACATCATGGTGAGATCTCCCTTCCACAGTTGCTTCCTGGTAATTGTACTTGCTACTGAAATATTATAGACATTGGTCATTCATTGACCAGATTATTTGCAGGACTACCTCTCCCTAAGGACACCTAACCTGTTTTACCATATTGGATAAGTGGATACATTTCTAGTCTCCTCCCTTAAATGTTGCTATCTTTTAGGACCTAGGAATGGTGCCTTCTCCATAGCACTCTCTGCAGTTTGGAAGACCCTTCCTTCTGAGGCTTGGCAGGCTCCCACCTTTTTAACCTTCCAAAAACCACTTATGATTTAACTTCTCCCCTATGCACTAGGATTGAGTGAGATTATGAGATATAGTTGAAAGAGCCATGGTGGCAGAGTGGTTAGAATGCAGTATTGGAGGCTGCACTGCCAGGAGTTCAATTCTGACAGGCTCAGGTTGACTTAGACTTCCATCCTTCCAGTGTTCTTATTTAATGAGCTATGGTGGTGCAGTGGTTAAAATGCATTACTGCAGGCTATTTCTGCTGATTGCCAGCAATTTGGCTCAAGCTTGAGGCAGCCGTCCATCATTCCAAGGTTGGTAAATTGAGGACCCAGATTGTTAGGTGAAATATGCTGACTCTGTAAACCACTTAAAGAGGGCTATAAAGCACTGGGAAGTCATATATAAGTCTAAATGCTATTGCTATTTATATAAAAAAAATTCTAAGATTTCTGAAAATTCTTTACTGTATTGCATATCAGTGAAATATTCACTTGCTGCAACCACAGTCCTATACTAAATCCTTACTAGTTAAATTTTTATTAAATGTTTCTTCACTGTGAAAACTGAGCTGAAATGGTATCTAACAAGTTTCCTTCCTTGAAACAGAAGCATCCTGAGCCATTCAGGAAAATATCCAGCCTTGCTATCAAGTGCAGGCTTCTTCATAGAGATTATTATCCATATAAGGAACCTCAAGTCCAAGTCTCTGACTACTTGGAAAGTATCTAATCTGCACAGCTTTTCATTGGGCATGCATTCAAATATACTGTTCCATGAAAGAATGTTTGAAAGATGAAATCATTTCTTAAAGTGTAGCTAGAGTGTAGTCACAAAAAAAATGTTTGCTTAAAAGGAATTGTAAAGTGGTAATTGGAGGAAACAAGTTTTGGGATATAAGTAAGAATGGGAAAGGGATGCGGTGGCTCAGTGGTTAAGATGCTGAGCTTGTTGATCAGAAGGGTTGGCAGTTTGGCGGTTCAAGTCCCTAGTGCCATGTAACGGAGTGAGCTCCCATTACTTGTCCCAACTTTTGCCAACCTAGCAGTTCGAAAGCATGTAAAAATGCAAGTAGAAAAATAGGGACCACTTTGGTGGGAAGGTAATAGCGTTTTGTGTGCCTTTGCCATTTAGTCATGCCAGCCACATGACCACAGAGATGTCTTTGGACACTGGCTCTTCGGCTTAAAAACGGAAATGAGCACCGCCCCCTAGAGCTGGAAACGACTAGCACATATGTGTGAGGGGAACCTTAAATAAGAAATGCTAAAGTGCATGTGAGCCATTCTCCTGTGGTATTAAGGAAATATGAATCTAGGTACCAGTAAGTTTTACAACTGCATCTAAAGAGGCAGAAATGCCCCTGGGATTAACAATTAAATATTGTAGAATTTGCTTTTAGTAAATATACCCAAATTGCATAGTAAAACCCTTGTATGGAAGTGTCCTCCCCTACTCGACTTCGCATTGTGCTAGATAAGTTGCTGGAGAGCAAAGAGAAATTTAACAGAAAGCAGAGAAAATGTTATGCAACCAATATTTCTCCCAGGTCATGTGTGCTATCATCAGTGGTGCAGTGGCCTAGAGGTGGAGATCTCGCCTCACAATCAGGAGTCTGTGAGTTTGATCCTAGGTAGAGGCAGATATTTCTCTCTCTGGAATCTATGAGAATGTATCTGCTGAACAAAACTCAGCGTTGGCGACAGGAAGGGCATCTGGCCGGTAAACACTCAGCAAACACTCAGCTCCATTCAGTTGCCCAGACTCCACCCACAAGGGATTGTGGGGTCATTAAAAGGAGATGATTATGATCTGTGCTATCATCACATTCAGAGGAGGGGGTGCAGGGGTGGGATTCTACCATTTCGCACCTATTTGCTAGAACCGGTTGTTAACATTCTAAGCAGTTTGGAGAACCGGTTGTTAGAAGAAATTACTGGCCTAATCCTGTAAGGAAGGCAGGAAGGAAACATTCTGGTATTGCTTACAGAAACTGCCTCTCCGTTAACCCTTATTACATTCTTGGCAGGACTAGACTTCTTGTCTCTGGAACTTCTCTGGAGTTTTTTTCCTCCTTTGCTGGTACTTTGCTTGTGTGGAGTGACCATTCAAAGTTACAATGGCATTGAAAAAAGTGACTTATGACCCTTTTTCACACATTTCGCAGCATCCCCACAGTCATGAGAGGCCAGGCGAGGAGATGCGTCCCTCGATGTGAGTGATATTGAGTTGGCCACGCCCAGCCAATAACATGACCACCAGGCCACACACCCCAACTTAGCCACGCCCACAGAACCAGTTGTTAAAATAACTGAATCCCACCCCTGAAGGGGTGGGATCAGATTCTTTTATCATCTGAGCTGATTTTGGAAAGAATAATACTGGTACATTCTATTTTGTTAACATTTGAAGCTAATTTCTTAGTTGAAGCTCCTATAGTCTTACATTGCATTATAAGTTTCCTGTGCTCCTCTTGTGAATCTTCCATGGTGTACAGTGTTTGTTTAGTGATACTATTAAGATCCACATTCCTCCAGTCTTCCAGCATTTGGAATGTAATATCTGCACTGTGGATCACAGTTCTTGATGCCTATAATCCAATTCAAACAACTCATTAGCTTAGAGTTTATTACCTTAGATAATATCCCATTATCCCTTTATACGCTTTTATGGCAAGGTTCTGCTAAGGTGATTTTCTCCTTGGATTCTGGAGAAGTCATGGAGTGCAATAGATAATTTGAATATACCTTTTCCCAATACAAATTAGAGATCTCAGGTGGATGTTCTAAATTTAAGATAATGCTATACTTCTACTTTTTTTAATTTGGGGGGAAAGGCATTTTCTTCACTTGGAGAATAACCAGTTTCTTCACTGTGTCCCTTAAATTCAGATTATTTGTATCTTTACCTTGACTTTTGACATGATCACAATGATTTAAATAGTACATTCATTCACAACTTCAAAATAATTGAAACAATATCTGAAATCCTCACACATCTATACTAAGTACAGTACTTGAAAATATATTCAATATTGGAACTAGGCTCTATCTCAGAGCAGGTCAAATACTAATAAAACTGAATGAACGTCTTTCAAAATTTTGACCAGTAACTGGTTGCATGTACCTAGAAAGGAAGGCGGGAGTGGAACATTAGAGAGTGTTTATAGCTTAAGTCTGAGATAGGACCTTCATGCATGACAATGGACTGACTACTCAATAGAGCTGCCTACATATTCATTTAATCCATGCAAATACTATTCGTTACTTTAAGATTGTAAGGAAGGCAGATCTATGACAATTCGCCATGACCAACTCGCCATGGTCGACTTGCCCCAGCCAACTTGCTGCGGCCAATTCGCCGCAGAACAAGACTTCCTTTACAATTTGCTGTAACTCTCCAGTTAGATAACAGCAAGGAAAGAGGTCTATAAAATGGGAAAACAAAAGAAGCAACATCTAATCAAAATTCTATTTAGTTCAGCATTCTGGGTCACACAGAGGCTAATCAGATAATTCTTAGGATTCAGTGAATGGATACAAGGGTATAAGCCCTCTTTTATGTTTGCTTCCTGCAACTATTATTTGAGGCCCACTCTCTGGGATTGTAGAAATTGCATACAGAGATTAGTCATCATTGATAGGCTTGTCTTCCCAGAATATGGAAAATAATTTAAGTCAACAACCAGCAGGCAGCTATGGCTTTTCTGCTTCATTTAACTCTGAATGCTTTTTCAAATCAGTGTACAAATCCCATGTAAATGTTTTGATTTATCAAATGCATGCAAAGAATTTATCTGAGAAACAAAATATGTGACTTGCTGAGGAACAATCTAAACTTATGACCAAAAAAAAAAGATAAAATACCTGACATAGATGGTTTAATGATGTCTGCCTCCGAAGAATCTGAGAAAATCTTCTGGATACTGACAATGAGGGAAATCATTTATATAGTTAGAGCTAGAATGATTACTTTGGCCCCAAGCAATACATACTATATCTTCATTCAATTCTGCTAACAGTGTATCTTTAACTGATTTTGTTTTGTAATAACTTTTTCTTTCAACAATATTTATACTATTATATATGTTTGTTATGTGAATATGCATATTTCAGGCATTTTTTTTTTTAAAGTCTGGGATAGAAATCATTATCCAATAAAATCAATGACCTTAAATCCCATTGAAAGTTATCTATTGATGACTAAATTGAAGTAAAATGATCCTTAGTTCTATGCTCCTGCAGAAAGTTCCATGTGTGCTGAAGGTCTCCAATAGGGCTACTCCCTAGAAGTGTCAAAGGTAGCTTTAGATTCATGATATCCAAAGCCGCCCCCCCATTTCTGAAACAATTCTAGCCTAGATCTACAGACTCCATCTGGATGAAACTAGATTAGTAATTCTGCTTTCTATTCCAACAAAAATTGAAGAAATAGATCAGGGCTGTCAAACTTATGGCCTGCGGGCCAGATGCGTCATATGCTGGCCATGCCCACGCCCAGTTTAGTGAAGGGGAAAAAAATCCTGATATGTCATGTGATTCCATTGTGACAACACGAGTTTGATACCCCTGAAGTAGATAATCCACCATAAAAATTCTTCTTCTTGTTACGACTGTGCTATTGACAACAAGTAAACTAAGATTCTCTGATTTATGATTAGCAATTGCAGTACACAAATAAGGATTAAATGTATGTTATGTAAGCATGTTAGCAAGGCTATGCACAGAATAAAATCCATGTTATCTATCTATCTATCACTTTATCTATTGATCAATAATATGATACTTCATATCCATATTTTTTGGGGTAAATCCTAATATTGTAGATATAGTACTAGTCTTCTTATCACAGGTAAATAAATAATATGCTGAAATCCATTGCACTGCTTGTATGTACAGTGCTAGAATCCAGATTTCTGAGATGTTCAAATAACTCCAGTACTATAAAGACATCACTAAAGTGAAGAGAATCCACACTGATCTCTCCAGCTGCAACTCTATAAGATCAATTCCAAAACATATACTAAAACGTATTCATTTTGAGAAAAGGAATACACTTTGGGTTATTTGAATAAATTATTAAATTACAAAATCATGTTGTTGAATGGGTCATTTTCTGAAGCTCCACAACAAAGGTGCTTTTAATCATTCATGCTGATCAATGGTTAATCCGTCTCTTAAATGAATTTTTCTCCCTCCCCTTTTCAACTTCATCACATTCTCTATCTTCAAAAAAAACGTGTGACGTGGAAGTTAGCACATATAAAAGGAGCAGGATTGATGAAATAAAGCAGGCTTTCTCAAGATATAATGTGCAAGGCAGGCATCTACAAAGAAAGAGTGTAATGCCCTTCCTATGGAGATGGGATAATTTGATCGTCTCCATTTTTTAAACTTTGACACCTGAGGCAAAGGCTTCAGACTGTAGTTTGAAGAGGTACTTGATTGCTTGCGTTTGCAGGCCATCCCATGAGATAATTTTTAATTTGGTCCACAAAGACAGGAGACTTATTAATTAATTGTAACTAATCTGACTTCATCACTATGACCAGTCAGAGATATACACTCATATTACTGAAAGAATTTACAAAATTAATTCGAGATGATTAGAGACAAATTAGAGATGCAATGTTTATTGTTCCTTCAAACCATGTCAGAAGACACAGAGCAGGTGTCAACCATCTTTTCCATGTATGTAATTTTGCATACTGATACTTTTAAAAAGTTATCAAAATATCTCCTTAAAAGTCCTAAACATTTTCAGCAATATCATGCCCTAAGATCATGTGAGATTTGGGGCATTTTTACATTTGGGGGGAACACCAATGCTGTTTTGGGTTAATATATATTCTTTTGACATCAAAAGACACTGTGTTGCCTACTCCTTACATAAAATTAAAGTTTATTCTAAGTATTTGTTTTCAATATCTGAATAGCTTTTTAATATAAAATCTAACAGTTATTCAAAGCTTTCTTCATGTTAGCATCCTGATTTTGGAAAAATAAATTTAATTTTGTAGATTAAAAAAATAGGATTGGGCCACCCTTAAATCTACTGGTAGGCCCTGCACTTCTTCCACATGTTCTTGAGGTAGGTGAATAAGAATTTAACCACAACATAGATCATATGTGTTCTATAAATGCCCTTTCAGTATTTTTTTAAATTACTTATAGAACTAGAGTGGACTAATTTGATTAAGAATATTGCCATACCACATATATAGTGATGGGAATTGAATTCTTTATCTGACCTGTTTCCTTCATTTAAAAAAAAAAAATCTTTTCATTTAAAAAAAAATTCTACTGGTGCCAGCAGTCATACCACCTTTTGATTAATATCTTAACATTTAATGTTATGGCATCACAAACAATTTTTCTGCTTGTATTAAGAAAGTAGATAAGACGTACATTCAAACTTGATATTTCGTAGATTTTCAGGCAAGTCATGAAGAGCTATCTTTAGCCATTCATCCAGTTGCTTGGCAAATTTGCGGATCACCTGTGTTAAGCTGAAAGGAAAAGTACCACTTCAGGAACATATGCTGAGAGTCTTTCTTTGCAGAAGAAAACAGGAAAATACTAGATGTGCAACTCCCCAATTCTTAACCCTATAGTTCAAAATTGGTTAATTTTCCTATCCTGATATATCTAGCATTAGTTCCTCAACTTTGTGAGACCTAATTTCCAGTTACATTCATAGGATTGCACTGAGAATATACATTATGTTACAGCTACCTAATAAAAAGGAAATGTATACCAAAGTAAATTTAGGGGTGGGCTTCAAAAATTTTAGCAACCGGTTTTCTGCCCGGTTGCTGGGTGGGCATGGCCATGGTGGGTGTGGCCTAGTCAGCCTCCTGCACCAAGGCAGGGGGCCCATTTTCGCCCTCCCTGGTTTCAGAGGCTTTCCTTGAGCTTCCGGGAGGGCGAAAATGGCCTCTCCTGGCTCCGGAGGCCCTCTGAAGACCGGAAACAGGCCTGAGTGTCTGGGAGGCCCATTTTTAACCCTCTCCAAGCTTCCACACAGGCCCTGCACTTATCTGGGATCCTGGCGGGGCCAGGCAGGGGTGGGATTTGCCAGTTCACCGAACTGGCCATAAAATTAGCTACTGGGTAGCTACGGGTTCACCTGAACTGGGCAAATCGGTAACAGCCCACCCCTGCAAAGTATACAGAAAAAGTAATCTATAGAGTTCTGAAATGAATAAATACAAATTCTTGGATCTGCTATTCCCCCCGATCTTAAAAAATAGTTATATTCCATTCTTCAACATTAATTAAATTAACATTAATTTTCAGTGGTGTCTAATGTTTAAAACTTAGAATAATAAATTTTATTGCTACTACTACTACTGCTATTACTTCTACTACAGTTATCTACTTACAGATTGAATTAAATGATTCCATTGCTATCTAGGAAATTTCATGGTTAAGAATTGAGGACAAAAATATACTGTATCTTGTCAGCCTCCCAAATGGTGCTAAAACAGGCACACAAGACATACTGTACTGTTGAGGGAATTTCAGAATAGTGGGGAGGGCACCATTTATAAACACTGTTC
This sequence comes from Notechis scutatus, assembly GCF_049901735.1. Lineage (NCBI taxonomy): Eukaryota > Metazoa > Chordata > Lepidosauria > Squamata > Elapidae > Notechis > Notechis scutatus. The sequence continues at coordinate 58,155,329 of NC_142014.1, forward strand.
TCAGGCCCCAAGACCATCCAGAGGTCTAAGGGTTCAAGAAAGTGTGTAGAAGAAGATATCGCCCTTAAGATACTCCAGTTGGGAAATATGAAGTAGAAATTGAACTCACCAATAGACTTAATTTAGGGAAGGCTGGAGTGGAAAACAATGTAGGAGTGAAGATCTGTAACACTCACACAAAAACATTATTTAAGATGGAATTTTAAGGAAGAAAACCTGATAAATTCAAAAAATGTCATTTACTGCACTTATATTAGACTGCAGAATGATAACATTCTTAGAATGCAGGGAAGGGAACAAAACTGAAGCAATACAGAATATTTTAAATACATTGCCTGCAATGTATTGTCCTTCATTCCTAAATGGAGAAAATCCACCATTCCTTCCTTGATGTTTGAACTCAATCAGCAATATTCTGTCAAACCCATTTGGTTATATTATTCATAAATATTCACTTGGTCTTATGTGAGAAAGATTCTTCATTTAAAGGGCATATGCTTCAATTGAGCTTACACCAATACCCTCACAAAAATGTCAGTCTATGAAATATACTCACCTATCAGGTAATGCTTGCAAGACTGTTGGCATCAAAACTCCAGAAATAGCTTTATACAATATTGAGTCACAAACTCCAACTATATTTACTACAGTGGAAGAACCCAGGACAGGAAGCATGTGAGGTGGCATCCCTTGCCAAAAGTGCAGAAGAAAACTTTGAACCTGAAAAATGCACCCAGACAGAAGAAATAAATGGAACTTGTAATTGTTTTATTATTATTTGTCTATGTTCTAGACAGAGCAAGTTAGCAGGAACTTTGGAAATCAATATTCTGTATTTGTTTAATTGATTTGGGGATCATTTTAAGACATATTCACCAAACTAATATTGCAGAACCAATTATAAAATTTCTTTTGAATATTATTGCATATAAAACCGGACCATATTTTCAGCCTTATGAATCATAAGTATATGTGTTCAACTTTATATATAATTATAGATATGTGTACTTAATAGATATGAAATACTATATATATATATGCACTTAATAAATTTCCATCCTCCCTTTGATTCAGGAGCTCAAGGTAATGTACAAAGCATGTCTTCCTATGTTCCCCAACTCTGCGAGGGAGCAAGAACTGCGAAAGAACTACTGGCCTAAAGTAATTCAGAAAGCTTCCATGACTGAGGGTATACTAGAGTCCAGATAACAACACTACAGAGAAGAGGTTATTAATTCTATTTTACATATATATTATCTATTTTTATTTATTTATTTTATTTAGAAATTTTATATTGCCCGCCTACCTGCATATGGTGAATCAAGCGGCTTACAAGGTCATAAAAACACAATATAAAAGAAATAAAAAGAAAAATAATAAAATAATAACCACCCCCATCCCACCCATGCCGGCAGCAACACACATTCATATTAGCGATTTAATGGGCTCCATCCCGCTCTGGGTTCCCCAGGCCCGCTAGCAGAACACCTTCAGGGCCTTCCAAAAGAATGTTAGAGTGGGGGCCAGTCTAATTTCCAGAGGGATGATGTTCCAGAGAGAGGGAGCCACCATGGAGAAGGCCCTTCTTCTGGGTCTCACCAGGTGTATCTCCTTAGGGGATGGGATCTGCAACATTCCTTGTCTCCCTGTTCTTATCTATGCAATTTTGAGTAGTATAGAGGTTTTTTTTTACAGTCTTCTAAGTCATTTCTACTTCTGATCTCAATTGTTCATCTCCTCCATCCTTTTATATAAGCCTCTTTTTTGTATTTCTGTTCTTCCTAATTTATTTTTCAGTACATTGCCTGATTGCACCATTTTTTCAGCTTCCTTGCCTTGAAGCCTCCTGTTCCTTAGCTTCCTTTATTCTCAGAATCTTTTTATCCAAAAGAACTAACACATTCTATTACCTCCAACAGTTCCAATTCTCAGTGGAAAACACTTTGAACCTGCAGAGCAATGTAGCCAGTCAATATAAACATTTTCATTACCATTGATAAGTATAACTGAATGAAAACTATCCTATGAAAAACTTTACTTCATTACAAACCTCATCAAAGTTGGCTCTTATTACAGTATCAAGTATCCTTTGACAGTGTGTTCTGTACATCATTATAAAAGTAGATACCTAGAAGAATAACAAAAGGGCTATTCTTATTCAGGATTCATATTTAAAACAGTAATATTTCTAGTATAATCTGTCATGACCTCCAATTCCTAACGAATTCCTAGCAGTAGAGACAGAGATGAAGAAGGTTAAAACCTCAAGGAAGCAAGAACACTAGTACCAAGCTCAGGTCTCACAAGCTGTAACTAAAAACCTTAATCCATATAAGAGCCTAACCTAATACCCACCTATCATGGTTTCCAGGTCAAGCTGCTAAAAGGTGTCATCTTTGCCTCAAAGCATTATATTTCAGAAAACCCCGCTTATCACCAAATGTACAGTATTCCAGCAGAAGCGTTCTGGACTAGAAATTCTTCAAAATCCGGAATTCCCCTGAATCCCCCTCAAGTCCTATCCTTGAGAAATAGTCAAATTGTCCATCCAATTTCTCTGTTTAAATTTGTTTCTCGGTTAAAACCATTTAAAGGAGGATGAAAGTACTTGGGGGTGATCTTGAGCCATTGCCCAAATTAAATTATTCTACTGCTACCACCACATATTAACTGCATGTGATTCCTTCCTCAGAGTAGCTAGTTGCAGCTTTGGATTGTAATTAAGTTAGGGATATGATGCCAGGAAAAAGAATTGGTCCTCTGCTTTTTTGCACTAGTCTACTTTTGTAAATTGATGTTGTTGTTTTTACTAAAGAAATATTGGAAAACTCAATCATGGATCTTTGACGTATTGTCTACTTTAAACCAATACAGGAGGTACAGCCTCTTTCATCTATAGATCATTGGATAAATGGATAAATCAGGGAGAAATTATTTGTTTCAAGTACAGTGCGCAATCAAGTCCTTCATAAATCAAGTCACAGTCTTCTAAAACTCAATCTTTTGAAGAGGCACTTTTTCATACTTAAGTTAGCCTTTCCTCAACCGAGAAAAAGCAGAGACCAAAGCAAGCCAATGAATATTTTACTAGCGTCACCTTCTCTTCTGGCAAGCTGGCTGGCAGATTTAGATCTTTGACATTTGGAAATTCTGGCAGCAACGTCCCAAGTTTGGATCGTGGTGAATATGCCACTGTCTGTTTGATTACTTCTTTTTTTCCTGTTTCATTGACCCAGGCTGCTCCTTTCTTAGAATACATCACGTCATAATACTGGGAGCTTTCTTTCACTGCAATGCCATAGTAATGGTACCTGAAATGTTGAATACACACTTTTTTTAAAGAGAGAGAACTTGTTCACTCAAGTATGGTTAAAAAGGAAAATTGCTAACAAAACAGACTTCATGCCAATTTGCAAGTTAATGCATGAGTGCAAATTCACCCTCAGAACATAAACGTGAGGATTCAAGGGCTTAACAGGCTGCATTTTCCATCCACAGGAGCACCCAGCAAAGATACAAATTGGCAGAGCCTGGTGTTTTTGCCTCAGCCCTAAGCCAGATATTTGGTAGAAGCAAACTAGGGATAATCCTACACCTTCTTTTCTTCTATGGATAATAAATAGTATATAATGTGTTATAGGGCAATTAATTTTTTTTTCTTCAGCTCTCTATACATGACCCTTTTAAGAACAGTCATAGAGTTACAATTTTTACTGCAGGCTCTAACTGTAGACTGGCAGTTTCCTTTAGAAGTCGGCAACTTCCTTTAGAGGTTTGCAGGCAGAGCTTTTAGCTGTTTGCATTACTAAGTATTATGGTGTTGGGAGGGTTGTTACAACCTATAGGTAATTTGTGGCCTCTCAGACATATTTTTGCTATGCCACTAGATTCATGCTGCCAGTACTGGTTGATACGCTAACAGACTTTAATAATAGATTTTGTAAAAAATAAAGTAATCCATAAAATAAGGGTATTAAGCCTCAAGTATTTTTTTCAGTATGTTTTGCATAACCTTCCCAAATCTGTCAAAGGGCTGAAAATTTAGTTTCAATCCCTCTGTGATGTCATCTTGTTTCTGTCACGCTCCTGTTGCCTTCTTCTTTTTTCTTTTAAAGAGTGGCCTCCGATATAAACACATATGTGCCCGGGGACTTGTGATTCAATAGCTTATGAGAAGCATTGGGAAAAGATAACAGAAGCTGTGGTATTGGTCCCACTGGCTAGCCTGGTCTATGACATCAGCATCCACAAGAGATGTTGCTATCTATTTAGCCAGCAGTGCTGAAATAGTAATTATGCAGTGCGCCCATAAATGGCACTGAGTTCTTAACATTCATTCTTCCTACATCCCTTCTCTCAAGCACTGCTGAACTCCACATAAAAGATATTACTTCCCTTAGGAAGCTGTGATTGGATGCTATTCTATCGCACAGAACATCTATAATGGCAAGTGTATATTTCCATACTCTATAAAACCGCACTGATGCACTAAAATGGTCTGGTGATAAAAGGTTAGGAACATGGAGCCTTTATATGTCATGGCGCAAGAATACATTACAGAAAAGATAAATTGACATGATGGCAATATACTATTACACCAAGCCCAAACACCATCATTGGAGAATAAAAAATACTGCATCACACCAATGAAACAGGCAGGTGTAGCGAAGGGCAAACAACCAACACATATCTCACCTGGCTAAGGGAGGAAGCAAATTTAAGGGAGGGACCAAATCTTGCATTTGGTCTTATGTTTTTTTTTTTAAACTGGGAATCACACATTATCCAGTCTGTTATTCTTCCAGTCTGAAATATGAGCATCATCTCCCCTGCAGGCTATAACTATCAGAATTCCATGAGAAATGAAGAGCAGATAAGAGAAGACAGGGTATGGGGCCAAGAAGAGAATATAATTCCAGCTTGTAGTACAGGGGTTCCCAAACTTGGCAACTTTAAGACTTGTGGACAGCTATGCTGGCTGGAGAATTCTGGGAATTGAAGTCCACAAGTTTCAAAGTTGCCAGGTTTGGAGACCCCTGTTGTAGTATATACCCACTTGTGCACCGATTGGTAACATGGCCACTACTCTTGGTATGTGGAATGGCCGCTGCCACTTTTCTTAAGCTCTGGAGAATGATAAAGCAGTGGCCATACAAATTGGAGTCCAAAATGACCTGAATTCAACAGAAGACAGTGCTTCTGTACCTTGAATAGCTGTGTGGAAAAGAAGGTGTTGGCCCCAGCTGAAGCAACCTCTTCTATGCAACTATTAGAGGTATGTAAGCCCAGTCCTCCATTACAAATGACCATACTACCTATGTCAGAATCTTTGCTTTGCTTATTGATAGGCTTTCTCCTCGCCACACAAAAATATTTGTCATGGACATATTGCATAAAAATCTTCCATAATAACATTTCTATAACACACTTAACCTTTCTATGATTATGAAACACACATTATTACTTACTTTGATTGGCCTCTGGTTCCTAATCTTCGTGTTGTTAACTGTGGAAACTGTTGTCTTATTATCTGTAAATTTTAATTTAATAATGATTATTTAATAATTTAATTTAATAATTTAATAATTTAATAATTTAATATGTTAAGAAACATAAGATGCTGTTCCAATCATGTATATTTAGCAATGGCTTATTTGAGGAGAAAGTAAGAAAAAAATTAAAACAATTAATTTATAAAGAGATGTTTTAAAATCACTTATTTTAGATCACTGGAACATATTACGAAGCACAAATTATAGATAGATAGATAGATGATAGACAGATAGTCAGAGAGAAAGAAAAAAAGACTTTCAAGAACTTACAGTTATTATTCAAAAATTGTTCCAAATGCATATATTAAAGAAAAATATACATAAAACCATATGAGAGAAAATTGCCTGCAAATATATGCACACTTGAACAGAGTGGATAAAATTGCTGTCATTATTATATATGGTTGTTCTTTTGTCAATAGTTGTGCTGGTTTATATATTTTAATTTTCCTTACATTCAATAAATAACCATCTATTAAAAAAATTGGAGGGGAAGATTATTGGCAGAATGTAGTATTAATGTACTGAAAACATTAACTTACAACAAATGCTTCTTAACTGAAGTTCTTCTACATTCTTAATACTATATACTTAAATAAAACTTCATAGACATCAAAGGAAACACTAAGAAAAAAGAAGAGGTGAGGGATCCTTGGCATCTAATGCTCTAGCATTGACTATATTGATGATGTCTTCAAGAAAACAAGTAAGCTCAGACAGGACCAATGGCCTCTCATTTCAACCCTGAGCTACAAATATTCTCCTTTATTGATAAGAGAGAGAGAGAGAGAGAGCTATTTTAAAAAGATAGGCCAATGTTCTCTGTTTCAAACTGGGAAACTGAACTTATAACTAAAAGATGCCTGTTTCGTTTTTAATTTTCACTGCAGAACTCCTTAGCTGGAATCACACTAAGATTTAGCTGATAAAATTAAATTGTTTTTGCATCGTTTCCATAAACATCCCCTTTTTTGCTTCTTCTTATACATGGAGTCTTCCACATAGTCTAAGGCTGTGATGGTGAACCTATGACACACATGCCAGAGGTGGCACACAGAGCCCTCTCTTTGGGCACGCGAGCCATTGCCCCAGCTCAGCTCCATCCCATATGTCTGTGCGCACCTCCTGACGGCCAGCTGGTCTTCGGACCTCTGCCACTCATGCCTGGGGGGGCACATGTGCGAGGATGTGCATGCATGCATAGGGACGGGGTGCATGCACGGGAATGCATGCATATTGCATTTTGGGGGTGCGCATGCATATGCTTTGGGCACTCAGTGCCAAAAAAGGTTAGCCATCACTGGTCTAAGGTCATGTCAAAGGGATCTGTAAAAGGATCTGAGACAAAGTATCATGTAAGTACCATGACATGCCATGATTATTTATCTTCCATTTTTACCACATTTGCTTATTTATTTATTGATTGATTGATTAAGTAAAGGGGAACAAAAATGTCTTGCTTTCATGAGCCTTAGAACAGGGGAAAATGTTGTACAGATTTAATTCTGTGTAAGTAAAGGGTGGGGTGGGGGGGTGGGGAAATCAGCAAACAGAAAAACACTTTTGTGGAGCTGTGAAAGTTCAGCCTAGCTATTTGATAAATGAGCAGACAGGCAGGCAGCCTCTTTCTCTGGCTCTCTCTTTTTGTGCTGATTCAATGAAGCCTACCTAAAGAACACCACATGCTGTTCCAGCTACTGATCTAACATTCCGCAACATCTCAGCCTTCCAAATTCTCTTTAATTACACATTAATCCCACCCCTCTCTCTTTCAGTTTGGGCAGACAGAGATGGGGGCACCCAGGCACTATAGGGGGAAGAAGGCATTTTCTGAGTTTTCAGAGGGGAGCAGGGTGCCTGTCATTTAGAATGCATGACAACTACTCCTCAAAGTAAGATTTTTCTTCAAGCACCCAAAGACAAATAAAACATTCCTATCGGTTTACTCTTATTGTCTCTTGAAACTTGAAAAACAATATACTTTGGTTTACCCTTTAAGAAATACAGCTCTGGAGTCCCTGTCAATGGGATGTTAAAAATCAAAACTTATCTGTGCATCACACTGGGGACTAAGGATAAAGTCTGAATCCCCTTTCAGTGTTCTACTAGTTGTAGTCCAAAGCATTGTCCCCTTAGAATGGGAAACTTATATTGTAACAGAGGTGGTTATTTTTACTTTTAGACAGGAAAGAACAGATCAATCTTCCAAGAACTACGTACCAGTCTTTTGATAGAAAAAGGGACACTCTTAACCCCAAAGCAAGACTTCTCTAGGAACAGCTGTCTTGATTCCACCAAATGATATGGTGCAGAGGTGGTATTCAGCAGGTTCTGACCAGTTCTGGAGAACCGGTAGTGGAAATTTTGAGTAGTTTGGAGAACCGGCAAATACCACCTCTGACTGGAGATTTTACAGTCTCCTTCCCCTGCCATGCCCACCAAGCCACGCCGACAGAACCAGCAGTAAAAAAAATTGAATCCCACCACTGATCTGGTGAGATAGGCAATGGGGCTTTTAGTGGTAGCCAAGGTCAACCAGGCAGGGGCTAGGGCTTGTTATCAGTAAGTTTAGATATGGAGGACTGGAGAAGGCAAGTAGCATTTTGGTGAGTTGCATGCAACCCATTTACTACCGGCTGTTCCCATTATACCTTTCACCACGCACATTGTGTAGTCTGGTGTCACGTTTCTTGCAACGGCCTCTGAAGATAGTTCATGTTTGGGCCCTGTTTTCAGCTTTGCGTTATTTCTTAGCCTGACATTAATATCAGAATCAACTGTCAGACAAATCTACCTGGATTGCTTTTGAAAAATTTAATGCTTACCAAAGGAAATTGTGAGACTCGTCCAGCAAAATTTTTCCTCTCACTGGAACCACTAAAGAAATCTTCAAGTGCACAATGTTCTGTCCACAGTTTATTTCTTCTTTGAATAACAACAAAATGTATGGGGAAAGCATTGATCCCTGGAATGAAACTCCCCAAAATCTGAGTTGCCCTCCATTCTGCTGTTGTTCAGAAGAACAGGGAAGAACTGGCTTGGTGAGGGAGAGTTAGACACCTTGCTTCATTTCATCTGTCCTACCATGCTTGTCAGTGTTTAATTTTTATTGACTCTATTGAAATTTCTTTGTTTGGTTGTTGTGAGCTACCCAGAACTGTTGGGAGTTAGGTTTAATAAATTATTATTATATCACATACATTATTATAACACATATATATGAGCCACGGTGGCACAGTGGTTAGAGTGCAGTACTGCAGGCTACTTCTGCTGACTGCTGGCTGGCTGCAATTTGGCAGTTCAAAACTCACCAGGCACATGGTCAACTCAGATGGCTAAAATAGGACCCAAATTGTTGGGGGCAATATGCTAACTCTGTAAACCAGGGGTATCAAACTCAAGGTCCAGGGGCTAGATTCGGCCTGTGGAGTGCTTAGATGTGGCACGTGGGCCTGCCCTGGAAACAGCAAAGGACCGGCCCGCGGTGCCTCTGCCAGGGAAATTGGAGCTTGGGAGGGTTGCATGTAGCCCTGTTGAGCTCCATTTTCACTGGCAGGAGAGGAAGAGGCCATCGCAGCCAAAAATGGAGGTTGTGAGGGCCACGGGTGTCACTCCCACGCTCCATTTTCGCTGGTAGAGGGTTGCAGGAGCCATTGCAGCTAAAATGGAGCTCAGGAACCCGTTTTCACTGGCAGACTGCTCGGGCCACCACAGGGGCCCCTGACAAGAGTGATGTCGAGCATGGCCATGCCCATCCTGGCCATGCCCACCCTGACCCCGAAGGTCAAAAACAACCCTGATGTGGCCCTCAATGAAATCACATTTGACACCCATGCTATAAACTGCTTAGAGGGGGCTGTAAAAGCACTGTGAAGTGGTATATAAGTCTAAGTGCTATTGCTATTATCTCTTAAATCCCTGAAATTAGTTGTGTTTATACTCACCTTTCCAAAACTAGCAGCATTAACTGGCTGGGTATCATTTTTCTCACAGAAATCCAAATAGTGCATGTAGAGGGCACTTCGAGGAATGCAGACACCTTCTGCAATCTCGTAATTCTCCTCCAGCCTTAAAAATAAGGACAAAACAAAGAAGACAAATATACTGACTTCCACGTACACCCATATCTCTCTCTCTCTCTCTCTCTCTGTGTGTGTGTGTATAGGCTTGTATGCATTAGAAGTTCTGAACCTTTAAGGCCTGGCAATTTTATTTTAATTTTGTTTTGTTTTCCTTTCCCCATAGAATCATAGAACATAAAGCTTGGAAATTCCTTGCTGAGTGTAGGACTCCATTGCCACAGTGTTCTTAACAAGATATCAACCTTCTGTTTGATTATCTTCAGCAAACAAGAGTCTATCACCTCCTGAGCTAGTCTGTTGAACATATCTTTAGGAAATGCTTCCGGGTGTCCAACCAAAATCTGATTTTTTTGGAATTTAAATCCAGTATTTCTTCTAGAACACATTTCAACAGCTCTGCCCTGCCTGCTACATGGCAGCCTTTCAGATACTTGAAGAAGGTTTCATATCTCACTCAAGTTTCTTAATGCCTTCGGATAATGCTTAATCCTTTATTTCAATCACCTTTTATTTTATTTTATTTTATTTACATTGAATGCTTTTATAGATGAAAATTAGCTCCAGAATACTATAACATTATATGCTAGTTTTCGATCTGAAAGAGCAGACATATGCTTACATGAATCTACTCAGAAGTGAATAGCAAGTAGTAATTGTCATCTAATGAACGATTGATTATTCAGGGGCTGAATTTGCACATTTTTAAACAGACTCATAAAAAGATGCATTCTTAGCAATTTGTTATTTTTTTTTATAATCTGCACATGTTAAATTATAATATAATTTTTAAATTTTTGGTAAGGTATAAACCTTTATTTGCAAATTATCATTTATAATCTTGGTCAGAGTACAAATCTAATCAATAAGTAAAATAAATGCAATTTGAGATGTATTATTATTCATTTATGCAATTATTTGTAACTCAATTCCAAAAGGATTCTTTAATATCATTTATGTTACTAAAGTATAAAGAATTAGAAGGAAAAAAGTCACCAGTCTCCTCCATACCAATATGCTCCATTTCCTAGCAGTAACTACCAAGGCCAACAGGCCTAGCATGAAGAGTTGTGTCCTGCATGTAGGGGATCTGCCATACCATCAAAGGCTTTCCAAAATAGTCATGTATCAGTGCTTGTTTCAATGTGCTCCTTATGTATCTTTAAAATTTATTCCTTAATAATTCTGCTTGTATTTCAAGGTGCTAGAGGACAATAGCCTATTACAGACAAAGTCACATACATAGTCAGCACTCTGGAATTCGTTTCCAGTCTTCTCTTTCAAAGTGTAAGAGAACAACAAAAAAGCACTTCATTTTTAGTATAATTCATCTAAGCCACCTGCTACTTAAGCAGATAAGATAATTACAATAATTATTTGATGGTACGTCTTCTGCCTCAGTCCAGAGTTTAAAACTACCTTTGACCTGAGGACCTTACATTCCTATGCTGTTCACACCAGCTCACTTATGTCTTCAGCCTAACTTTCTGTTATCCTTTCTCCTCCCTCCCCATTCTAACTATTCCATCCACAGCATCCATCCTTCGTTCTGTAGTAATTCCAGCCAGGACAGAATCATAGAATTAGAAAACTAATTTAGGCTACTGAGTCCAGCCTCCTGTTCAGTGCAGGAATCCAGATTAAAACATTGCCAGCAGATGGCTGTACAGCCTCTGCTTGAATACATTTAGCAAAGGAGACCCCAACAACATCCTTGGTAAAACAGTTCTAGGCAGTTTTTATTCTTATCTAGGTTGGTACAATATGCATTGTTACCAATTGGGTTATTTACCCTAGACATAAGCTAAAAGTAGCAACTCTGATTATGTCATGAAGTACCCAGACCTCTTCTTGCAACTCTTTGGCTGCTTGCATCTATTTTTAGAAGTACATGGAATCTCTGTAGCATTACTAGAAGGATGGGTATTTCAGAAGAATCTGTGCTTCTAGTTAAATGCTCCCCTAAACCTTATTTCTGCTGCTAACACTTTTAGGAATAACATTGGTAATGTCCAATAACATTGGATGGATGAATTATGGAAGATACATACTTGGGTCAGCAAAGAGGAAACTAGTTAGTGGAGACATGATGCAGGGAGAATGCTGTACTGTTATATAATAGTAATAATAATGTTTAATACGGATTAAACTGAAACATAAAAATAAGCTTCAATTAACACTAATTTAGAAAAATATGGATTTGAAAATAATATTAATAATATCTTAAAGTAACCTGTGAGCCAATTAGTAGGGACCTTTCTTAGAAAAACTGGTTTATATGTCTTGTTATATTGTTTGGAGATTCTCCTCCCCAAAACTCCATTAGCCTTACAATAATTTTTCTTTCTTTCTTTCTACAAACTATTTCATTAAGATATTGGAGTGGTTGAATAGAATTGGTTTCTAAAGGCAGCATCTATTCTTATTTTCTGCCTACCACAATATCATTGCTGCATTTGCCCTCAAATATACAGACCCTGAACAAAACCTCTTTTCAAAGGACACAGATGGTTTGTATGCCATAGGTACTAATTGGCACGTCAATTTCTCTGACCAGGACTGGCCAGAGGATTGGATAAAAGAAAGCGTCTCAATTATTTCTCTTCATAATATCTAATGATTTTCCCCCTTTCTCTCCATTCTTTCATGGTGAATCATTAGTCTGTGTTAAACAATCTTCTGTTATATCTGAATTTTTCTTTAATGATCAAAAACCATTTTGATCATTGTTTAGTTTTACATATTTTTGTCATTTCAATAGAGAAAACTTTGCCATATTTTGAACTCTGGACTAGCCTATAGTGTCATAATGAACTTGAGCTATTTATTATTAGCAATGCCCTTAAAACACTATCTTTAAAATTATGTGCAACATTGCAGCATATTTCATTTGCTAAATAAAATTCATTTGCATTCCATTATGTACTCTTAAAAATCCAAGCAAAGCAGGGTTATAAAACTGGTGCTTCATTAGAATGAAGGCTGGATTCCTGAATCAAAGACACCCATAATTTGTTCTGCTTGGGATTTACTTAATAGCTTGTGTGGTTACAGTCATTATGGTTCATAAACTTTGGTTTATAGCCTAGCCCTAGCATATTGAAAGACATCACCCAATTATAGTTTATTAAATAATTTGTAGTTAAATGAACTGTGTTAAGTAGCCAGATGTAATTCTCCACAATCACCTGTTGTTTTGATTTTCATTACCATTTTAATAAAATACTCATCTATCATTCAGAGGGCACAATACAGAGACCTGTAGAATTTAATGGATGCTATGTCATGATCTGACCAGGATTAAAAAAGAATGTATCTGACTAAAGAATGCATTCAACAACTGTACATTTCATTGTAGTTCAGCATTATCCCAGTTCCATAAAGAGCTGTGATATCTAAAATTAGTAGTATATAGTCTTTGAAGTGTTAATTAGTACATCATAATCTTTCCCATCAATTTAGATCAGGGGTCTCCAACCTTGGCAACTTTAAGACGTGTGGACTTCAACTCCCAAAGTTCCTCAGCCAGCTTTGCTCTGGGAGTTGAAGTCCACACGTCTTAAAGTTGCCAAGGTTGGAAACCCCTGATTTAGATTGCTGAAGTATCATATCTCCTCCCCATACTAACAAAAGCAAAAGGAATAAATGTAAGAATAAGAGTTTAAAATGCTGAAGGAGATAGCATATTGCATTTGGGGTCAGGTGTATGTCTATCAATGCTCTGATCCAAGGATAACCTCAAGGGCGTGTTCAGAAAAGTCAAATTGGTATCCATGGCAGTGTGACTGAACCTAAACCTATTTTTTTAATGTGAATTGCATATTAAAAACATGTAGAGTCTCAACTGCACCACCTTGACTTTTTTTTTTTTAACCATATCCTGTGGTAAGAGGTTGGAACCTAGAATAAATAAAATATTTCCAAAATTTATGGGTATCCTCAGGCTCTGGGGTCTTCCATCTTTGGTTTTGGATGGTGTTGCATTTTCCTATTCCCAGATTGGTGCACAACTAGAGGGGTCATCTGGGATACACAGCTTCTACTGGAAGAGCAGGTACCAGCTATGGCCAAGAGTAACTTGCTCAAGGACATTTAGTGACCCAGGTGCACTCTTTCTTAGACCAGGGGCACATCAGACAGTCACTCATAGCCTCATAAATGGATTGCAACAATTGCTGCTCTTGGAAACTATTCAGAAATTACAACTGTAATGGAATGCACCATAGGTGCTTTTTCAAGAGGCAACTGGACTTTCTGGTTTTTCTTTGAAGATGTTTTGCTTCTCATCCAAGAAGCTTCTTCAGCTCTCGGAGATGTTTAAAGCTCCCAGAGAGCTGAAGAAGCTTTTTGGATGAGAAGCGAAATGTCTTCAAAGAAAAAGTCCAGTTGCTTCTTGAAAAATCACCTTGGGGACAACCATGACCTGAATGTCTGAGAATCTCCATAGACATTTGTTCCAGAATGCAGTGGCATGGCCAATGTTAGGGGTGCTTTGTTGTGTCTATGTGACCCCATTGTTCCACAGCTGCACCAGTAAAAGTTCCAGGTGCAATTCAAAACGCTATTTATTATGTATAAAATCCTTCATGGCAAAAGGCCTGGATTATTTGAAGGGCTGCTTGTTTCCAGTTACTTCTGTCCATCTGGTGCAATCAGGCTGAATGGGTGTGCTCCAGTGCAGCTCCCATCACTTAACTGATATCATCTTCTGGGGCCAAGGAAGTATGAGTACTGGAGCCCTTGCTCTGTGGAATGATATCCTCCTGGAGATGTGGTGGCTCCCATCCTGATGATTATCAGGAAATTATTAATGAACTTTTTAAAAAAGTTTCTGGACCATCATGAATATCCTTGTGTGTGTTTTATGCTTTAAAACAACAACCCGTAATTATAAGTCAGGCAGCCTATAAATTATATGTATGTATGCAAATATCTCTCTCTCCTTCCGGGTACCTGTGACAATAAACCTACAAGATTCTTAACATTAATCCCTTCATAACTGGTTTCAAGCCAACACAGATCAACTTAAGAAATTCCAGATTCTGTGTTAGATACAGAGTACTAAAAGTGCCTGACTCACTTGCCATGGAATAATCAGTGAATCCATGGACAAAAGAGAACATAATGCAACAAGTTCATAGTAGCCAATTCCAAACTCATATATAACTAATTAATCTGTGAAATAAAAAACCAGATGTACAGAAATACACTTTTCCATGCTCACAGCCATCTCCTCACTTCTTTCTCCTTGATTTTATCTAAATTCTCCTTTCTATTGGCTATCTTCTCCTCACCAACATATACTCATCCCCTGCAGCTTCCATTCTCACTCAGCTGGTTAGGTTGGGCTCCATCATCTCTGCTCAGCCTTGATTGCACGGGCCAAACAACCTGAAATGAGATGCAGAGGATGTAGCTCACTCAGGTTGCTGCCACCACAATTCATTGGTCTTCCAAAGTCTTGGTCAGAGATGAAGCTAGAGCTAACCTCAGCTAGGTAAATACACCATGCTATGCTGTAGTTTGCTAAAAAAAAACTTTTGCCAGATAAACAAATAAACAAACACATAAATAAAATGAATAAATAAATAAGCCACAATTAGGCTGAGTTCACACATCCCACTAAGCTCAAACAAGCAATCTATATTATGAATAAATAAGATATATGGACCAAATCAAATTATGTTAGCTAGCCCAAACCTAGTTTTGACTGACACACTGCCATAGCTACTTTGTCTCTTCTTGATCCCTTTTCAAATGCTGTTCATGGCACTTCAGGCTCCCCCTGACCAATTGCAATTATCACATTGCTTAAAAGAGGAAGAGGTAAAGTGCTGCTGGCAAATTAGGAGGCAGAATGGTGTGTTATTCCTTCCATAATTATTGATGCCTCTAGTTCACAGTCATTGAATTGTACAGACTTACAAGCTGAAGTTATGCAGCTTAGAATCAAATGCAGACAAACAAAAGGGGTGATGATTATTTGCAACATATTGTACTCTGGAGAACACGAAGTTCTTTTGCAATGAGCCTAGACAAGCACAGTCAGGGCAGATATGACTGCAAGGACAAACAAGCCACAAGGGCAGTTGTGCTGCTAAAGATGGTGGCCTGAATGATAGTAAGTGGCTTATGCCTCTCTTGGGCAATTGGGACATGGTAGCAAATAATGGCTACATTCCAACAAGCAGAATATCCTGGGAGTTTTGGGACGTATTAACCTCTATGATTAAGGATGCTGCCATTATTGGCTTGTTTCCTCCTGAGAGAAGAGCTTTATGAGATAATTAGCTGTGGCAATTTGGCTGAAACGAGTCCATCAAATTATAGGAAAGACTAAGCAATTGCCTTCTGAGGGGGCATGGAGTAATCCGAAGTATTAGTTGCTGGACAAAAACAACAATAACAAAAAAATGAATTGCTGTTTAAATATTTGGGAAAGATTAACCATTTACTGGCACAGTTTAAGTTCAGAAAAGAATATTAATATGCAATCAGTTTCCAGAGGCCCTTCTCTATCTACATTCCTATGTCTCCATAGTGATTAGATGGGTAACTAGAAGAGATAGAACTGAACACTTTTATGTGCTTACATTTATTGATATTTTATAGTGTTTTTGTTAGAGCTAACTAGAGCTATTTGTCTTTTAAAATTCTAGCGAAACACAGATCCTTTAAACATATTTTTTTAAAAAGATACTAATCTTCAAACATTGAATTCTGAGCACAGAACAATACTTAATGAGCATAAGCATAAGATGATGTATTTAGTAATCCAGAAGAATGCAACAGTGTCAAAATCATTTCTACCTGTTTATCATACTGTTGAATATTTCTAATTTGCCCGAAAGTAGTTGCTTGAGAATAAATGCTTTTTCTTCTTCTTCAAGAAACAGAACCTTACCATTGCAGAGTTGCTGGGGTAGAGTGTGGTTTGGATGCTCTGTTATTCTCTTTCTCCTCATCTGTTGAGAAAAAAACACACTCTTAGGGGACATTTTTTCAGCTGAGATGGGCATGAGAAAATTTCACAGTTGGGAATATTCTCAAATTCCCCAGAAACAACCTTGAAATATGAAGATTATGAGAATCAGAATGATTGTTTAAGAAAATGCCACGCTGTACAATCTAATGCCTGTGCACCAGTGTTCCCATGAATACCTTCTTTGGAACCCAAAAGAAATAAATGTTTACATCTCGTCTACCCTTCCACATCCTTTCACCATATTGGGTCATTAATTTACCTTCCCTGTTGAGAGACTCGAACCTCCAGAAAAAAATATAGCAGGACTTTCTACAAACAGGAAAATGCACCTCTTACAAGTTCCATGGATATGTCGAACCTTTCTTATTCTGTTTATTGCAGTTGTGACTATTTAAATCCAAATACTGGTTGAAAATATCATTAGAGTCTAAAGATTCTATTTACAGTAGACCAGTCATTACGATAGACATTTCCTTCCACCTTCCTTCCTTTTAATGTTGTCAACAAGAAATGTTAACACATTGCTAGAAACCATGGAAGAAATTGTGGAAGAAAAACTTGCTCCTTTTGAAGAATATTTCTGAACATTTCTTTGTTCTTAAGAATGGGCACCATTCCTACATTCAGTGTTGAGATTCTCATTAAAACTTGATCTAGTAAATCAGAAAGGCCCTTTTCTGCTAGGGGTGTCATTGTGGTGGGCACATGCAGGACAGCATTGTTCCAATTCATTTTTCAGAGCTGTTGTAATAATGCTATTTTTGGGAACAAGGGGCATTTGTCAAGTTTTCTTTGCTCAGGAAGAAAACATAATTATGACAATGTTATCAAGTTTTATGATTGTCTATTGTCTCCTATTGGACTCGCATATAAACAGTTGGACAACGAGGAATATAATCAAGCAGAGGCTGAATGACAGACCAATAGCCTGATTCTGTGGGTTCAACTCTTTCTTAGAAAATGAAGAGTGAGGTGAGCAACCCTAGCTGGGAAATAGCATGAGGATCAGGTGGACTGGTCTGGGGAAGTATTAGCTCTCCTCCTGAGACTTACCGATTCAGAGGATGCATCTTGATGAACAATAAGTAGTCCTTCCTCAGGGCAATTCTATGGTGAGAGGCATGGCACTGAAGTAGAACAATGCTGTTACCTGGTACTGATTGATGTATCTGATCCCCTTCCCTCTTGGGTGGGTTTTTCCCCCCATTCACAGACATTGAGGAGACAAGAGTAGTCTCAACTGCTTGAGGCTTTCACATTAATCTCTTTCAAATCGGAACAATCCAGGTTCAAATCTTTATAGAGGCCAGTGCCTGCAACTTGGCTCCCTCAGCTAGGATTGCTATGAAGCCAGTGATATCACAAAGGCTACGGGATTGACATCAGGTTAACAGATCTAAGTTAAAGTGCACTGAATTACCTCATAGGTAATGTTGATATCACCTAGGTCAGTGATGGCAAACTTTTTGGCACTGAGTGCCCAAACTGCATGCGCACACCCCCAAAATGCAATGCACACGCATCCCTGAGCATGCCCCCATGCATTCGCCCAGTCCCTGTGCATGCATATACATCTCCCATGCACTCGCCCCATCCCTGCACATGCACGTGCATCTTCCATGCATGTGCATGTCTCTTGTGCATGCGCCCTACCCTTCGCATGTGTGCCCCACCCCCTGTGCTTGCCCCCACTGGCCAGCGGGAGGTGCGCACACATGTGTGGCAGAGCTGAGGTGGGGCGACAGCTTACGTTGCCCATAGAGAGGGCTCTGCATGCCACCTGTGGCATGCGTGCTATAGGTTCGCCATCATGGACCTAGGTTATCCAGTAAACTGAGCCTATTGGCTATTTACGATCAGTGTGAAACAAGCAATAAATCACGAGAAAATAATTAAGTCAAATTACCATACAAGCTTGACAGCTGAATCTGTCTAATCTCTTTATAAATTTATTTAAACCAGGGGTGTCAAACTCAAGGCCCACGGGTGCAGGGTACTTAGATCTGGCTTGTGGGGCCACCCTAGAAACAGCAAAGGACCGGCCAGGCTCCATTTTCGGCTGCAATGACCTCCTGCAACCTTTTGCCAGCGAAAATAGAGCTCTGGAGGGCCATGCATGTGGCCTTCCCAAGCTCAGTTTTTGCTGGCAAAGCGCTTGGGCCACCATAGGCACCCCCGACATGAGTGACGATGAGCTGGCCATGCCCACCTGGGTCTCCGAGGTCAAACACAGCCCTCAATGAAATCGAGTTTGACACCCCCGATTTAAGCTTTTGGCTGTTGTCATCTTATTCATAGGGTGAGACATGTAAGTTACTATACTATTACTACCAGTATATTTCAGTGCCTACATTTTGAAGCCCCAATTGCTGTAGCTTTATTGCATGGGAAAAATACTGCATAGGCATAGCTAAATTAATTTCACATGCTCTACTTACTGTCTTATATATAAATGAGTCACTATAAAGGAAATGCACCAAAACATATCACTATCATATCATCTACAATACATTTTTATGGAATATACCTATAATGAATAATGAAATGATTGGCTCTTGGGAAATTCTGTCTTGATTTGTTACACTTTGTCCTGCAGTTTAAGCCTAAATTCCATATCTGTAAGGCTACAGTCCTACATATACAGCTTGGGGGAGGGGGTCTACCCAGATGAGCTGAGCTGCATTTGGTTCTTAGTAAATATGCCCAGTATTGACACTGAACAAATCCCCACACGAAAGCAAACTTGTTCTTCATTGGGAAATTCATACTCATCATTATATTAGAGAAGTTAAAATAGGAACTTTTTATGTTATTTCCGCAACTCTATTTTTAAAAATCCTAATCAACCTGGTTAAGGGTTTTTACGCTTATATCCTGTCCACTAAAAATTTCATACTTAATGCAGTAGCAAAATAACTAAGAAAATAAAGTATACATTGAGATAATTGTTATTATCTTGTACTATAATTAGATTTTTTTTCAGAACAGGAAAAATGTTCACTAATATCTTTAGGTGCAATCCTGAACAGGAATTATGTAGGCTGATGGGCGTCCTTGAATGGAATCCCAGATGTCCCCAAACGCATAGAATCTTCAGCAGAACTCCTAAAGCTAATATCTTAATGGCTTATCTTTAAGTCTCTCTGCCAGTGCCAGATATACTCAGCTGTCCAATATTATAAATACAAAACACTGTTTTTCTGGCTGATGCATTTGTCATCTAATGCTAACTATTTCTCTGCTTGAAGATGTGGAAGGGTGCTCCCTAACTCCCTAATAGATCTATACGGATATTATAAACTTCAAGCCTTTTTTAACCAATAGGAATCTATATATTTCCATAGAAAATAAATCATACTTACTTTCATCATTAGACACATTTGCCAGGGATGTGTGGCTGGAATAACGTTTGTTTTCACTTTCACTGAGACATCTTTCAATCCAACTCTCTGCAAAACATTTTTTTAAAGTAATTAATCTGTATTAGAATTTTTCCCCTCATATCTGTGTAAAAGATGGCAAAAAGAAGCATAAGTTATTTTCTTCTAGCTTTTATAGTAAAAAAAAAAAAAGAAACATACATAACAAGATGTTACTCTTTATTAATAGTCATTACCAGCTGTCTAAGGCAGTTGTCCAAATGTTAGGACTAGCTATACAGTTTGCTCTTTGTATACAGATTCCATGGTTACTCAGTAAAATATTTGTACTTCTAAATGCTAGCTGTTCATTGCTAGCTATAATTTGACAGAAGAACGGAGCGCCCTATAAACAGTGTTTAATTCAAAACATAAGGCACAAAAATTTTCAAGTATTGTTTTGGTCACATGACAATATCTCTTATATAATATTCACTCATTTGCATATCTTCGTTTTCGTTTTCACATGCTGGAAACCAAATTTTTGAAATCAGAACTTCTTTGAGCAATTTTTAACTCTTGGGATGTTGTTTGATATCACTTACTTACAGTATTATTCTTGCATGCTACCATTCCTCTAACAAACTCAAGGGAGTGAATGACCTTTCTGCCACCATTTCAAATGTGTCAGATTTCTATCCTGACTTTTATCTAACAGCATTAGACAGAATGCATAATATTTCTTCCTCTCTTTTTCTCCCACATAACAACTGTATGAGGTAGATTAACTGTGAGTAATTGGCCCAAAGTCACAAAGAGAGTTTCCACTGCTGAGATGAACAAAAACATGGCTTTCCCCATTCCTAATCCAATACTTTAAGGAACACTGAGCTGATTTTGGGCATAAGAAAGGAATGTTTGAGCTATTAAGTGAAAGGTAAAGGAATCCCTCCAGATTTTATTCCACTAGTCCTTGCCAACTATAGGGGGTGATACTCATCTCTGTTTCAAGGCTGTTGAGCTAACACTGTCTAAAGACATTTCTGCAGTCATGTACCTTCCCATCAAAGTGGTACCTATTTATCTACTCACATTTGCATGTTTTCAAACTGCTAGGTTGGCAGGAACTGGGGCAAGGATGGCAAGGATCTAGGCTGCTGGCTTTCCAGACAACAAGCCCAATGCCTTAACTGCTGAATCACTGTGCTATTAAGCTATTAAGGGCAGACTTTTAAAGAAGATAACTCAGCCCTGAGAAAGAGGAAAGCAAAAGAAACTCAGAATAACCCTGACTTGGTTTTGTTTAGAATAGGTAGGCAGAAACTTGAAAATACCCAAGCTTCTGTTTTGCTACTTTATTACAATAAAAAGCATTTCTGGAATTGAGTCATTGAGTCTAAAACTGAGTTGAGCAGCATTGTCAGACTTCATCTATTCTTTCAAATCCCCATTCCTGTATCTCATAAGCTTAGATTTAAGGTCATCTTGATAGTACTGGGAGCCCCTGCTGGAATTTTTCCCAAGTGCTGCAAAACCTGACCCTAACCAAACTCTTCAGGAGTCATTGGCTTCAATGACAGATTTCCCAACTATCCATACTGTAGAGTTGTCATTGCAGGAGTGTTCCTATCTCGGATGGCAAACCTCAGATAAAGAATGTTTCTAAGCAAATACAACTCAGGCAAACAAAGTCACTAATCTAAAGGAGGATTAGAGAGAGGAAGTAAACATATGTTAGACTTTAACTAGAAATAATTAATTGTGTTAATTACTATTATGCTAAACAGTAACCAAAGTTAAGCAGTAACCAAAGTTAACCAATGTTGGAGGATTACTAAAAATGTGTATAAATGCAAGACTAGACTCCAATAAAGTTCATCATGATTCAGTTGATCATGATCAAGCAACTCGACTGCCTTGTCATTACAACACCATACTTAATTATGGCTATTAGTCATCTGGAAAAGAGATAATAAAAATCTTAGAGTATATTAAAAAGAGCAGGAGCATTGTTCTTTCCACTACCTATCTGTGTAATGGAAAGGTGTCATATATTTCCAGAATAGGGTAGGTATTGTTTTAAAAAGCAGATATTATTTAAAAGAAGAAAGCTGCTTCTGCCTCACTCCAACAGAAGACTCTAGAAAAATCCTTCAGAAGTCTGTGGATGGAGATTCTTGTGTATGCTGGGATTCCATGCATATCCTTCTGTATCTTCCGCTCATGGAAACAACAACAAGGGCAGTTAGTGCTTTTCCCTCTCCTGCCTCATTGTGCTACATGAGGCAAGCTGTCCTAATTAACGTCAATTCCATAGGGCTTCTCATTAAAATCTCAAAATTGTGTCTTCCTTCCTTCCTTCCTTCCTTCCTTCCTTCCTTCCTTCCTTCCTTCCTTCCTTCCTTCCTTCCTGCCATCCTTCCTTCCTTAAATCTGAACTTTTTTGTTTATATGTATTACAAAAATGCTGTGTTTGAGAATGGTTTGAATATGCAAATATAACAGGGCACCTTGTTTTACAGGGAATTAATTTCAACCACTTGTTATTCATTCCCTCTTTTTAAAATCCTAGCCCTGCTCATTTTTCTCTTTTTTCCTGTGACTTCTGTCAGTGGTACATATATGCAAAAACATGGAACCCCTCCTCCTCCCCCTGCACACAAATAGAGCGACTTGAAAAATATCTAGAATTAATTTCAAATGAATTTGAAAGTTTAGAATGATAAATTGGGGAAACTGGACTCTGTAGGATTTGTAGGTGTGGGTTCATACTTTGGGGAAGAGGGATCACCTTAAATTCAGGATTATCTTCCTTGTGGGGGGAAAGGTAAATTATTGATTCTGTGTTGCTGTTCACCAAGTATGTTAGCCATAACTAGTTTCACAGTGAGCTGTCCAGGGTCCTGAGTATCTATGACCTTACCTTGTAGAGTTTCTCCACAGTTTGTCCCTATCTATTGCACATAGAATGGGATGCAGCAAATCTATGCATCCTTGTTAAATCACTGACACCACTGAGATCGATTACCAGATAAATATGTGAAAGAACAGAGTATAGATTTGTTTAACACTTGCAATGTATTAATTAGCCTG